>NW_028270166.1:10459759-10808509 GCF_037043375.1 Chiloscyllium plagiosum
CAACTAGTTAATTCCCTTAAGAGAATTTAAGAAGTTTGCTTTGTGGTGTAAAGGGAGTCATACAAACCAAGATGATCTAACAGTTTACAATACCTTGACATCAGTAAAAGAAGACACTAGTCTAGAATGAGCATAAGAGAGAGGTCTTAGACATTACACTAGAAAGCGATATTCGATAACCTTATGTGTACAGATATAAATAAAATAATGTCATAGTACATAAGAATTTGAAGAGCTGATTTGGACACAGAGATACCCAGTGTCCCAGATACTCTGAACCAGTCTCTCAACATACAGGTATTGAATTGAAATAACTTTATTGTCACATGTACTCACATGAGTACAGTGAAAAATTTATAAGTTGCCACTTATGACACCATCTAAGGTACAAAGGAACCAAGGCACAGATTATTGAGTAGGAAGTCTTTGGAAATTAAAATAGAAAAATAAAGAAATAATAAGTTCAGCAGTACAGATCTTCAAAAGTACAAAATCATGATAATAAATTAGAAAGAAATAAAGAAATAAAAAGTTTGGAATAACAGTCCTTCCACAATAGTATAATAAAACCAGAAAGAAATTATAAAAAAAGAGTAATTAGTCCATTTCACGGCTCTGGGCTCAAAGGCCTGACTCCCCCCACCCCCTCTCCTTGGAATCCTGGGCCAGACCCCCAAAGTAATGTCGCCGCCCATTAGAGACAGATGAACGGTGGTGGTATAAACTCATGTTTACCACATCTCAGTCATAAGGAGTGCATGTAAAACATGTTTCAATAATGGTAGGGAGTTCTGCATTTTTACTTTGCAGGGACCTTTTTCCTATAAGTTTTCCTTGGATTATTTTTGTTATATTTTAAATTTATGCTTTCTCAAATATAGTTGGTGTTGGTATCTCACCAAGCAGTAGAAACAATCAATCGCCCTTTCATTAATCATTGCCAGCCCCAGTTGATGTGGTGGAAATCTCCTCCCTCCGATAGGAGTCAGGACCACTCTAGGTATCCAAGAAAGTGGCCAGTTGGCCCAGTTAGACCAGTTATCAATTGGAAATTGAGACAAATACCTCAGATGAGATGCTCCCAGCTGGTCAGTTGAGCCGTATAGGCCATGAGATAACTGGTATGAGAGCGATCCTATAAATTTTTATCAGATTGATATCTTTACTGGAGCTTTGGGTTATGTGACAGCTTTCAATGTCACATCGCTACTCTGTGTTGCTAAGATTTTCCAATGTTATTTTATGGCACAAATTTCATAACTTTATATGATTTGCAGGTGAAAATGGTCTTGCGAACTAATGCAAATTGAGGGATGGTGGATCAGTTGAGTGTAAAATAGACTGCTGAATCTGTTACTCTGTGATGTAGCCCAGGGCCAGTTTTACCTCTCTGTGTCAATGATGCCACGTGGACCTTTCCCCCAGTGTCTCTTCCAGTTCTTTTCCTTATCTTTGCGTATATTTTCTAAGCATTATACAAACATTGTTGCTCTCCAGTTCTCTGCTTGTGATCTGTGATTTGACATTAAGTTGTAAATCCAGCCTACAAACTTTTGACGCAAGTTAAAATTCCAAAACTTGAATTATAATCTATTCTGGTTTAATAATAATACAGAATAATTTCCAGCTACACAGCCTGCTTATATAGGTCACAAGAGCCTTAATATATTCCCTTGCATAATTGTGCACTTCCAGGAATCTCAGAGAAAGTGGTTACAGCCCATTGGGTCCCTTTCTAATTTTCTGACTTGAAAGCACATTAAGATAAAACTTCAGATTTTTTAAAAACATATATTATGTTTGCAGATCAAAGAACTGCTGAACTGATTAACAGGCAGCCGATGTTTTTCTTGGGCTTTTGTATTCGAGCATACATGCTACTGTTAAATCACAGTTGATGACAGAGTGTGCTGTTCAATGCAACAAATAACATTCTTGCATTCCAGCCACTTCGGAGAGAGTTGGCAATTGGGGAACTGTGGAAAATAACTGGAAGATTTGAGTCCAATCCAGCATAACATGATTTAATCTTCTATCTGATAAAGGAGACTATTCTAATATTCCTGGGAGAAGTGAGATCGACCAATCACTAATTTAGTTCCGGATTGACATAGGTACTTAGCATATGGAGTGTAAGCTGACCCTACTTCTCCCCATTATACCCAGTAAATTCCAAAGATACACTTTGTATCATGCAGCCCCAAGGTGTGGTGACTGTCTCAAAATAATCCTACATTCAAGGCATCATACAGGCATTAGACCCCTGTGTGCACATGTAAAGTTGCTGTTTTAACCATGGGTTCTCTTATATATTGTTGAAATAACTGCACGGAGGCCAGTATCCTGTCACCAACTCATCCTTTATTTACATCTGCATGGTATATTGGCTGTAGCCAGCCAGCTCAGAGTCAGTCCCTGAACTGAGGAGATTCTAAATTTCCTGTTTATTATTTTCTTTTCTTTTTTCCTGATCCAGCTCTCAGGATGAACAGAACCTCTGACACTCCTGTTTATTTTTAAATTTTTTTGTTTCCCCCCCACCCCCAACCCCACTACTGCCTAACAGCAGTAGTGCTTATGTTTTCCCCAGCACCCATGTGGTGTGTGTGCAGGTGTCGGACACAGTGAAGAACAATAAGTGTGTAAATCTTTATGTATATTCCACCACTGAAGAAAGGAAACACCCAAGTGGCCAGTGACAAGAGTGCCCTTCTCAGAGGGCAATTCTGCATGATCAAACAGTGAAGGGGAGGGTAGGGAGGGGAAATCTCCTGTAATTTTTTTTTTCCTTTTTTGTTGTGTGTGTGCAGGTGTGAGACACAATGAAAGACACAAAGTGCACAAATCTTTATTCAAATTTCCACCACCAGGAAGAAAGGAAACACCCGAGTGGCCAGTGACAAGCAGTGCCCTTGACATCAAAGGGCAATGCTGTGTGATCAAACAGTGAAGGAAGGGCAGAGGTTAAATCAAAGTAGAATTGGACAGGGAAACAATACACTCCACTCCCTGCGGCGCCCACCTCTCCCTGAACAACTCCAGGGTGTTGGTGGACACCGCGTGCTCCTTCTCCAGAGACACCTGGGCCCTATTGTAACCGCGGAAGAGGGGCAGGCAGTCGGCCCTAACGACCCCCTCCACGGACCGCTGCCTGGACCTGTTTATGGCCAGTTTGACCAGACCCAGGAGCAGACACAGAGAAGGTCTTCATCCCTGCCTTCCCCCTTCCGTACCGGGTGTCCGAAGATCAGGAGCGTGGGACTGAACTGCAACCAAAAACAGAGAAGGAGGCTTTTGAGAAAATCAAAAAGGGAGTGCAAACGCCCACACCCAATAATCTCCTGTTAATTTTTTTTTACCCGGGTGGCCAGAGACAAACACTGCCCTTCACATCAAAGGGCAGTGCTGTGTGATCAAAACAGTGAAGGGGAAGGTAGGGACTAAATCAAAATAGAGTTGGAGGGAGAAATGATGCAAAATCTCCTGTTTTTTTTTTCTTTTTTTTACACTCCTGTTCTTTTTTTTCTTTTTTTTTTCTTTTTAACCCCCACACTACCGCATAAGTGCGGTAGTGCTTATTATTTTTTTCCCCCAGCACCCCTGGAGTGTGTGTGCAGGTGTGAGACACAGTGAAAGACACAAAGTGCACGAATCTTTATTCAAATTCCACCACCAGGAAGACAGGAAAACACCCGGGTGGCCAGTGACAAACACTGCCCTTCACATCAAAGGGCAGTGCTGTGTGATCAAAACAGTGAGGGGGAGGGTAGGGACTAAATCAAAATAGAGTTGGAGGGAGAAATGATGCACTCCACTCCCTGCGGTGCCCACCTCTCCCTGAACTCCAGGGTGTTGGTGGACACCGCGTGCTCCTTCTCCAAGGACACCCGGGCCCTAACGTAACCGCGGAAGAGGAGCAAGCAGTCGGCCCTAACGACCCCCTCCACGGCCCACTGCCTCGACCTGTTAATGGCCAGTTTGGCCAGGCCCAGGAGCAGACCCATGAGGAGGTCTTCAGACCTGCCCTCCCTCCTCCGTACCGGGTGCCCGAAGATCAGGAGCGTGGGACTGAAGTGCAACCAAAAGCAGAGGAGGAAGTTTTTGAGAAAATCAAAAAGGGAGTACAAACGCCCACACCCAATAATCTCCCGTTAATTTTTTTTCTTTTTCTTTTTTTTTCCTTTTCTTTCTTCTTTTTTTTTTCTTCAGGTGTGAGACACAGTGAAAGACACAAAGTGCACGAATCTTTATTCAAATTCCACCACCAGGAAGATAGGAAAACACCCGGGTGGCCAGTGACAAACATTGCCCTTCACATCAAAGGACAGTGCTGTGTGATCAAAACAGTGAGGGGGAGGGTAGGGACTAAATCAAAATAGAGTTGGAGGGGGAAATAATGCACTTCACTCCCTGCGGCGCCCACCTCTCCCTGAAGAGCTCCAGGGTGTTGGTGGACACCGCGTGCTCCTTCTCCAAGGACACCCGGGCCCTAACGTAACCGCAGAAGAGGGGCAGGCAGTCGGCCCTAACGACCCCCTCCACGGCCCGCTGCCTGGACCTGTTGATGGCCAGTTTGGCCAGGCCCAGGAGCAGACCCACGAGGAGGTCTTCAGACCTGCCCTCCCTCCTCCGTACCGGGTGCCCGAAGATCAGGAGCGTGGGACTGAAGTGTAACCAAAAGCAGAGGAGGAGGTTTTTGAGAAAATCAAAAAGGAAGTGCAAACGCCCACACCCAATAATCTCCTGTTAATATCAGCCAGACAGAGCTTCCTGATTGGCCCAGGTTAACAACCATAATCAAGGATCTCATAGTCCACAAGATCCACCTGGTTCCAATGACTGCACTTGTGGTACCAATTACTGACAGTTTGTGATTGGATAGCATGCTGCCACCAATCCATCTTTTTCACTCTTCTAAACATAATATCAATCTGGTTTGACACCCCCGGTGCACCTTTGTACACTCTTAAAGCAGTAAACTTTAGTTGTGATAAACAACTCCTGTTGGGGCCTGTAACAAAAACAAGACTTATAGTCAACGGAAACTTGCAAAACTAGAATAAGAACTTATCGGATCAAAATAACACACTGTGGGATGATAATGCATCCTCTGCGGTGCCCAGTAGTCTCCGAAGATCTCTATCACAATCCTTCTCTTCACTTTTTAAAAAATGTTTTTAAACAGACTTAGAATGAAGTTAGGCAGCCCCTGGCAGGCGCTGTAACAAAAGTACAAACTGATATTAATGGAAACTTATGGAAGGAAATGGAAACTTATCAAATCAAAAAAAAATGTTGTCTCCCCGTGGAGCCCACTGTTCTGTAAAGATCTTTCTTGGGATCCTTTGATCTGCTCATTTTAAACTGTAAGTTAATAAGAATAGTTAAGTGGCCCATGGTGGGGCACCATAACAAAAATACAATTTAATGGTCAATGGATAAGTGCATATAAGGAAATAGGAACTTCCTGAATCAAAATAATGCTATTGGGATTGATGGTGAGCTGCAGTCCCGACAATGCTCTCTGGTCTCTAAAGACCACAATCACAATCTGTTTTTGCATGTTGAGGCTTTGAACCTATCTAATTACCAGTGGCAAAGCATAACTCAATACTGAGTATTAACAAGAAAAGGCACTTGTCTTAACAAAAGGATGTAGTTTATTGAATAGTAACATTAGATACAAGTTTTACTTTCATGAAGAAGGGCTTATGCCCGAAACGTCGATTCTCCTGTTCCCTGGATGCTGCCTGACCTGCTGCGCTTTTCCAGCAACACATTTTCAGCTCTGATCTCCAGCATCTGCAGACCTCACTTTCTCCTCAAAGATTTCAACCTACTGCGAATCCTCTTACAAGTTTTATTGCCTGGTTAAGCTTATTTATTAAAATTAACAGGAGCCGGCAATGACACATCTGACCCCACTGGGATCTAGTGCTAAATTCCTTGATTCTCCACCCAAGACTGTGTGACATGTTCAGATTGGGTGGAACCTAATGCAAGTCTCCAACATTAACCTTTTCAATAACCAGTGTGGCATTGGTTTAATGTAGGAGATAGAAGACTAAGAGGAGAGTTGAAGAGAGTGGTAGGAGTGTGGAACTTACTGCCTGAAAGGGCAGATGAGTCAACAGTTCTCATTACCATTAAGCAGTGTTTAGATCTTCATTTCCAGGCCTATAGCCTCCAGAGCTACAGGCCAAAAGCTGGAAAACCTGATTAGTGCCATCTGATTGCTATTAAAACAAGATCTGCAGGTGCTGAAGAAAACAAAAACAAAATTACTAGAGAAATTCAGCAGGTCTGCAGTGTCTGTGGAGAGAAAGCAGAGTTGGTGTTTCGAGTCCAGTGACCCTTCTTCAGCACCTAGTGACTCTTCTTCAGCAGTTGGTCACTGGACTTGAAATGTTGGCTCTGCTTTCTCTCCTCAGATGCTGCTGAGTTTCTCCAACAATTTCTGTTTAAGTTGGACACTGTGAGCTGAATGGCTTCCTTCTGTGCTATAATTGTCCATGACTCAGTGAGAATCGTAACCTTATTGAACATGGTTGGGAAACTTGCTTCCAGTGGTCAATATGTGTGCACTTCCTGGCCACCATTTTGCCAACTAATGCTGATTAGCTCTTGAGAAACTGTACTACACAAACTATTTACACATGGTTACTTGTTTCTTTACAGATGCAAATAGGAAATTTGAAAATGAATAGGAGATACACCCCTTAAGCCTCCCCCAGTGTTCATTAAGACCATGGCTGCTGATCTTGTACATCAACTCCACTTTCCAACCCTATCACCATATCCCTAATTCCTTTACACAGTCCATTTGAATTACATTTTGTAATTGCATTTTCTTGAACTGTAGGATCTGTTAGGATCAGAAAGGCTTAACTAGCATCACGATGTATAGGCCTGTTTTTGGGAGGAGTTAACCAGCCTTTAGAGTTCTGAATTTGTTACCAACAATAAGCGATAATGTTTCAGCTATAGTAATGTGAACCTTACTCTTAAGTAGAGTCTGATGTCTCTTGCTGTAATTAGCTATTAAATAATATGTAATAAACATATTAGGAAATGCGGCCTTTTTCTTTTTTATTTATACATTTTTTGAGGGATAGAGGCAACGCTGGCTGGCTGGTATTTTTGCCTATCCCTAAGCTGCCCTTGAGAAGATGGTGGTGAGCTGCCTTCTTGAACCGCTGTAGTCCACCTGCTGAGAGTAAATCCACAATGCCATTAGAAATGGAATTCCAGAATTTTGACCCAGCAACAGTGAAGGAATGGCAATATATTTCCAAGTCAGGATGGTGAGTGGCTTAGACGGGATCTTGAAGTTGGTGGTGTTCCTATGTATCTGCTGCCCTTGTCCTTCTAGATGGAAGTGGTCTTAGGTTTGGAAAGTGCTGTCTGAGGATCTTCGGTGAATGTCTGCAGTACATCTTGGAGATAGTACCCACTGCTGCTACTGAGTGTTGGTGGTGGGGGGAGTGGATGCTTGTGGTGTGGTGCCAGTCGTGTGAGCTGCTTCGCCCTGGATGGTGTCAAGCTTCTTGAGTGTTGTTGGCACTGCGCCCATCCAGACGAGTGGAGAGTATTCCATCACACTCCTGACTCGTGCCTTGTAGATGGTGGGCAGGCTTTTGGGACTCAGGAGGTGAGTTACTCACTGCAGCGTTCCTAGCTTCTGACTTGCTCTTGTACACTGTGTTTATGTGGTGAGTCCAGTTGAGATTCTGATCAATGATAACTCCCAGGATGTTGTAGTGGGGGGATTCAGTGATGGCCCAAGATGTCAAGTGTGCATTCTTCCCTACTGAATATCAGTAACTTCGATTAATAGAATAGAAATTTATTGTCAAATGTACTTTTACATGAAAAATACAGTGTAAAAGTTTAATAAGTCACCCCACCCCACCTACATCATTGACAAAAAGTCATACATAATAATTTTAAAAATGTAAAATCAAGATAAAAATCATCACAGTCCAGCTATTGGCTCCTGGGCGCGGGGAAAACTGATTAAGGAAAGATGGAAAGACACAGCTGGGACAAGAACACTATTCCGGGTTGAGACTATCATTCCAGGCCACTGGAATGCCTGGAAGCCAATGCTGAAGACAACCTGCACATGGGGTTGAGATCTATAAACCGAGACTATCCTGTGTGGAAAATAATTCTGCCTAGATATATATCCGGCTTAAGCTCTCTTGTCATTAATGGTTTTATAAATTTTGGCAGTATTGACTTAACCAGTTCCATTCAAGCACAACCTCTGCATATGCATCTGTTTGAAACCTTTGGCATTTTAAAATTGAAAAGTGTTATGTATTTATAGTACAGTAAAACCCATGGGAGAAGAAAACCATGTGTTAAAAGCAGGGAAGGAAGGAAAGAGATTGGTTATTGTGTTCAATTCCTGCCAAGAAACTGCTTGGTCTGAAGAGGTTTCATCAATTATTAATTAAGTTTCATGTGCCTTCATTAAAAAGTAGGCCTTCGCAATGAATTTCTCATTCCCAGCTTTTTATACCGGTAGCTGATATCGGTAATTATGAGGAGATGTCGTGAAACTGTTTTTTTCTCATTCCTGCATCTGATCTATACCCTTTTCACAGCTTCTTTTTTGCTGTTTTAGGGTCTTCTTCAACTTGCAAAATATTCTTTCACAGGAAGTGAGAGACAAAGCAGCATTTGTTCCCATCTTTAATTACTCCAGAACTGAGTGGCTTGTTAGGTTGTTTCAGAGGGACAACTACTTTGCTGTGAGTCTGGACTTACATGACAGCCAGAAAAGGATGACAGATTTCCTTATTAATGGGTTTTTACAGCAACTGGTGACAGTTTCACCATGACCATTGTTGAGGCTAGCTCAATATTCCAGATTTGATGCTGAAGTTAAGTTCTATCAGCTGCCATAGGTGGGATTTGAAACCATTCTCCCAGAGCATTAGCTGGGTCTCTTAGTTACTCGTACTGCAGTAACATTTCATGCAACCTAGTTGATTAAGTCTGACTTTGTAATCTCTTATGGTTAAGCGTTCCTTCCTTAATAAACCTTTCATGAAAACCTCTACCTTCTTCCTGTCGTGACTGTTTCTAGTATTCAACCTGTGCTTACCTGAAGCTATAGTTCCAAGAAATGTGAGCAGGGGTGTGGGATAGTATACTGAGAAAGGATATTATGATGATATCCAGACATGATGTAACACAGATATTAGCAAACGTGTGTAAAAGATTGTGAAAAAAGAATGGAATGGTCTGAATTTAGAATAATGAGGAGGGGATCTTACAGAAATATGCTAAATTATGAAGAGAATAGATAAGATAGAAGGAGGGAGATTGTTTCCACTGGCAGGTAGAACCAGGGGGCATAAGCCTCAAAATAAGGGGGAGCAGATTTAGGACTGAGTTGAAGAGGAACTTCTTCATCCAAAGGGTTGTGAATCAGTGGCATTCTCTGCCCATTGAAGCAGTTAAGGTGAAAGTGGGTACTGCAGATGTTGGAGATTAGAGTCCAGATTAGAGTGGTGCTGGAAAAGCACAGCAGTTCAGACAGCATCCGAGGAGCAGGAAAATGGATGTTTCGGGCAAAAGCCCTTCATCATTGCTGCTCCTTAGATGCTGCCTGACCTGCTGTGCTTTTCCAGCACTAATCTTGACAATGAAGCAGCTAAGACTACCTTGTTGAATGCTTTTAAGGCAAAGATAGATTTTTGAATAGTAAAGGAATTAAAGGTTATGGTGAGTGGCCAGGTAAGTAGATCTGTGTCCATGAAAAGATCAGCCATGATCTTATTGAATGGCGAAGCAGGCTTGATGGGCCAGATGGCCTACTCATGCTCCTAATTCTTGTGTTCTTATGTATTATAATGAAAGGCGTACTCTACAGATGACAGTATTATATGCAATAAGGCAAATGAAAGAGTTTGCAGAAACCTATCAGAGTCAAACAGCACCCATTCTTAGGTAAGAGGTGAGCATTACAGGCCACATGCTACCTAGAAGAGACAAGGATAGTTATCTTTGCAATGAGCAGAATAGAACCTTAAGCTGCATAGCCTCATAACATCACAGACCCAGGGTGTATCTTCACTGCATGGAGGAGGAGAAATTTGAGAAAGGAATTTAAGGGACAAAGAAAGTTTAATTTGGGGAAACTCGAGAAAGGGAATTGCTGGAGTAGATTTTTGTCTTTGTTACCTGGGCAGTGAGCATTGGCTTGGGGGTGCGCAGAAAGGAAGGGGTCATAGCAAGTAAGGATTGCCTGTCACGAATACAATCCTTTGGAAACAGCTTTCATTGAAGTGGATGGAGGAAAATATAATGTCAGTTTACAAAGGAGTCTGTCATCTTTCTTTCACAGATCTCTGTACTTCGCTCATTTATTCCTTATTGTCCAGACGCTAAAGTCAGAAATTTACCTCAGTTTTGACACTCAATGTTATACCAATATTGGAAACACTGTGGCATGTGGGAAGGGAGAAGTCATGCATGTGATTCTGGATGTGGCTGGGCTGTTACACTGAATGGCCTTTTCTACTATAAATTTGACTTGTGGAAAATTCAGCTGTTTAAAGAATGCATGAGTTATTGTTCTATTGGTTTACTAGATACAAGTGCTTTTGCATCTCAGCATTTCTTTTGAAGGTTGATCAGATATTGATTTATTTGGAATCAGTTTGGGTTTCCTTACCTCAAGAACGATATTGCCACTGGGGGAGTGCAGCAAAGGGGATAATCCAATGAAGAGAGATTGGCCAAACTCTGCCTGTATTCTCCAGAGTTTTGAAGAATTGGAGGTGAAACTTACAGAACACATAAAGCGATAGGCAGGGTAGAAGTCTAGAAGTCTTGGTCAGAAGTCTAGAACCAAGCAGAACAATTTCAAATAAAGGCAATACCACTTTGGTCAGTAATGAGGAGAAATTTTTTTACTCAGAGGATAGTGAAGCTTTGGAATTCTGTATCGCAGAGGGCTGTGGAAGCTCAGTCGTTGAGGATGTTTGAGATAGAAGTATTAATGTTGTACACGATTATGGTGTAAGGTGGGTAAAATGCTTTAAAGTATTTGAACAGCCATAATTGAAAAATGTTGCAGGTTCACCAGGGCTGAATGGTCTACTCCTGATCCTGTGCATCTATTTGGTTCATGAGTGGGACCTTATGGGAAGAAAACCTGCACCCGAACCTGGTCTGGTTTACATGTGACTCCAGACCCATGGCCATGTCTCTGATTTTTAACTTCTCTCCGAAACAGCTGATTAAACCACTCTATTCCATAAAGGTTACGGTTAGGCAACAATTATCGACTTTGCCAGTGACACTCCCATCTTGTGAAAGAATAATTAATGCTAAAGAAGATTGGCAGAAGGCAATGTGAAAGGGAACAGAAGCACCAGGTCAGAGCCACTCAGAGGTGGGGCATGTTGCATCGCTTATGAAAACCGAAGAGAGATTGGGCTCCACCATCAATGGCAGAGCCTTAAAAAGCACATGTTTGCACGGTGGAATTCTCTTCCTAAACTCTCCACATTGCCGGATCTCTCACCACATTCAGACGCATGCTTAAAGTTAGCTTTATTGGTCAGATATCCTAACTGTTCCCATTTACAAAGTAGTGTCTCAAAGGACCTACTCATGGATTTCCATGTTAAAGATGAACACAGGATGTGAACACATGCTCTTCTTATGGCAGGAACTGAACTGGAGTGCTTTGGTGAAGTGATTTATAACTCCCTCAGCTTTTCCATCCTTCACCTTGCTGAGCACAGATGGACAAAAATGATTGCTCAATAGTTCTCAGATATGGCTGATGTGCAGGCCTATAAAATCAGATATTGTCTTTTTAAAAGGCTTAGGACAGTGCTTCATTCCAGAGATTTACCCAGAGCCAACACAACATTACAGCTGCTGTTTTAGAAAGATAAGTGCTCCTGATGAACTGGATAAGTATTGATTATTCTGTGAAAACATCACCCCCTCAAAGTGGAAACCAATGCAGATTAAATAGTTTTTTTTTCCATTTCATTCCTATCTGTTGTAATGTGCAGATGTCTATTATTTGATGAGATGGTTTACCACAGACAGGCATTTACTTACATGTAATTCTGTCAGCAATCAATAGAGTAAGAAAATTTGTTGCTTGCATCTGCCTCAAGTTGTTGGGAAGTGAAAAGTGGTTTCTTACTACAAAGGACACTTATTAAGTCTACTTGTCATTTGAGACATCGTGTTATTGCCCATTCTTCTTTGGAGTAATAAGCTTTTCTGGTAATATATTTGTTCAAAGGAAGCATTAACCTTTGTGCCATGAAGCGAGCTTCCAAAATCCATGCACGATTATTCTCAGTTGGCATCTCTCTCACTCTGACTCACAAGATTGCAAGTCCACACACCTCACCAGGGCTTCAAGAACATAACCACAACGGATATTGCAGCACTGCTATGTGGAGGTACAGCATTGTTGTTGTTCCTTTTATTTGATTCTAGGGAGTGGGTATTGCCAACTATGCCAGCATTTATTGGCCATTCCTAACTGCTCTTGCAGAGCTACTTTGTTGAATCACTGCAATCTTAATTGTGCAAGTGCATCCACAATGCTTTTAAGAAGGGCCCTTCAGGATTGTGAGCCAGCAACACAGAAGGAATGATGATGTAGTTCCAATTCAGGTTGGTGTGTGGCTTGGACACCTGCCTTTTAAATGAGATCTTAAACCGAGCCCTTATTTGCTGGCATCCCCAGTGGCTGTAACAGGTTTTCACACATCAACAAATACCATTCAAAGAAATCAGGCCAAAGAGCTACCCATCTTGGAATATTTCTAGACCAACACCCACTGCATGTGATGCATTATGTAGTATCTTGTACTAATTCCTACTTCCTTCATCTCCTCCACCCCCACAGCCCTGTGTGACATCTGTTTATCTGATTCTGAACTCTTGACCAGCCCCAATCTTAGTAGCAAACAAAATAAAAATTCGAAAAGCTCAGCAGGTCTGGCAGCATCTGTGGTGTGATATCAGAATTAATGTTTCAAGTCGGGTGAATATTAACTTTGATTCCTCTCCACAGATGATGCCAGACAAGCTGAGCTTTCGCAGCAATTTCAATTTTTGTTTCTGATTTCCAGTATTCATAGTTCTTTCAGACAACCTCAATGGCCTTCATATTGGTGGCTTGGACTCTAAGATCTTGAATTCCCTAATGAAACTTTTCTGTCACTTTCTATCTCTCTTTCTTCCTTCAAGATGCTCCTAACACCTACCTCTTTGACCAGGATTTTGACTATTTATCCTAATACTTATTGCCCTATGTGGCTTAGAGGCAAATTTTGTTGCATAACCTTCCTGCCAAGCTACCAGTAGTAGAGAGGACAGTCAGATTAGAATAGATGGATGTTTGATGATTGGCAAAGACACAATGGGCAAATCCATGCAGTAAATGACTCCATGACTCGTATGTGTGAGTGTACTCATATGTTTGGGGGAGAAACGTGGAGATGAAACTTCTCAATACCAGTCTTGTGGTAAGGGCTGATTGTTAAATGGCTGCTGTTTAATACTACTCCAGAGTTGGTTAGTTTTCTTGAGGTATTTGATTTAATTGGAGAAAAACAGAGAGAAACAAAATTATATTGTTATCATGATTTGGAGATGCCGGTGTTGGACTGGGGTGTACAAAGTTAAAAATCGCACAACAGTAGGTTATAGTCCAACCTGTTAAACCTGAATTAAACTTGTTGGACTATAACCTGGTGTTGTGTGATTGTTAACTATGTTGTTATCAGGTTGGAATGTTCTCCAGAATACATTTGCAGTTTAAGGCCTTGGTGGATTATTTCCATCTGCTAATTTTCTTAGCTCCAAACACAAAACTGCACACTGTCCTAGCTATGCAGAAAGCTTGGAGAAAGGTTGAAATGAATATGATGTCACACAACACAATGATTGGGCCATATAAGACTTGGATTTGAAGGAGGCCTTGGATTACAGACAGAGCACTTAAATTGAATGAACTTGTCCATGATTCTGCTTGTCGAGATGTCTATCATTTAAACAGCAATGTGTTTGCTGTGAGCTGCAATGGCTTATGTCAATTGTCTTTTTGATGGTTTTGAGATTATAGGGAACAGTGTGTTCGATGTGGAGATGATGCAACAAGTCTTGATTTAAAGACAGCATTCACAGAGCAAAGAGAACAAAGGGAGAGATTTAAGATGGGAGATGGAGGATCGATCAGGTGTTACTTTGAGCAGTTTAGAAAAACCTGCCCTGACACCTCTGGGCGGAAATCTGGCCTTTCCAGTTTATTTGTTTCAACTGAGCTGAATTTCACTCTAATCACTGACATTTAGCAATTCCTGAGACATAAGAACTATATGTCTCAGGGTGGCATGGTGGCTCAGTGGTTAGCACTACTACCTCACAGCACCAGGGTCCCAGGTTCAATTCCAGCATTGGACAACTGTCTGTGTGGAGTTTGCACATTCTCCCTGTGTCTGCATGGGTTTCCTCCCACAGTCCAAAGATGTGCAGGCCAGGTGAATTGGCCATGCTAAATTGCTCATAGTGTTGATTCATTAGTCAGAGGGAAATGGGACTGGGTGAGTTACTCTTCGAAGGGTCTGCATGGATTTGTTGGGCCGAAGGGCCTGTTTCCACAATGTAGGGAATCTAATCTAATATATTTCAAGGAAGTACAAGTGCTAATTTTGGTGCATTCTGGGCAAAGACTCATTAATAGCATTTGAAGGAATTGGGATTTGAGGATTATCCAAAGCATTTCCAGTGGTCGAGTTGAGTGGTGGGTTTGCTGCTTACTTTAAAATATGTACTGGAAAAGACTTGATTCACAGTAGTGACTAACATTGTTCAGTTACGACTCTTCAATAGGGATGAAAGTGAAAGGCTCAAACTAAACAGAAATTGGCAATTCCATATTTGTTCGCCTAATCCAAAATGTTTAGTTTTGGATGCACGAATCAATTAAAAATATATTAATAGGTACTCTTTAGTCGTGATGATAGAAATGTGTTAGTCTGATTCAAGAGTGTAGAGACAGAGAGGAACCTGTGTGAGTCCATGCAGGGGATAGTAAGGGGATAAAGCTGGTTAACACCAACCATGCAAAAAAGCAATTGGTCGCCGATAACATAACTGGGCTTTTTACACATTGGTTCAATGGGAAATAAAGTGGACACAAGCTGTTGCACTCCTCAGTCAACTCTCTGCTGTCTAGATGCATAGAGACCTTGACAAGCTGAGTCATAGTCGAGTTCTTAGCCCCTTTGTCCCTACATCACACCCACTTAGTGCATGTTAGAGACGAAAACCTATTTGAGGAAAAAGTCAGGGATTGAACACAGTAGTGGTGAGCATCAACTTGGAATTGTTTGTGACTGGGACTGCAATAGAATGACATGATACCCTCTTGAAACCATGCCTTGAGTGTTACAATATCGGATTATAGGTAAGCGACACTTAATAGCAACTTGGATAGATGCATACCTAGAAAAATTGTGGGCTAAATACTACCCTTTATATTTTTGTATTTCCATTTGTTTCTCAATGTTTGTTTTCTGTATTAGCCAACACTGCAGAAAAAAATGCGAAAAGCAACTCGTCTAATCTGCCAGGTTTATGAAATTCCAGCAAATTAGTGAATAGTGATATCTGGTATTAGACTTTGAAGACTGAATTACCAGGTTCAGGGAGTCTGGTGCATATCTCTGGCTGGAGTAATGCTTTCTAATACTGTACTATAGACTTGAGGTACATGTGGCTAATTGATAATCCAGGTGAGGCTAATTAAATTTTTGTCATGAGATACAAATGATACAGATCGAGCAAGTGATCTCAAAATTCATTTATACATGGGTGCGTCTAAACTGTTAACCTTTCATTACATCTGTAAGGAACAGACAAAAAAAAGTGTGCAAGTCTTTGTTGTTTGTGTGTTATTTTGTGTCCTTAGTTATTACTTATTTGGTATATATCAAAATTGTGCAAAAAAGTAGAAAGATCTAATGTATTTCATCAAAATGGAAAAATTGGACGTTGGGAGAGATGATGATGATGTGGTGGTGATGATACTAAGTTAATACAGAGGCCTAGGCTAAATTTCTGGGGATGGGGTTCAAGTCCAACTGTGGATTTAAATTCAATGAAGAGAGAATCTGGAATTAAAAGCTGTGCTTAGTGATGGTGGCCATGAGAAGTATCATCAGCTGTTGTAAAGAGATATCAAAAGAGGTTCCTGTTTCTGATCAATGTCTAGTGATTAGAACAAGATTGGGGGCATTCTTGTGGTGCAGTGGTAGTGTCCCTGGTACTGGACTGGGAGGTCGGGTTCAAGTCCCACTTGCTCCAGAGATGTGTCATAACCTCTCAGGACAGATTGATTTGGAAAAATAAGTTACCTAAAAAACTAAATTAACAGAACAGGATCAGAGTCATGTATGTGTGAGGTTGCTTCATGTCTCTGTTAACAATTGCTGCCTAGTTCATTCATGAGCAAGTTGTCAAAGAATAGTGGGTATCTGTGGATCAAGAGCCAAATTCTTGGCAGTTTGTTGATTACATTGTCAAAGATCTGCTGGTAATGGGCATTGTTTGATGAATGATTATGATCACATCCACTGATATGCTTGAGGTCCTGTGTGACCTTTGGGCACCACAAGCTTTGATATGTATCATCTGTCCGCTAGATATTATTCCAAATTAAAGTTATCTTTCCTTAGTAAGTTGCTTTTTACTCCAATGCCCCTTTAAGGGGCTGCTAAGTGTCATTTATGAATTAGTTTAATATTGTTCTTTAGTTACTCAAATGTATGTAAAGGAAGTCAGGTGGGTCGGGAAGGTAGTAATTAGGAGGTAAAACTCAGTAAAACTGCACCCTGTGACTAGGGGTCATAGTTGAAAAATAAGGAGGCTGCCATTTAAAATTGTGATGAGGAAACTTTTTTTTTTCTCTGACAGGATTTCCTTCCAAAGGCAGTAGATGCAGAATCATTAAATATTTTTAAGGCAGTGGCAGCTAGATCTTGATTACTGAGAGGATGAAAATTTTTTTAAAAAATTCATTCATGGCAACATTTATTGCCCATCCCTAATTGCCCAGTGAGCAGTTAAGAATCAACCACATTGCTGTGGGTCTGGAGTCACATAGAGGCCAACCTAGGTAAGGATGGCAGTTTCCTTCCCTAAAGGACATGAGTGAATGAGGTGCATTTTTCTCAAAAATTGACAATGGTCATCATCAGACCTTAACTTAAGACTTTTTTTAAAACGTCAATTGCAAATTCTACCATCTGCTGTGGTGGGATTTGAACCCAGGTCCCCAGAACATGTCCTGTGTCCCAGACCTCATCACCTCAGGGTATCTCCCACCTACAGCCTCCAACCTCATAGTTCAGGAACTCCACACCGCCTGGTTCTACCTCCTACCCAAAATTTACAAACCTGACTACCCTGTTTGCCCTATCATCTCAACCTGTTCACCCTGGTTGACCTATCATCTCAACCTGCTCCTGATCCACTGAACTCATCTCGACATACCTTGACACCATCCTATTCCAGGAACTCCGCCACCAATGTTCGGGATACCACCCACAGCCCCCACATCCTCCATGACTTTCATTTCCCTGGCCCCCAACGCCTCATCTTCACCATAGACATCTAGTCCCTGTACACATCTGTCCGCCATGATGAAAGCCTTCAAACCCTCCAATTCTTCCTCTCATGCCAACCCAACCAGTACCCTTCCACTGACACTCTCATTCGTTTGGCTGAATTGGTCCTCACCCTCAAGAATTTCTCCTTTGAATCCTCCCACTTCCTCCAGACCAAAAGGGTGCCCATGGGCACCCGCATGGGTCCCAGCAATGCCTGTCTCTTTGTCGGGTACGTGGAATTGTCCATCTTCTGCAGTTACACCGGCACCACTTCCCACCTTTTCCTCTGCTACATCGATGACTGTATCAGCGCCACCTTGTGCTCCCACGACGAGGTTGAACAGTTCATCAACTTTAACAACATACTCTACCCTGACCTTAAGTTCACCTGGACCATTGCAGACACCTCCCTCCCCTTCCTAGACCTCTCCATCTCCATTTCCAGTAACCAACTCTACACAGACATCTTCTACAAGCCCAGCGACTCCCATAGCTACCTGGAATACACCTTCTCCCACTCTGTCTCCTGTAAAAAATGCTATCCCTCATTCACAATTCCTCCGCCTCCACCACATCTGCTCCCAGGAGGACCAATTCCAACACAGAACATCCTAGATGGCTTCCATCTTCAAAGACCACAATTTCCCCTCCCACACGGTCAATGATGCCCTCCAGTGCATCTCATCCAGTTCCCGCATCTCTGCCCTTGAACCTCACCCCTCCAACTGCAACAAGGACAGAACACCCCGGTCTTCACCTACCACCCCACCAAGCTCCAGATATATTCCATTATCCTCCATCATTTCCACCACCTACAAACAGATCACATCACCAAGGATATATTTCCCTCCCCACCCCTACCTGCATTCTGTAAAGATCATTCCCTCTGTGACTCCCTTGTCAGGTCCACTACCCCCACCAACCTACCTTCCCCTCCTGGCACCTTCCCTTGCCACGAGGAGAAAGTGAGGTCTGCAGATGCTGGAGATCAAAGTTGAAACTTTATTGCTGGAACAGCACAGCAGGTCAGGCAGCATCCAGGGAACAGGAGATTCGACGTTTCGGGCACAGGCCCTTCTTCAGGTCATTCCTGAAGAAGGGCCTGTGCCCGAAACGTCGAATCTCCTGTTCCCTGGATGCTGCCTGACCTGCTGTGCTGTTCCAGCAATAAAGTTTCAACCTTCCCTTGCCACTGCAAGAATTGTAAAACCTGCACCCACACCTCCCCCTTCACCTCTGTCCAAGGCCCCAAAGGATCCTTCCACACCCAACAGAGATTTCCATACAAGTCATCTACTGTATCCATTGCTCCCAATGTGGTCTCCTCTACATTGGGGAGACAGAACATCTGCTTGTGGAACATTTCAGGGAACATCTTGGGGACATACACATGAAACAACACCACTGCCCCATGGCTGAACACTTAACTCCCCCTCCCACTCCCCCAAGGACATGCAGGTCCTGGGTCTCTCCACCGCCAAACCCTTGCCAGCCAATGCCTGGAGGAAGAACACACATCTTCCACCTTGGGAGTCTCCAACCACATAGGATCAATGTGGATTTCACCAGTTTCCTCATTTCCACTCCCCAAACTTTATCCTAGATCCAATCTTCCAACTCAGCATGCCCTCTTGACCTGTCCTAACTGTCCATCCTTCTTCCCACCTATCTGGTCCAGCGTCCTTTCTGACCTATCTTCTTTAACCCCAACTTCATCTACCTGGATGTAGGTTTGCTCGCTGAGCTGGAAGATTCATGTTCAGACATTTCATCACCATACTAATAACATCTTCAGTGGGACTCTGGACGAAGCATTGCTGATGATTCCTGCTTTCTATTTATATGGTTGGGTTTCTTTGGATTGGTGATGTCTTTTCCTGGGGTGATGTTATTTCCTGTGGTGATGTCATTTCCTATGGTTATGTCATTTCCTGTTCTTTTTCTCAGGGGGTGTTAAATTGGGTCCAAGTCATAGAGTCATAGAGATGTACAGCATGGAAACAGACCTTTTGGTCCAACCCGTCCATGCCGACCAGATATCCCAACTCAATCTAGTCCCACCTGCCAGCACCCGGCCCATGTCCCTCCAAACCCTTCCTATTCATATACCCATCCAGATGTCTTTTAAATGTTGCAACTGAACGAGCCTTCACCACTTCCTCTGGCAGCTCATTCCATATACGTACCATGCTCTGTGTGAAAAGGTTGCCCCTTAGGTCTCTTTTATATCTTTCCCCTCTCACCCTAAACCTATGCCCTCAAGTCAATGTGTTTGTTGATAGAGTTCCAGTTGGAATGCCATGCTTCTAGGAATTCCCATACAGGAAATGACATCACCAACCCAAAGAAACCCAAACATACATATAGAAAGCAGGAATTATCAACAATGCTTTGTCTGGAGGCTCACTGAAGATGTTACCTAGTATGGTGATGAAACGTCTGAACATGTACCTTCCAGCTCAGTGAGCAAACTTATATTCGGAACCTCAACCGGAGCCACAAACCTTCTCAAAGTTCATCTACTTATTGCATTCTCAGCGACCTCCCCACCCCCGCCCCCAATTATCACCCAGACTCTTGGGTCACCCCTCATTCCTGATGAAGGACTTATGCTCGAACAGTCGATTCTCCTACTCCTCGGATGCTGCCTGACCGGCTGTGTTTTTCCACAGCCATTATACAACTAGCTCCCGCCCCCTCCATTACTGGGCATATATAGGAATGTAGATGGAGGTTAGAATCAGATCAGCCTTGAATTTATTGAATGATGGTACAGGCTTGAAGGGCAGAATGGCCTACACCTGTTCCTTGCTCACATGCTTGTGTCTTCGTGAATAGATCTACGATTAATTCTGAGAAATTGTGTCTTGTTTCACACTTCACTGTGTGGCTCAGATCCATTTAATACCAACTACCTGACATTGATTAGGCATGATCTTTTTTGAACAGTAGAACAGGTGAAGCCTGAATGGCCCAATGCAATCACTACAACCTTCAGGAAAGTAGCAGAGGGCAGATAATTCTGCTGGTTGGAAGTGAGGAAAGGTTGCAGTATATTTGTGGCATTTGCATTCTCATTGGCAAAAAGCCTGCAGATCAGGCGCTATATATTATTTATTCCTATTGGTGTTAGTTCAGTTCCTTCAATTATACATGAATTTGACATATGATTTCATATTTTACCTCAAAAGAAATCTCATTGTGTCCTGTTCAGAAACTAGTGTCCTTTGACCCTTACAAAACACCAAAGAGCAAGGACTGGATAAATATTTGACTTTGCTCCCATCAAAGACAGAAATCATCAATTCTCATCTTAACACTCAGTCGATTTTTATTTTTCTTTGAAATGTGACCTCTCTTCTTGCAGCTGCTGTATTTTCATTGATCTTTGTGCAAAGCTCAGGCAAAACACAGCCTGCATACACGAGTCTCTGATAAAAATGACAGAAGACCCCATTCCTTTAAGATGTGGATTAAGTGCTGTGAAAAAGTAATAAGAATTCAGCAGGATGCAATCACAGGAGCTTTTCTCCTTATTAAGCAGTGGTGTGGAACCTCTTTATCTTGTTTTCACTGTTCCTATAGGTGGTTGTTTACATTTAACGATATACTAGACATGGCTTGGGGATTACCGGGAGAAATATTACCATCAGCAAAAGTCATTGTACAAACGCTTGACATAATGATGCCAAATTTGTCCCTTTCCGATTTTAAGGGAGACGGTAACTTATTTCAGATAATGCCTTTGAAGAATCTATTGCAAACTGTCTTACAGTCCTCTTCCCCCACCCGTACCTCCAACAATATGAGGCACAAGCTCATGCATTTCTTTGTCACCAACTGATCAGCTGCCTTTGCTCTGACCATCTGTTCCACAACCCCATCAGACCAAACTTCCTCCCGTCATCCCTTTCTGCCTTAACACTGAACACATCTCTTTTTCGACTTTCTCTTCTGTCTCACTTAACCCATTATCGATGGGGTCCACCTTCGGATTTCCTGATTGTCTTCCCACTGAAATTGCTGATCTCCTAATTCCCTCCTGATGTCGCTCATGGCTCTCTGTATTTGGGTGTTTTTCCTACCTCCTTTAAATCATGTCTCGTTGCAAATAAAAAAAAAAATGCTATACTTGAAAATGACAGTCTATTTCCTCCTACCCTTACCCAAATTTTTGAATGTCCTATCACCTCCCAAATGAGTTCATATCTTCCACAGATCCCCATATCTGATCCTCTCCAATCAGGTCTCTCTCTCTGTACACTCCCACCACCCCAAATCCCTACTCCTGTTCAAACAATATCGAAATGACTCTAATTAAAGTAAAACATTACACCCAGTGTGAACTGGACCTCATTGTCTTTCTCAGCCTGACCCCCGTAAGATTGACCATCTTCCTCCCATGTCTCCTGCTGAGGTCTTCCTGGTTGGGACTCCCTCCTGGTTGCATTCTTATCTGTATAATCATAAACAAAGTATGATTGGCAATGTCATCACTTCCTTGTCCTGCACCATTGTCTCTAGTGTACCCGAGGGATCTATCCCTCTCCTCCTCCTGCTGCAAATAGTCCCCTGGCAGCATCATCTATGTGGGTTTTCACAAGTATGCTGATATCAGCCAGCTCTACCTTAACATCCACCTCTGTCAAGTCCTCTACTCTGATTATCAGATTGCATGTCTGACAAGTGGAAATTTCATTGAAATCTGCAATTAGCTCCCTCCCACTCCCAGGCAATATTCAGTTACCAAACCAGTCTTTTTCCCATTTGTACATGGGATGAGGGTTTACTGGCTGGGCCAGCATTTGTTGCTCATCCCTAGTTGCCCTTTGACCTGAGTGGCTTGCATTTCAGAGGGCGGCTAAAAGACAACCACATGGCTGTGGGTCTGGAGTCACATGTAGGCCAGACCAGGTAAGGACGGCAGATTTCCTTCCCTGAAGGGGCATTAATGAACCAGACTTAGTTTCTTTTTAAAAACAGTTAAATGGTCACCATTAAGTGATTTAATTTAATTCAAACTTTACCATTTACCCACATTCCAGAGCATTCGCTTGGGATTCTGGATTACTACCCCAGTGACGTGATCACTATACCACTGCTTGTACTCTTGGATTTATACTTGACCCCAAGGTGAGCTTCTGGTCATAGATCTACACTTTTACAAAGAAAATCGCCTTCATAATGTCACACCCGCCACAACTCATTTACTGAGGAGAGGCTTGGACCCCATGGTGGAACAACTGTAATGAGTTATCCATCAGAGGAACACAATTATCTGTGTGCGATATGGATCTGAAGGATACTACAGAGAAGGCTGAGACCATGGGAGGGATTAGAAAACTAGAATGAGGATTTTAATATGAACCTGATGTAGGAGCAAATTCCTGCAGATGCTGGAATCTGTTCTGAAAAGAAAAATGCTGGAAATCACAACGGGTCAAGCAACATCCATGGAGAGAGAGAGAGCAAGCTAACGTTCTGAGTCTAGATGACTCTTCATCAGCCACATGCTATCAGCTCTGATGAAGAGTCATCTAGATTATGAACGTTAGCTTGCTCTTTCTTCATGGATGCTGCTTGACCTGCTGTGATTTCTGGTATTTTTTGGTGTCAGTTTTAATATGAACATGTTGCTTGACTGGGAATTAGTTTAGGTCTGTGAACATTGGTGATAGGGGAATGAGACTTGGTGAAAACAAAAGAGGTGAGCAGCAGAGATTTGGATGACCTCAAGTTTATGAAGGGTAGAATGTGGGAGACCTGCCAGTTGTGTGTTTGTAGAGTAGTGATAAGAAAGATAGGAATAAGGATGTCAGCAGTCGATAGGCTGAGGCAGGGTGGAGTTAAACAATCTCACAGAGGTGAAAGAATGCAGTCCTAGAGATGACATGAGTACAAGGTATGAAATTCAACTTGGAATCAAATTGATATTCAGCTCAAGAACTGTTCACATTTATTAAAATTCATTTGTGAGATGTGGGTGTCGCTGGCTCGCCAGCATTTATGGCCCATTCCTGTTCACCTTTGAGAAGGTGTTGCTGTGGAGAGAGTTGGAATCAGAAGATAGAGACTGGGGTTTTAACAAAAATATAAGAATGCTGACTTCAGTTTTCCCAATATTTAATTGGAGGAAGTTTCTACCCCTCCAATACAGAATGTCAGGGTGTTATGGACCAGGCCAGACTCCCTCAAAATATTTTTAAGAAGGTAGCCTAGACCCTAACTTTTTATTATTTTAAAGGCAGATGTGGAATGGATATTCCAGGCGTGATGCAGTTGGTCAAACCATTCGGTTTTAAGTGAAACAGAATTTATTTAAACACTATAGTTGAAACACAAACAAAAAAGGGAATTTAGAATAACTTAACTATTGGAAAATTAACCGACCCAATACAGCAACTTAAAGGAGCTGTTCCAATCTAGTAACATCTCATAAACACACTCCTTGGCAAAAAGGTAAATTTAAACACAGCCTCTTACAGGCTGAAGGGAACAACATCCAGAGAGTTTTCAGAAGAGAAAGTCAGTCAGGAATCATTTACTGAAGATGGCAACCTTCCTGGACTCCAGCATCTTGTGAGTGCCACAGCTAAACCAAATGAGAAAAAACCTGGACTCGGTGAACTGGCCACTCCTCTAGACTCTTCCTAGACCCCTCAGCACCTCTGCCTTTATGACCTCTCTTTAAAAAAAAACCCCAAGGACAAAATAACTTTGATAAAGTGACAGCATCATCACAAGGGAAGCAGTCAGATAATTTTGTGAAGTGGAGGAGTCGAGAGAGAGAGAAGGAGAGGGAAAGAGAGAAAAGGAGGGAGAGATTCTGGTGAAGTTACAGCTGGCTGTTCGTAACTGACATGGAAAAGCCAATGCTGTGGCTTTGACGATGTTTCCAAGGGCTGTATATTGTCGAGGAATTGAAGGCAGGCCAAGCATTGCTCTTTGGGAGATATCACCAGTAACAGAATAGGAAGGGAAGCCATTGCAGATGATTCTCTGACTACAGTTTAGATCGATAAAGAACAGAGGAGAAAGTGAGGACTGCAGATGCTGGAGATCAGAGCTGAAAATGTATTGCTGGAAAAGCGCAGCATCAGGCAGCATCCAAGGAGCAGGAGAATCGACGTTTCGGGCATGAGCCCGAAAGAAGAGCTCATGCCCGAAACGTCGATTCTGCTGCTTCTTCGATAAAGAACAGAGCCAGGTGAGAGCAGCCACACTTGACTGAGCATCAGTGGAGCGGCACAGAGGGAAGGCAGGAGTGATCACTGTGTCAAAGGCTGAAGAGAGATGGCAAACCTATCTGATGAAGGTTCATCGACCTGAAATGGTTCTCTCCCGACAGATGCTGCCTCCCATGACGGATATTTCTAGCATTTTCAGTTCTTAGTTTATATTTCCATCATTCACAACATTGTGTTAATATTGTGCTTGATGATAGCCCAGCTACCAGTCCTGTGCCCCTTTAGCTGAAAATATCTGTATGTTGTCCCAAAGTTGGTCTACACAATGAAAAGAGGTATGGGATAGAATTGAAAACTGTAGGGGAGTGTCAGTATGCAAACACGAAACAGGTGGATTTTACCTACTTATGTGTTTGTGACCTGATTAAACACTGTTGTTGTTAACAGACCAGACATTTGTCCTTTGAATGTTTGGCGAAATTCTGTGGCATTGACCCAATAGCCTGTGTGGAGTCTGCATGTTCTCCATGTAGCTGCATGGGTTTCCTCCGGGTGCTCTGGTTTCCTCTCTCAGTCGAAAGATGTGCGGGTCAAGTGAATTGACCATGCTAAATTGCCCATAGTGTACGTTAGGGGTGTTAGTTATGGGAAATGTAGGTTAATGGGTCTGGATGGGATACTCTTTGGAGGATTGGTTTGGAGTTTTTGGCCTGTTTCCACATTGTAGGGATTCTATGATTCTAAATTGCGGCAATAATAGCTGCAGGTGGGGAATGAGACTTGGCGTCTGACTCTGGGTGAGACAGCACCACCATTTGGGCTATGTTCTTCCAGCTCCACCTGATTTTGCAGAATGAATGGTGACCTTATTGAATTAGGGGACTGAACAGAGGACATCATTCTCAGAATAAGGGGTTGCACAGTTAAGGCAGAGATGAGGAGGAATTTGTTTTCTCGGAGAGGAGTGAATCTGTGGAACTCGTTACCACTGAGGGTGGTTGTAACTGGATTATTCTGTATAGTCATGGCCGAGGTAGGCAGATGTTTAATCAGTAAGGGGGGGGGGGGGTTATCGAGGGTTATGGGGCAAAAGCGGGAAAGTGGAGTTGAGGATTATTAGATCAGCCATGATCTCATTGAATGGTAGGACAGACTTGATGGGTTGATTGGCCTACTTCTGGTCCTCCATCCTATGTCTAAGTTGTTCGGTTCCTCAGGCAAAGGTGGTTCCTTTGCAAAGTGGCAGAGAGGACTTCATGCCAGGTTCTGTCAGCTGTGAGCCAGACTAACCCAGATGGCTAAGTATGACCATTCTCTCAGCTTTTAAATCAGATTCTAAACCTGAAGAGCCATCCATGTCACAGCGGGGAGGGAAGACTGGCGTTTAGCTGAGCACGTGTCAGCTCCTGCAGCTTGTTTAGAGGCAATCTGTGCACAAAGAGGGGTTTGTTTCCTCTTTTTAAAAACACACACATTTCTTGATTTCTCTCTTACGTTCAACCACAATGACTCCATCAATCCCTGAAATACCCTCAAACCCCTCAAGCCTGGCAAAAGAAAGAAAGAAAACTAGTCAATTCTTTATGATTCTGGTGTTTTCAACTTCACAGTTCTGCCTGGAAACCTTTTCCATGTATCAATCAAAAGGCCTTCTGATATCACTGCTGATATTACTCTGTTAGTGATTTGAACCCTTGCCTCTTTGCTCTGTATCCATTTAGCTCAAAATATTTTTTCAGGATAAGGCTATCTTTGCAGACATCCAAACAGTAAACTGTCTCCTGTCCTAGACTGACAAGGAAAAGGGTTGACAGAGTTGTCTTTCAATCCTTGGGCCCCTGACATTGAAACAATCAGCCTTGTGGCTCCTCTTTACAATACCTTTTCTAGTATTTCCTGTGTTACTTGATGACTAGAACTGATGTATATTCTAAATGGTTTGACCGTGATTTCCTTTTGCTTATACTATATTGCTGTAGAGTCATTACAGGTCATTCGGCCCATCGAGTCTTTGACTTTGCACACCTGCAATCTCTAGAAAGATAAAGGCAGGGAAGGCATAGGAATATTGCCAGCTGCAGGTTCCCCTGTGAGTCACACATCATCCTGACATGGAACTATATCGGCTGTTGCTTTTGGGTCAAAATTGTGAAATTTGCTGCTCCCCAGCACTATTGTGTACCACATGGACAGCAGCAGTTCAAGAAGGTGGCTCCCTGTGGGGCAATTAGGTATGGGTAGTAAATGCTGGCCTAGCCGGTTATGTGCACATCCTGCAAATGAATAAAAAAAATTAGTAATCCTTCGTGTGGAACTGTGTGAAATGCCTGGAGGCATTTTCCTGCAAATACCAGTTGATGTGGTAGAGATTGTGAATGAGTGATGGAGAAAGTGCATTAATAAGGGAACAAAAATGGAAAATATCCTCGAGGGTAAGAGTCCCTTAACCCCTTTCGGAAAAGAGTGTTTTATAATAATCCTCCTCCTTCCTTCTTCATGGTGGAAGATTCCTGCACGTTGTGTGTGAGCTGTGAAAATGGCTGAATTTAATCAGTAAACCGGAATGATTAACTTGAGGTAAATAAACTGAGTGAGAATGGAGTACAGTGATTGCTCAGAGCAGCATCTTCAGAGACCAGTCCGCCCATAACCATCACATTAGCCTGCATAATGACACTCTCTGCCTTCCAATAAAAACACATGTAGTTCACCTTATGGAGTGCATGAAGTTCTTCCTTGTGGTGAGATGTTGTGCGAATGTTTGTGTATTCCTGCATTGTATGTTTTTTTTAAAATAAAAGTCGAGAACCCTGGAGATGGACAAAGAGCCTCCAAATCTGACCTTTAATATCAGCAGCTCAGGCCGAAGGATGGGCTTGGACCGAAAGCAGCTCGTTGGGAATTCCTTTGGTGCTGTTGCTTCTGAGGAAGAGTGAAGGGTAATCCTTGTCTCACCCTGTCACCCCAGCAATCACCACACCACCCTCCATAAATGGATATGTTTGTAAACAAGATTCTGCTGATCATCCACCAATTGGGAAATCCTTGATAATTATTTTGAGAGCAAAACAAACTTTTGATAAATCCCTGAGAAGAGTTTGAGTGGAATTGTGGCATTACCATGTTTCCCAGCACTGGGATGTGATGGGTTTATTTTGGGGTTTGTATGCTCCCATGAACTATTTATCCCATAATTATAAATTGTTTTATCTTGTTCCCAAAAACCTTGTTTGTGATTACTGTTTTAATCCAGTGAAAAGTAACCCCTGGCTCCTGTGATCCTTTCAGTAGTATTGGAGAAGACTTTGGGTATTGGAAGCATTATAAGCAAACTGGGCTACAGTAGATTCATTTTCCTTATCCAATTCATTCATATATATTGTGAATAATTGTGGCCCCAGCACTGAACCCTGTGCCACTCCCATAGTTATAGGTTTCCAGCCTGAAAACAACCTCCTTATTCCCAAATCTGACTTCTATTAGTTAGTTAATCCTTTGTCCATGCTAATATCCTACCCCAATACCTTGGGCTGGTATCTTATTAAGTTGTCTAATGTAGTACCTTGGTCAAACCCCTTCTGAAAATCAAAATATATTACATCCACTACTTCCCCTTTATCTATCCTGCTCGTTACTCTCCTCATATAATTCTAGAAAATTTGTCAGGCATGGTTTCCTCTTTGTGAAGCCAAGCTGATTCTGCTTGTTCATACCATCCAACTCTAATGCTCTGCTGTTACATCTTTTACAGTGGACTCAAACATTTTCCCAATCACGGATATTAAGCTAACTGGCCTTTAGTTACCTGATTTTTGTGTCTCTTCCCCTTTTTAAATAAAGCTCTTACATTGGCAGTTTTTCAAATGTCAATGGAATGTCAGTGTAGATTATGTTCTTGGATATTGGACTAAGACTTGAGGGCCTGAACTGATGACACAACAGCAAGAGGACCATCCGTTAAGCTAAGCTGACATTTTAATGTAGAGATGGAAAATGGTGATAGAAGCTACTCTAGAAGTGATATAAAGATTGTTCCACAATGAAATTGCTTCTGAATCTCTCTGTTTGGAGAAATACTTTTGTACACTGTGATTTGCCATAGTCATGTGACCTCAGATGCCATTTCTTACAACTTAGAGGCAAAACAATTAAAGCCTGCATGAGGAGTACTCTATCTTCCTGCTTTGTATTTTGGTGCAGCTTTATGGTGCTACTACTTAGGCATCATTTAACACAGTTAGCTGGATACTAGTTTGTAATGCATGGTGATGGGCACAACACAGATTCAGTTCCTCCACTGGCTGTGGTTACTATGATGTCCTGCCTTCTCAAACTTACTTGGGGTGTAGTAACCCTCAGGTTAACTCACCACCAGTGATCTCTCTCTCTCTCCCTAGGAGCAAGTCGGACTGTGGCTATTTTACCTTTATCTAGTCCACCTACTGTCTGTTTGTTGTGAGTGGCCATATTGTTAGACAGAACAGCCCTGCCAAGGTCATGTGGCCAAACATACACAGGTCTTTAAGGGAGCATTACCTGTCTGGGTCTCTGAGTGACCCATTCCTGAGGTAGTGATTAGAATGCGGTTGACCAGGTGGCTCTCATTGACTGTGAGATCCCTCATTGGGGCTGTTAACCTGATCTAATCAGGGAGCCCTGGCTGACAGATATAAACAGCGGTATCAGAGAGTCTCCTCACTTTAGGGACTGGCTCTGAGCTGGTCAGAATCCATGTACTGTGCACATATGAATAAAGCGTGACTTGGTGATAGAATACTTGCCTCTGTGTAGTTAATTCACCTGGTTTGCCCCATAGTCATGCACCAATGAGGGAACATCGCAAGATGATATTTAGTCCCTGTCCTGAGTGATCATTCCTCCTGGAGATGAGTTTTGATGCTGGGTATAGGTGGGTTAGCTACCTTTGAGAGGCTTGGTATGGCAGATTCAACACCCTACCTTATTCACATGAGCATTTTAAAGCAGCAATCACTGGATTGCAATGAGGGATAGAATCCCTAACAGATATGTCCCACTCACCCCAGTATCACTGAGGTTAATTATATGGAAGAGATGGTGCAGAAACAGACTGGTCCATGCCCCATCTTCATTCTCCACTTGAGTCTTCTCTCATGTTTCCTCAACTAACTATAGTATTAACTTTCCATCCCCTCTTGTGTTACCTAGCCATATGAGCATCTATGTTTTCTTATTCATCTCAATATTCCCCCTGGTAGTAACCTCCAAATTCATAAATGATAATTGCAGCTCTCCAGCTGCCATTTTGGCAAAAAGCATGATCTGAAAGCTGATGAGGTGTGTGTGTGTCTGGATAAATCTGGTAGTAGGGGGATCTTGCCTTCAGTGGTCAGACCTGCAAGGGATCCAGGGAATTGTACTTACTGTTAACCGTGAGGTCTCTCATCGGGTAAACACGCAGTCCCAATAGGAAGTTGCAGTGAGCTGGAAAGGCCTTATTCTGCCCACAGTTAGCTGATCTTAGTCGAGGCAACATCTGGTATCCTATAATTAACCTGAGTGTCCCTTGGGGAAATCGCCCAGCGTTCCTGCTTCCAATGGCTATCCTGTGGTTTGGGAGTGGGGAGGTTTAATATTCACACTGAATTGAACAGGCAGTTAAATAGGATCTCCAACTCAGAGTGAAGCTATTCCAGGAACTCTGTCTTTTCCCCAAACGTAACAACGTCCTTGACAGACCTGTTTTTGATCTGTCATTTGCAAACCCGTGCACAATAAAGGTGTCTTTTTAAAACACATTTTGGTGGGTTTTCTTTTGAGCTGCATTAACAGTTAATCCACACAATTGCTTCTAGACTAGCTTTATATAAACAGCAGTGTCCCTCTTACCTAATTACTTGAGCTCGCGTCATGAGGCCTTCCTGAAGCTTTTTGAAATGGCGGGCAGGAGAACCTCATCAGGCAGGCGGGAAAAATTCAGTTTCCCAACAATGAATTAAAGTTCTGCTACTAAACTTTCAGAACCTCTCAAGGTTGGTTGGCTTGCATGATCGTAACCTCTTTTGCATTAATGTCTGTGGATATTCATAAGCATTCCAGCCCACTGGAGTTACGTTCATAGATTCAATCTTGTTAAGTAAAAACAGACAGTATGTATTTACAAGCCCCACTCTCTATCTGTATTGAAACAGGAAATAGGAGTGCGACTAGGCCATTCAGCCCTTCAGACCTGCTCCGCCATTCAATATGATCATGGCTGATCATCCCACTCAGTACCCTGTTCCTACTTTCTCCCCATACCCTTTTGGTTCCTTTAACCCTAAGAACTTACACATCGAATCATAGTGTCATACATCATAGAAACAGGCCCTTCATCCCACCATGTCTAAGTCAACCAACAAACACCAAATTACACTAATCCCATTTACCTGAACTTGGTTCGTAGCCTACTATGCCCCGGCATCCAGATGTTTCTTGAATGTTGTAAGGATATCCATCTCCGTCACCCTCTCAGGCAATATGCTCCATGCTTCTCCCACCCTCAGATCTCTTCAAAACCATTCACTCCTCATCTTTTGCCACCTGGTCTGCCTTGGGGAAAGATTCTCATGGTCGACTCTGTCTGTGCCTCTCATCATTTTGTACACCTTAATTAGTTTGCCCGTCAGCCTCCTTTGCTCAAAGGAAAATAAACTCAGCCTATCCAGTCAGTCCTCATACCTGTGACTTTCCATCCCAGGAAGCATCCGGGTGAATCTCATCTGCACCTTCTCCAGTGTAATCAGATCCTTCTGATAGAATATGAGTAGAATTGCACACAGTATTCATTCTGTGCCCTAACCAATGTTTTATCAAGACTTCCTTGCGCTATATTCAATGCCCTTGCCCAATGAAGGCAAACATCCCATATGCCATTTTCACCACCCTGTTTACCTGTGTTGCCACCAGAGATATATTTCCCTTGCCACCCCCACCAGATTTTCGTAAAGACCATTCCCTCTGCAACTCCCTTATCAGATCCTTGCCCCTCACCAACCCACCCTCCCCTCCCGGCACCTTCAGGGATCTATGGACTGGTACCCTATGGCCCCTTTGTTTCTCAGTGCTCTCCAGGGACTTGCCATTCATTGTGCACATCCTTTCCTTATTAAGTCTCCTAAAATGCATTGCCTCATACTTATCAGGATTAAATTCCATCTGCCGTTGCTCTGCCCAATTTACCAACTGATGGGTTAGACTGTAGCCTGAGACCATCCTCCTCACTATCAACAACACCACCAATTTTCATGTCATCTGCAAACTTACTAATTATACCTTCTACATTCACAACCAATTCATTAGTGCACATTACAGACAGGATCCCAGAATCGATCCCTGTGGTAAATCATTGTTCACAGACTTCTAGTGTCAAAAACATCCTTCCACTATTACCCTTTGTCTCCTATTTGTGAGTCAATTTTGGATCCAGATTGCCAATTAGCCTTAGATCTCATGGTCTCTTGCCTTTAGGACCATCCTTCCATGTGGGACTTTGTCAAAGGTCTTACTGAAGTCCTTGTAAAACACGTCAATTGTACTACCCTCATTAATGTAGGTGAAAGTGAGGACTGCAGATGCTGGAGATCAGAGTCGAGAGTGTGTTGCTGGGAAAGCACAGCAGATCAGGCAACATCTGAGGTGCAAGAGAGTTGACGTTTCGGGCAAAAGCCCTTAATCAGGAATGAGGCTGTGAGCTGAGGGAGTGGTGAGATAAATGGAAAGGGGGATGGGGAGAAGGTAGCTGAGAGTGCAATAGGTAGATGGAGGTGGGGGTAATGAGGATAGTTCAGAGAGGAGGGTGGTGTGGATAGGTGGAAGGAAGATGGAGAGGTAGGACAAGTCATGAGGGTGGTGCCGAGTTGGAAGGTTGCAACTGAGATAAGGTGGAGGGAGGAGAAATAAGGAAACTGGGGAAATCCACATTATGCCATGTGGGTTGGAGGGTCCCGAGGCAGAAGAGGAGGTGTTCTTCCTCCAGATGTTGGGTGGTAAGGGAGCAGCGATGGAAGAGGCCCAGGACCTGCATGTCCTTGGCGGAGTGGGAAGGGGAGTTGAAGTGTTCGGCCACACGGTGATGGGGTTGGTTGGTGTGGGTGTCTCAGAAATATTCTCTGAAGTGCTTTGTGAGTAGGCATCCTGTCTCCCCAGTGTAGAGGAGACTGCATTGGGTGCAACCGATACAGTAAATGACGTGTGGAAGTGCAGGTGAAATTTTTTTGGATGTGGAAGGCTCCTTTGGGGCCTTGGATGGAGGTGAGGGAGGAGGTGTGGGCACAGGTTTTACAGTTCCTGCGGTGGCAGGGGAAGGTGCCAGGAGGGGAGGGTGGGTTGGTGAGGGTCGTGGACCTGAAAAGGGAGTCATGGAGGGAATGGTCTTTATGGAAGGCGGATAATGGTGGGGAGGGACATATATATCTGGTGATGGGGTCTGTTTGTAGGTGGCAGAAATGGCGGAGGATGATGCAATGTATCCAGAGGTTGGTGGGGTGGAAGGTGAGAACTGGGGGGCTTCTGTCCTTGTTGCGGTTGGAGGGGTGGGGTTCGAGGGCAGAGATGCGGGACATGGTGCTGGGTGTAACTATGGAAGATGGACTGTTCCACATAACCGATGAAGAGATAGGCAGAGCTGGGGCTCATATGGGTACCCATAGCCACCCCTTTGATCTGGAGGAAGTGGGCGGATTCAAAAGAGAAATTACTGAGGGTAAGGACCAGTTCAGCCAACCGAATGAGCGTGTCAGTGGAGGGGTACTGATGAGGACTCTGGGAGAGGAGGAAACGGAGGGCTTGGAGTCCTTTGTCGTTTGGTGGGGCAGTAGGAGAAGGTGTCTTTGAGTTGGCACCTGGCTTCAGTGGTGTAGAGGTCAGTGCAGATTGCCTCAACCTGTCCACCCCCCTCACCTACTCTAACCTCTCACCTTCGCAATGTGCAGCCCTTCACTCCCTCAGCTCCAACCCCAACCTCACTATCAAACCAGCGGACAAGGGGAGTGCAGTGGTAGCTTGGCGCACTGACATTGACACCTCTGAAGCCAGATGCCAACTCAAAGACACTTCCTCCTCCTACTGTCCCACCAAATGACGAGGGCTTCCAAGTCCTCCGTTTCTTCCTCTCCCGGTGTCCCCACCAGTACCCCTCCACTGACACTCTCATTTGTTTGGCTGAACTGGTCCTCACCCTCAATAATTTCTCCTTTGAATCCTCCCACTGTCTCCAGATCAAAGGGGTAGCCATGGGAACCCATATGGGCCCCAGCTATGCATGCCTCTTTGTTGGTTACGTGGAACAGCCCATCTTCCATAGTTACACTGACCATTCCCCACCTTTTTCTCCACTACATTGATGACTGTATCGGCGCTACCTCGTGCTTCACAAGGAGGTTGAACAGTTCATCAACTTTAACAACACATTCCACCTGACGTTAAGTTCACCTGGCTTATCTCAGACACCTCCCTCCCCTTCCTGGACCTCTCTATCTCCATTAATGGTGACCAACTCAACACTGACATCTACTACAAACCTACCGACTCCCACTGTTACCTGGACTATACCTCCTCCCACCCTGCCTCCTGTAAAAACGATAGCTCTTATCCTCAATTCCTCCACCTCTGCCGCATCTGCTCCCAGGAGGACCAGTTCCACCACAGAACACACCAGATGGCCTCCTTCTTTAAAGACCACAATTTTCCCCTCACATTTGGTTCATGATGCCCTCCAGTGCATCTCATCCACTTTGCACACCTTTGCCCTCGAATCCCACCCCTCCAATCGCAACGAGGATAGAACTCCCCTGGTCCTCCCCTTCCACCCCAACAACTGTATCAATAACCAAAGCATCATCCTTTGCCATTTTCGCCACCTACAAATGGACCAGAGATATATTTCCCTCCCCACTGCTATCCGCTTTCCATAAAATCCACTCCCTCCGTGACTTCCATGTCAGGTCCGTGCCCCTCACCAACCCACCATCCCCTCCCAGCACCTTCCCTTGCCACTGCAACAATTGCAAAATATGCACCCACATCTCCCCCCTCACCTCCGTCCAAGGCCCCAAAGGAGCCTTCCACATCCATCAAACTTTCACCTGCACTTCCACACATGTCATTTACTGTATACGTTGCTCCTGATTCGGTCTCCTCTACATTGGGGAGACAGGATACCTACTGGCACAGTGCTTCAGAGAATATCTTCGGGAATACTTCAACTCCCCCTCCCACTCCACCAGAGACATGCAGGCCCTGGGCCTCCTCCATCGTCGCTCCCTAACCACCCGATGCCTGAAGGAAGAATGCCTCATCTTCTGCCTTGGGACCCTCCAACCCCCGCGCATCAATGTGGATTTCACCAGTTTCCTCATTTTGCCTCTCCCCACCTTATTCCAGTTCCAACCTTCCAACTCAGCACCACCCTCATGACCTGTCCTACCTATCCATCTTCCTTCCGCACCACCCTCCTCTCCGACCTATCATCTTCTCCTCCACCTCCGTCTACCTATTGCACTCTCAGCTACCTTTCCCCCAGCCCCACCCCCCTCCCATTTATCTCACCACCCCCTCGGCTCACAGCCTCATTCCTAATGAAGAGCTTTTGCCTGAACGGTTGATTCTCCTGTTCTTTGGATGCTGCTTGACCTGCTGTGCTTTTCCAACACCACACTTTCGACTCTACCCTCATTAATGTATTTAGTCACCTTTTCCAAAAATAACTCAACCAAGTTACTCAGACAGGATCTCTCTTGGACAAATCCATGCTGACTAACTTTTATCAAACGCAAACTTTCTAAGTATGAATTAATCCTGTTGCTCAGAAGATTTTCCAGTGATGGTTTTTTAAAATCAATAATGCAATGGCCCCAGCCCTCTTTTTTTCTCCCCACCCTGTCCCTGGTCCCATCCCATCTGAAGCTTCTGTATTCTAGAATGTTGAGCTGACAGTCTTGTCCTTCCTTCAACCATGTCTCAGTGATTCCAACAATATCCTATAACCCACGAGCTGATCAATGCTCTAGGTTCATCTGCGTTACCAATCAAGCTCTCGCATTAAAACAGATACTTTAACTTTCTGGATCTCCCATGTGCCTTATCATGTTTGTGTCTTCTCTGTCTACTCACTGGTCCAACCTATATCTGATTGGACCTTGCTCTCCACTCTACATCCACTCTATGCCACATTCCCCTGCCAAATTAGCTTTAATTCTCCCAACAGCATGAGCAAACCTCACAGTGATGATATTCCCCTTCTTGAAACCATCCAGTGCTTTGTCTTCAACCACTTTCTGTGGGTAGAGAATTCCACAAATTCACCTCTGTCTGGGTGAAGATGTCTTTCCTCATCTCAGTATTGAGTTGCCTATCCCATATCCTTAAACTGTGTGCGCCAGAACATTACTGGAGGGTTCTGGATTACTAGTCCAATGACATAACCTGGACTCCGTTGCCTCTCCTCCCTCAGGCTGACTGTGCAGCTTGAGGCTTCCTCCAATCAGGCTGATCACACGCTGTGTGCAGGAAATCACCAGCGTGACAGCGATGACGGCGGGAACTGAGAGTGCAGTACACCAGCACGGCCATCACTGAAACAGACCAGCAGAGAGCCAATCTGTTGAAATATGAATGGCTCAAGGGCTAATGAAGCTTGCTGATCCAGTCACTATTCTCAGACAAGTGGCCTCCCAGCAAGTCTTTCATGTTCCTGGGTGGGATCAAAAAATACCAGAGAAGGTCACATTAAAAAGAAATGTAATAAGAGAGGAAAGGTCCCAGCTGATCCTAGTGTGACCTTTTGCCATTCCCTCCTTCTGATTAGACACGGGTTGGTGGGGGGAGCAAAGCAATGGAATTGGTGGAGGCCCCTGAACAAATAGATGAAGTTTTTTTTAATGCCATTTATTGGTCCAGCTAGTTATTAGCTCCCTGAGGTACAGTGAGTGGAGCAGGTTAAAATCGCCACAGTAAATACATGCATTAAGCTGCTTTGGCAGCTGCGAGGTCTGGAGAGGGATTACAGACATTACTTTGTGCCATCTGTCCATCACGCTGGTGCTGTGTATCATTTGCAAGATGTTTGAATACGGCAAAGTCAGACTTCCATTTGCAGGGACTTCCAAAGTGCAGTAATATGCCCCATTCACATCTCTGAATGCACATTATACCATTTAAAATCTCCAATTGTGCTTCCAAAGAGACTCAGCAGAATAAAAAGGCAGTGGTCACTGATTGGTATCTACAGTTGCTTCCTCCTACTTTGTTTCTCGGGCTTTATCTAGCTCTGTAACATTTGCATAGTGTGTGATCAAAGTCCTGCCATTGATATGGCTCGTTCTGTCTTTGTCCCTAGCATTTTCCTTTGCATCAATGCCTCAATAAGAGGATGCAATGCCTAGCTTGTGATACAGACTCTTAGGAAGTCACTGGATCCAAAACATTAACTCTGTTTTTCTGCCCCCACACATGCTGACAGACTGCTGAGTTTCTCTAGCACTTTGTGTTCTTGTTTCAGATTTCCAGCATCTGCAGTTGCTTGTTTTAATTCCATAGTCATGCTAGCCTTTACTGCAAAACTATACCAGGAAACTATTTTCACTTGCAGTCAGTAGAAGGTGTAGCTTTAAAATAATTGGCAAAAGAACCGGGATAAGGGCAATGAGGAGAATATGTAGAGCTGATAAGTCAAGCTTGTAACATTGGCTCATTTATACATTGAGACACACAAACCTATTCTGTACAAACAAATGGAATATATTCATCTTTGTGCCTTTTACTTTTAGTTGCCCAGGGGCTTGTGGGGACCAATGTTCCTCGTTAATTTCTCCATGGCAATACATTATCCAATCAAAGTCAACCTGCCAACCAATCAGCAAACCTTAATCATGTCATAGAGTCATAGAGATGTACAGTACGGAAACAGACCCTTCAGTCCAACTCGTCCATGCTGACCAGATATCTTAAATTAATCTAGTACCATTTGCCAGCATTTGGCCCATATCCCTCTAAACCCTTCCTATTCATATACCCATCCAGATGCCTTTTAAAGCTGTAATTGTACCAGCCTCCACCACTTCCCTGGCAGCTCATTCCATACACGCACCACCCTGTGTGAAAATGTTGCCCCTTAGGTCCCTTTTAAATCTTTCCCCTCTCACCCTAAACCTATGCCCTCTAATTCTGGACTCCCCCACCCGAGGGAAAAGACTTTGTCTATTTACCCTATCCATGCCCCTCATGATTTTATAAACCTCTATAAGGTCACCCCTCAGCCTCCACCACTCCAGGGAAAATAACCCCTGTCTACTCAGCCTCTCCCTGTAGCTCAACCCCACCAAACCGGGCATCATTCTTGTAAATCTTTTCTGAACCCTTTCAAGTTTCACAAGATCCTTCCTATAGAAGGGAGAGCAGAATTACACACAGTATTCCAAAATTGATCTAATCAATGTCCTGTACAGCTGCAACATGACTCCCAACTCCCATACTCAATGCACTGACTAATAAAGGAAAGAATATCAAATGCCTTCTTCACTATGCTATCTACTTGTGACTCTACTTTCAAGGTCTCTTTGTTCAACAACACTCCCTTGGACCTTACCATTAAGTGTATAAGTCCTACTCTGATTTGTTTTTCAAAATGCAGCACCTTGCATTTATCTAAATTAAACTCCATCTCCACTCCTCGACCCATTGGCCCACCTGATCAAGATCCCCTCTTCACTGTCTACTGCACCTCCAATTTTAGTGTCATCTGCAAACTTACTAAACATTTCTCGTATGTTGACATCCAGATCATTGATATAAATAATGAAAATCAGTGGACCCAGCATTGATCCTTGTGGCACATCACTGGTCACAGGTCTCCAGTCTGAAAAGCAACCGTCCACCACCACTCTCTGTCTTCTACCTTCCAGCCAGCTCCATATCCAAATAGCTAGTTCCCCCTCTATTCCGTGTGATCTAACTTTGCTAACTAGTCCATCATGTGGAACCTTGTTGAGTGCCTTACTGAAGTCCATATAGATCACATCCACCACTCTGTCCTCATCAATTGTTACTTCTTCAAAAAACTGAATCAAGTGGCATAAATTGTTGTGATCATTTGAAATTTGGCATTCTTACATTTGTCCCCACAAATGCAAGATGAGACGAGGTGTCTCTTTCTCAGCAATAGAATGTTTGTTTTACATGACAAGCTGTTCTGACCTAAAATGTGTTGTCTGAAAGCAGAAGGAACAGATTCTATTGTAACTACAATAAGTAAACTAGATGTAGAGGGGCTTTATACATCTCTGCATAAACAGCAGGTCACATGGAATTAATTGGGCATCTATCCTGACCATTTGACACACGTACAGTGGACCAAATAAGCAGGAGTAGGCTATTCACCCCCTTGAGCTTGCTGCACTATTTGATAAGGTCATGGTTAATCTGTTGTGTTTTGAGTTTCCCGTTCCTGTCTATTTCTGATAACCCTCAATTCCCCTGCCTAACAAAAATCTCTCTACCTCCACCTTGGAAATACTGAATGACCATGTTTCCATTGCCCTTTGAGGAAGAGAGATCCAAAGAAACACAAACCTCTGAAAGTGAAAAACACCCGCCTCATCTCTGTCCTAAAAAGGGAGACCCCTAATTTTAAAATCAGTTCTGGGCTCGCTTATGTGAGGAAACAGCCATTCCACATTGACCTTGTCAACACCATTTTGGAATATTTACACTTAAATCGGGTCACCCTCAATGCTTTGAAACTCCAGTGGATGCCAGCCTAGCCTGTCCAACCTTTCCTAATAAAACCTTCACTCTTTCCAGATATCAATCTCGGAAACTTGCTGTGAACTACTTCCACTCCATTTGCATCCTTCTTGAATATAGATTCATGTGCGTCCTGTACTCGAGATGTGTTCACATCAATACCCTGTACAACTGAAACGTAATATTCTTATTTTTGTGTTTAATTAATCTTGCAATGAAGGATAACATTCCGTTAGCCTCCGTTATTTGCTGTCCCTGCATGCTAATTTGTTGTGGCTCATGCATGCAATCTGTTTCTACTTCGAAAAACTGCAGACATAAATAATTCTTCCTGAAAAAGTGAGTAATTTCTGGAGCCTCTGCTGAAAATCAAATAGCACAGAAAGTAGCAACTACAACTCAAGATAGGAAGTAATTTCAGTTTCCCAAGTGGTACTCATCTACCAGGTATTTTGCCCACTGCCTCAATCTATCTACATTTTTCATGTATCTTCCTCATAGAGTCATAGAGATGTACAGCATGGAAACAGACCTTTCAGTCCAACACGTCCATGCCGGCCAGATGTCCCAACCCAATCTAGTCCCACCTGCCAGCACCCGGCCTATATCCCTCCAAAACCTTTCTATTCATATACCCATCCAAATGCCTCTTAAATGTTGCAATTGTACCAACCTCCCCCACTTCCTCTGGCAGCTCATTCCATACACGTACCACCCTCTGTGTGAAAAAGTTGCCCCGTAGATCTCTTTTATATCTTTCCCCTCTCACCATAAACCTATGCCATCTAGTTCAGGACTCCCTTACCTATCTTTGTGTGATTTGCAAATGTAATTACCATGCCTTTACTCCCCTCAATTAGTTCATTGATAAAAATTATAAAAAAAGCTAAGACCCCTGTGGGACCCCACTTGTCACAAAAAAAATGACCCACTTAGACACAATCTTGCTTTCTGACCATCAGCCGATCTTTTATCCATGCATATTGTGTGGCAACTTGCCAAATATCTTCTGGGAATCCAAGTGCAGATCATCTACAGGCTCCCCCTTATCTACAACATGTGTTGCTCCTTCAAAAAAAAAATGGTTAACCATTATTTCCCTTTCTCAAAACCGTCCTAACGTTTCCTGATCACTTCGAAAATTTGTAATGGCCCAGCTACAGTCTCTACACAAAGTGCGTGGAGAGAAGATTGCCTGATGGGCAGAAAGCAAGATTATGTCAAAGTGGGTCATTTCCTCTTGTGACAAGTGGGGTCCTTACTGGGGTCTGTACTAGGGCCTCAGCTTTTTGCAATTTCTATCAATGAATTAGCTCAGGGGAGTAAAGGCATGCAAGTTAAATTTGCAAATTGCACAAAGTTTGAGAAGAAAATATACTGTAGAGGACATAAAGAGGATGTACGCCAATATAGGTAGGTTGATTCCCCATCAAGGATGTCAAGCTAACTAGTTTCCTTTTCCTGCCTCCTTCCTATCTTGAGTTGTAGTTGCTACTTTCTGTGCTATTTGATTTTCAGCAGAGGCTCCAGATTTTATTCTGTTTTCCCTTTCAGCTATCTGCCATTCTCGATTGAAGGGAGTGGGGTGGCAGGTATGATTTGTCAAGCTGCTTATGGATGTAAATCACCAGGTTCATCCTGGTTTCAGAGGGCAGCCAATGCCCATAAACTGTGAGAGTCGATCGTAAATGAGAGTTCATTAGAACTTCTTGAGAGCCAGACCGTAGTCACTTTTAGCTAAGACAGATACTGAGTAGAGAGAGTCCAGTCCTTGAGAGCAGCTCCAGGCAGTAGGCTGTGGAGGGTACTGTTTGACCTGACTGCCTGCCTCTCTTCTGTGGTTGCTCGGTGTCTGGGTGTCCTTGGAGTGGGAATGTGTAGAGTTCGCCTACTGACAAAGAACAACCTGTACAGTGGAGGATCAAAACCAGGTGCCTTGATCTCATGGTAGGCAGAATCTGTGAGGAAACAACACTGTAAAGTTGTATTCAGGGGCAGGAGTCCTGATACTGCCCTGATTCACCCGGGTGAGTGTATCCAACTCCAATCCGAATGCAGAGACCATGCTTCCTCTCTCCCAAAATAACAGCCCTGCCTGTTACCCAACCACAGTGACCCTGCTGTCAACCCAAGCATTGGGCTTTCCAGTTATTGGGCCCTGATCTATCACCTCGTCCCAGACCCTGGTGGTATCCACTGTGCCAGTGCGATCTAGAGCAGTGGTTCAAAGGTTCAAACCAGGTGGGAGATGATTGAGGGAAATACAAACAGCAAGAGAACATCTTGTGAAATGATTTTACTCTTCAAAGAGTAACAAATGTGCTTTTGAGGAAAGTTGCAATGTTGTTGTATCTGGCCTCTGGCTTAATAGCAGGTCTGAAATAATTCAATGCAATCTACTGTCACATAAATTCTTGCTTATGGCCTGCATAGTGCACTGTTGATTGCTGAAAAGTAAAAACACAGACCATGAAATTTAAAGGATAATAACTTGGCTATTGATTACCTGATTGTGCTGGCGTGAGACTGAAATGGTTAGCGGTGACATTTGCTTTTGTTAACTTGCTTTTTGTAACCTATTGCAATTGGAGGAGCACAGAGTCTTAAAAGGGGTTCTGAATGTTTGAAACCGGCAATGATGAGGGGTCTCATGTAAACGGGGTCACACAGAGAGTTGTAGGATTTCAAAACAAATATTTGTAGGTGAGGTTAATTTGAGATATTTCTGAGAGGTCTTTAAAGATGTAGGTGTCTCATAAATGTTTTTTTTCTTTTGACCTACAGTTTTGGTGTTAGCTTTGCTGCTAAAGAACATTCATTGAAATTTTGAATAGGTTTTGCACTGACATATGAGGCATGATGTGGAAAACTAAACTTTTGTTTTTTATAAGTTCTGCTGACATTTGTTTATATCTTCAAAGTCTTTGGCAAGTCTGCTAGTAAGCTGTACTATCTCTCCCAAAACTAATCAGGGGTCATTCACCTACCCATCCTCCATCTTTCTTGTTGTCATTCTTTTCTCGCGCCAACCCCATTTTAGGCTATTTCACGCCATCTGACATTCTCCACCACCTTGCTTCCTGCAGAACAGTAGTGGGCAGGTGATTGAATGGAATTGTACACAGTGGAAGCTTTATAACCCAGATTAAAACCATCTGACTCTTTAAGGTGGCCCAGGTGGATATTAACATGTCCAGGCAGCCAGCCTTGGAGGAGTCATAGAGATGTACAGCACGGAAACAGATCCCTCGGTCCAACTTGTCCATGCCGACCAGATATCCGAAATCAATCGAGCCCCATTTGCCAGCATTTAGCCCATATCTCTTTAAACCCTTCCTGTTCATGTACTCATCCAGATGCCTTTTAAATGTTATAATTGTATCAGCCTCCACCATTTCCTCTGGCAACACATTCCATGCACACACCACCCTCTGCATGAAGAAGTTGCCCCTTTAGTCCCTTTTAAATCTTTCACCTCTCACCCTAAACCTATGGACTCCCCCACCCCGGGAAGAAGACCTTGGCTATTCACCCTATCCATGTCCCTCAAGATTTTATAAACCTCTGTAAGATCACCCTTCAGCCTCTGATGCTGCAGGGAAAATAGCCCTTATTCTGCCTCTTCCTATATTGCTCAAACTTTCCAACCCCAGCAACATCCTTCAAAATATTTTCTGAGCCTTTTCGAGTTTGCCATTGTACTTAACTTCCTGCCTTGGAGTGATAGCATGCAGTGTCCACCAGGATTCTTAGGCGCTGTGTGACTGGTGGGGAGCTAGGGTGCCATATCATCCCCTGGAAACTATATTTCACCTTAAATTTCCTTTGAAATTTTGGGTTTCTTTTGAGTGTGCCTTAGGAGTTGTTCATGCTAACTTTGATTATAAAGGTATAAATGGCTGAAATAGGAGCCAATTGTAGGCTGTTGACCCCTTGAACCTGCTTCAGCATTCAGCATAGATTATTGGCTTTTGTTTTGAATTCTACATTCCCATTTATCCCAATATCCTCTGATTCTCCTGCCTAATGAAACTGTACCCAGCTCTGTCTTAAAGTATTTAATGTTTCCCACCCCCACTGCCTCCTGAGGCAGAGAGTTCTGAAGTCCTACAACCCTTTGAGATAAAATCACCTCCTCATCTCTTACCTTTAAAGGGAACAATAGCTCCCCTTAGTTCAGGACACAGCCACAAAACATCCCTTCTACGTTCACCATTTCAGGACCATTATAAGTGCATGAGGGTAACAGAACAGAGGGTAGGACACAATATTACAGCTGCTGAGAAGGTGTAGAGAGAGATCAATGTTAACATTAAAGAGATCCATTCAAAGGTCAGAAGATTTTCTTGAATCTGTTTGTCCGTGTATACAAACTTTTATACCTTCTGTCTGATAGAAGAGGGTAGATGAGAGTATAACCAGGGTGGGAAGGGCCTTTGATTATGTTGGCTGCTTTCCTGATGCAGAAAGTGTAGATGGATCAATGGATGGAAGGCTGATGGACTAAGCTGTTTTCACACCTCCCTGTAGTTTCTCACAATCTTGGGAACAGCAGTTGCCATACCAAGTTGTGTTGCATCTAGATAGGCTGCTTTCTATGGGGCATCCATAAAAATTTGTAAGTGTCTTTCTGGACATGCTGAATTTCTTTAATCTCCTGAGGAAGTAGAGACATTGTTGTGCTTTCTTGACCATCGTGTTGACATGGGTGGACCAGGACAGATTCTTGGTGATCATCACTCCCAGGTACTTGACGGTCTGGACCATCTCCACCTCAGCGTCACCACTGTAAACGGGGGTGCACCTTCCATTCCACTTCCTGAAGTCAATAACCAGCTCCTTTGTTTTGCTGTCATTGGCATTCACATCAATGCCTTGTACACCTGAAACATAACTGCCTTACTTTGATGTTCTGTTCCTGTCATGGCAATAGATATCATCCCATTAGTCTTCATTGTGTGGTGTTCCTGCACATTAGCCTTTTGTGACTCATGCGCCAGAATACTGAATGTCCACTGTACCTCAGGATTCTGCAGACTTACTCCATTTAGTTTAATCTACTTTTACATTTTCCCTGCCGAAGTGAACAGCTTCACATTTTTCCCGCATCATACTCCATTTGCCAGATTTTTTCCCTATTCACTCAACTCATCCATATCCATCTGCAACTTCTTTATGTCTTTCTCCTCACAGACTCTCCTACCTATCTTTTTAAAATGGCAGGTTATTGCAGTTTGATTATTATCCATCTCCCATTAGAGAGGACAAGCCATTGACAAGCTTTGCAGTGGCTGTAAAATCCTTCATTACATCACAGACCTGTAAGTGTTAGCAAAAAAAAAGCTGCTATCTCAACAAACTATGAAAACAAGAATGTGCAGTCGTCATTCAGTTCATCAGTGAGTTGGAATCAGAAGCAGGAGGAGCATATGCCTGCGTTTGCTTCTGTGTGTCTCTGTGTTTCTCTCTCTCTGACCCTTTCTCATCCCCTACTGTAGCCTCTATATGTGCTAACACAGCACAGTCTGGGAATCAGATTCTGCTTTCTTCAATTGTAAGAGGCCATGCCAGACTCTGGGACATCAGGGAGTAATTTATCCCTTTATATCAGTGCATAACCATTCATGTGTTGAGATGGGGGTGGGTGATATTTCCAGTTCGTGCCTCAGTCTTGGTTTAATCCATCAATCTGTATGCCTATTCCCCATGAGGAACAGACAATTCCATTCTGTTTCCCTCCCCCACCTACTCCCCCCATGGCAGTAATCATGTTGGGGAAAGTGAAAAATTTACTGTCCCTTTTTGCTCCCAAAGGCTAGCGGATTTTACTGGTTTTGTTACTGGCTGCAGGGTTAAGAGGTGATTAAATGTCATCTCCTAATTGATGAACAAAGACACCCGGCCCTGAATTGCTTCATTCCCCCCTCGAGTGTACCTGAAAGCTGCCATGTGTTCATAAAAAGTGATCTTCACTGAAGTTTTAGAACGGACTGTGCAATTTATCTCATTTTTACAAGATATGTCATCACTTCCACAACAATAACCCAGGTGCGTGTGTGTGCGTCCGTGTCCAATGTTGTCAATACCTTTGCAATTTTCTTTTCCCCTCCCAGAAGGTACAGCTTAGCAAGCCCCATGACCTTGCCCATAAGGCCATTTTATAGGCCTTTAATCATGAGATCTGGAAAACTATTTGCCCTTGCAACTCATGGCCCTATTTTCACTTTGTGCAGTGAAATTTTCCTTCCACAGGGTTGACACTCAGAAGGAAGAGTCCAAGCTGATTTCTCCACCCCCTTATGTCCATCCCTGTGCCCCATCATCATTGAATTGAATTGAATTGTATTTATTGTCACGTGTACCGAGGCACAGTGAAAAGCTTTGTCTTGCGAGCAATACAGGCAGATCACAGAGTTAAATAGCATAGATAAGTAAATAGTAGGTAAACAGCCATAAAGTAAAAACACAGGTACAGGCAAATGCAAAGAGCTTTTGAGTCCATTCAGTATCACTAAAGTCCCATAGCTCCATCTCTTACTTCCTTTATGGACTGTGGGCATTAGTGAACTGGATGGGTTGTTTCAGGTTGGTTGTCACTAAACTTCAGTTTAATAGAATTAGTTTCCTTTTTCGGATGTGGACATTAGTGAACTAGTTGGGTCGTTAATGGTTGCCACTAGTTTACTTTTTTTTAAAACATTGCTTTAATGGGATTCATATTTCAGTTAAGATCAGCATAGTGCTGGAAAAGCACAGCAGGTCAGGCAGCATCCGAGGAGCAGGAAAATCGACAGAAATGCTCATTCCTGATGAAGGGCTTTTGCCTGAAACATTGATTTTCCTGCTCCTCGGATGCTGCCTGACCTGCTGTGCTTTTCCCGCACCACTCTAATCTTGACTCCAATCTCCAGCATCTACAGTACCCACTTTTGCCTAGTTCATATTTCAGCTGCCTGATTTGAACTCTCATCTTGTCAGGATCAGCCTTGGTTTCTGGATTGCTCGGCTTGTGACATTACCACAACACAACAACTTCTCCCTATTCTTCATTCTGACATTGCTTGGACTTCAGGCACTGACTCTGGTCATGTATTCCACCATCTCTTCTTCACCTTTCAGTGCAATAATAGGCTTCTGCTGCTTGCTGTCTTAAATCTTTTTATTTTTAACCTTACAACCAAAGTCCCTTGGTTCTAAACCCATTACCACTGGAAACACTGTTTCTGTCCTATCCCTTCATAATCATAAAACACCCACCATCAAATCACCCTGTACTTTATTCTGCGTTTTCATACTCTCATCAAATTTTAAAAAGAATGGCTGACAGCCATTTTATCTGAATTCATAAATCAATATCGACTGAAATTAAAATTAGAATTTGAAGCTAAAGGGAAACATTGAATAAATGTTGAAATGCAATTTTTTCACCAATAGATGCTCATTACCAGATGATACAGACAGACAGTAGAGTTGCCAAGTATTTTAAGGAGGACTGGATAAGTGAGACTATGAACCTATCCATTCCCACTGTAAGTCAATGGGAGCACCCAGCAGTATTCCATTAGTGAATAGGTTGCTTTGCAGCAGAGATTCCCTTTGTTTGCCACTGCAGACCACTTTGTTCTACACTATTGCTGTGATTCATCCTGCTTGCATAAAACTGGCATAGGCTGTTTCCTTCAGTGTGTATAGCCTTGAACCATTGATGTCTCTGAATTGTGTTCTAAGAATCGTGATGGAAAAGGATAGACCAGATCTAAAAGTTGAAGTTCTAAAATGGGGAAAGGCCAATTTTGACGGTATTAGGCAAGAACGTTCGAAAGCTGATTGGAGACAGATGTTCGCAGGTAAAGGGATGGCTGGAAAATGGGAAGCCTTCAGAAATAAGATAACGAGAATCCAGAGAAAGTATATTCCTGTCAGGGTGAAAGGGAAGGCTGGTAGGTATAGGGAATGCTGGATGACTAAAGAAATTGAGGGTTTGGTCAAGAAAAAAAAGGGAGCATATGTCAGGTATAGACAGGATAGATCAAGTGAATTCTTAGAAGAGTATAAAGGAAGTAGGAGTATACTTAAGACGGAAATCAGGAGGGCAAAAAGGGGACATGAGATAGCTTTGGCAAATAGAATTAAGGAGAATCCAAAGGGTTATTACAAATATATTAAGGACAAAAGGGTAACTAGGGAGAGAATAGGGCCCCTCAAAGATCAGCAAGGTGGCCTTTTTAGATTAGATTACAGTGTGGAAACAGGCCCTTCAGCCCAACAAGTCCACACCAACCCACCGAAGCGCAACCCAGCCATATCCCTACATTTGCTCCTTACCTAACACTACGGGCAATTTAGCATGGCCAATTCACCTGACCTGCACATCTTTGGACTGTGGGAGGAAACCGGAGCACCCGGAGGAAACCCACGCAGACACAGGGAGAACGTGCAAACTCCACACAGTCAGTTGCCTGAGGCGGGAATTGAACCCAGGTCTCTGGCACTGTGAGGCAGCAGTGCTAACCACTGTGCCACCGTGCTGCCTTTGTGTGGAGCCACAGAAAATGGAAGGGATACTAAATGAGTATTTTGCATCAGTATTTACTGTGGAAAAGGATATGGAAGATATAGACTGTAGGGAAATAGATGGTGACATCTTGCAAAATGTCCAGATTACAGAGGAGGGAGTGCTGGATGTCTTGAAACGGTTAAAAGTGGATAAATCCCCAGGACCTGATTAGGTGTACCCGAGAGCTCTGTGGGAAGCTAGAGAAGTGATTGCTGGGCCTCTTGCTGAGATATTTGTATCATCGATAGTCCAAGGTGAGGTGCCAGAAGACTGGAGGATGGCAAACGTGGTGCCACTGTTTAAGAAGGGCGGTAAAGACAAGCCAGGGAACTATAGACAGGTGAGCCTGACCTCAGTGGTGGGCAAGTTGTTGGAGGGAATCCTGAGGGACAGGATGTACATGTATTTGGAAAGGCAAGGACTAATTAGGGATAGTCAACATGGCTTTATGCGTGGGAAATCATGTCTCACAAACTTGATTGAGTTTTTTGAAGAAGTAACAAAGAGGATTGATGAGGGCAGAGTAGTAGATGAATTTCAGTAAGGCGTTTGACAAGGTTCCTCATGGGAGACTGATTAGCAAGGTTAGATCTCATGGAATAAAGGCAGAACTAGCCATTTGGATACAGAACTAGCTCAAAGGTAGAAGACAGAGGGTGGTGGTGGAGAGTTGCTTTTCAGACTGGAGGCCTGTGACCAGGGAGTGCCACAAGGATCGGTGCTGGGCCCTCTACTTTTTGTCATTTACATAAATGATTTGGATGCGAGCATAAGAGGTACAGTTAGTAAGTTTGCAGATGACACCAAAATTGGAGGTGTAGTGGACAGCAAAGAGGGTTACCTCAGATTACAACAGGATCTTAATCAGATGGGCCAATGGGCTGAGAAGTGGCAGATGGAGTTTAATTCAGATAAATGCGTGGTGCTGCATTTTAGGAAAGCAAATCTTAGCAGGACTTATACACTTAATGGTAAGGTCCTAGGGAGTGTTGCTGAACAAAGAGACCTTGGAGTGCAGATTCATAGCTCCTTGAAAGTGGAGTCGCAGGTAGATAGGATAGTGAAGAAGGCGTTTGGTATGCTTTCCTTTATTGGTCAGAGTATTGAGTACAGGAGTTGGGAGGTCATGTTGCGGCTGTACAGGACATTGGTTAGGCCACTGTTGGAATATTGTGTGCAATTCTGCTCTCCTTCCTATCGCAGAGGGTGGTACATGTATGGAATGAGCTGCCAGAGGAAGTGGTGGAGGCTAGTACAATTGCAACATTTAAGAGGCATTTGGATGTGTATATGAATAGGAAAGGTTTGGAGGGATATGGGCCGGGTGCTGGCAGGTGGGACTAGCTTGGGTTGGGATATCTGGTTGGCGTGGACAGGTTGGACTGAAGGGTCTGTTTCCGTGCTGTACATCTCTATGACTCTATAGTTATGGAGAACAGAGAGAGAGAGAGAGAGAGAGAGAGAGAGAAAGAAATGGAATATCAAGATTCCCAGAAGCTTTCAAAATTGAATGAGTTTCAGTCTTTTCTAACTTACTTATGTGCTTAAATGTAAAGGTCAGGATCATGGGGTTTTGTGCTGTGGTGGTAGTATCCCTACCTCTAAGCTGGGAGATCCAGATTCAACTAGGCGAAAGTGAGTACTGCAGTTGCTGGAGATTACAGTCAAGAGTATGGTGCTGGAAAAGCACAGCAGGTCAGGCAGCATCCAAGGAGCAGGAAAATCGACGTTTTGAGTTCTAGATTCAAGTCTCACCTACTCCAGAGGTGTGTAATGACATTCCTGAACAGGTTCATTAGAACATACCTACAGGTGATAATCATGGGCTCTTGTGGTGCAGTGGTAGACACCACAGCTCTGAAGAAGGAAGCCAAGAATCAAGTCCCACGTGCTCCTAACCTCCATACAGTTTGATCAAAAATGTTTTAAGGATGACAATCTTGTCACTATCACCTTATCCATGTTCTTTGGCCTATGTAACCCATAATCATTTAAAGATGAACAGCCCTCCAGAAAAGGCCAATCTCAACCCAGCCTATAGGGCCACCCCCGAGTTCCTGTCAGTTGTCACCTGTCAAACCATCCAGAATTCCTGCTACCCAGTGACCTCTGCTGGGAGGCATGTGAATGCCACCCAAAGGGCAGGATCCTGTTTAATTATAAAACATTTCATTGACAGCCTGTATCTATGGTGCAGGCTTATACTGTATAGTGGGATTAGTGAGACAATAGAGGACTCATACTCATGAAAAACTGTGCCCCAGAAACAACTGTGCACCCCTGGAGGAGGTGGGGGAAAAAGGAAAGCTGAGGGAAGAGAGGGGAAAGGATTGTGAAAGATGACGCCGATACAAAATTCAATTAATTGAAGTGTGCCATGTTGGGGGGGGGGGGGGGGGGGGCGAGAAGTGATGGGAATAGTTCTGCCATGTCAGCACTTTCATCTTTCAACTTCTCAAAGCCGTCTCAGCTGATTGTGTGCTTGCAGCCTAACGGCATTGTAATATGGAAATGCAAATGAATGATGTTGACAGAGAAAATCCAGTGTGAGATGGGGAAAGCAATCTAGACAATTCATTTCCCTCTGAAGATTGATGGCATCATGAAGGGTGAGATGTGGGATGTACCACCGCTTCAGTCAGGAGGCTGCTGGTTGAAAATAAAAAGCCTGACTAAGCTTTTGTTAAGCCATCAAGAAACCACATGTGCTAAATTTCAAAGGAAGAGGCTTAGCAGCAATGTTAGTGCTAGAGAGAAGAGAGTGGAGACTTCAGTGATTCACATGAAAGCCTGAAGGTGTTTAAACTTTGCTTTTGCTTTAATATTCCTGTCTTCAGAATTGGAGGACAGGAGTGACAATTCAGTTGTGCTGTGCTATTCAGTTCGATCATGACTAATGTATACCTCAGCACCATGTGTCTGCTGAATCACTATATCTCTTAATAAAACTCTTGTTGATTGCAGTTTTGAATTGTTCAACAGTGTCCACTACTTTTGGGGGGAATTGTACCACAATCCTTTCTGTGGAAAATGTGGCCCCGATTCCTCTCAACAATGGTTTGCCTCATTCTGTAATATGTGCTGCAGCTGCCTTGTGTTTATATTACCACCTTGTACCTGCCATCCCACAGGGCCTTCAGTGATAGGTGAGAGGATAGGTGAAGAGTCCTGCCATACAGGTACTCTGTCAGGGTGCAGTCAATGAAATTGGGTGAACCACGCTTGATGCTGAGTCCTTCAGCAGCGCCTGTATCAAGGCTCCATTTTCAATCAAGATGCAATTGCACTGACATTTGGCTTGGTTAGTAGACTGGAACAGGGGGTAATGAGGAAAGAAAGGTTGTCGGGGAGAAAGAAATGTAATAATTTACTTGTCTAGCCCTTTCACAACTTCTGGATGTCCCGACTATTTTACAACCAAGAAAGTATTTCTTTTTACATTGTTGTGCAGAGAAATACACCATCCATTTACACACAAAAGCAGCAACGAAATAAAGACTGTATGTTGTCTTTGTGATAAATATTGACTGGGACATTGGGGATAACTCGCCCTGTTCTTCTTTGCGATCTTTTTGCATCCAATTGAGAAAGCAGACGGGACTGGTAATGTCTCATCTGGAAGATGGCATCTCCAACAGTGCAGCACTCCCTCAATGCTACTCTGGAGAGTCAGGGTAGGTTACAAGCTGGGTATCTCTGATGGGGGATGCGAATCCGCAACCTCTGACTTAGAGGCAAATGTGCTTCCTACGTTGGTCTGGTGAAGAGAAAAGGAGACCTACGAAAAAGTAGAGCTCCACCCCTTATCGAACAAGACACCCACACAATTGACACTGACCACAATGGGAGAACTGCAATATATTTGAAGACTCCGCAATTACAATTGTGAAGTTACTTCAAGGGGAAGCTAAATCCCTGGCACAACAAGTTGAGACCGGCTAATATTCAGAGCAACTCAGAGGCACACAGCTATGTTTTAGGGCTCTGCAGTCAGAGAAAGCCAATGTACCTGAGCAGAGCTCAATCAGCGAGGAACTACTCACACTTGTTAACGCCCTCCATAAATTCTGGATTCCCAAATCTTATTGAATGGCAGAGAAAACCTGAAGGGCCAAATGGCCGCCTCATGTTCCTATGACTCGGGTTTCAAAGCACCTTTCAACTGTACTCACTGTCATAATTCTAGGAATGCAGTAGCCAATTTACACACAGCAAGATTCTATTAGCAGCGGTGCAACAGATGTGGCCAGATGTTAGAGACAGGGCAGACAGCTCTTTGCCTCCATAGCTAGGTGGAGTTAGTGAAAAACCCAACCTCCCAAATCATCAGGCTGAACATCTTCCTATCTAAGAGCCATCATAACCAGGTGGACAGGATCCCGGTTTAGAGCTGACCTGCAGACCCCTGCAATCTTTTAGTGGGCACATTTATGCACCATGTTCCATTTGGACATCAAGTCCTGGTCTCAGACTTGGTAAAGGGAAACTGATGGCTTAGAGAAGATTTTTCCAAGCGTCTTAAATATGGCAGCGGCAGAATTCGCAGATTCTGGGATGTTGACTCATTGGGAGTAATGGGTTGGAGATAGAGCCGTGGAATTGGATGACGGAGAGTGGGTATTTAAGAGAATGAGATTTAAACAGGTGCTGAACCTCACTCAGTGCAGATTGTGGTCAAACCACAAACCCTAACCGTAACCCTAACTCTAACTCTCACCATATTGCAGTATGCTCTTTAGGATCCCGAATTCTCACCCTGAGCCTTAGCAGCACGTCCGGTTTGAGAGATTTGCTTTTGCATTTTGGTGTGTAAATGTGTATCTCCCTCCCCTGACTGTGTTTGAATAGTGTTCTGACCCTGCCTAACAAGATTCTCCGTGAATGATAGCCACTTTGATGATGTACCTGAAGGCAGCCAGTTCCTGTGGAACGTTACCCCAGTGAGGAATCGATGCCCTGAGGACAGGGAAGGAAAGAAAATTGACAGAGGGGAGGGAAAAAAAGGGACTAATTAAAATGGAAAAATCTTTCAAGTTTTAATTGAATGGCAATAATAAACTCCTTGTGTAGTGTCTTAATTGCCAGGTTGATAGACTGGATGATTGACAGACTTGACCTTTTGGCTTGATCTTAAGTCATCGAATCTCTCCTCACTTTGGCAACACAATGCACGTGTACATCTGCAAATGCCTAATTAATACAATGGGGAAATGTCACACGCCCAGAGAAGAACTGTGCCGTTCTAAGTGACAAGCTGGTTTAGTTAACCAGCACCGCATTGGAAAAAAGAGCAGCTACAATTTAAAGACGGGTGTCCCAGATGGCTCGGGTGGTTAAGGTGATGACTTGCAGAGTGGAGAAAACACAAGTCTCCAGTTCGATTTCTCACTCTGTACTTGCTGATCACAGCTGTGGTGCTACTGGCGATCTTAAATTTCAGGAATAGAAAGATCTTCCAGAGTTCCTGATCAGTATCCAGTGACTGGTTTAATCAAGCCGAGAGCTTTGGCATCACTGTGATGCCTCCTGAGGCCGAACAGCCTGCCAACATGCATTATTGTGCGCTTGCCTGACAAACAGGTGCTTACGTGAGGTCAGGGAAAATGCATGCCACCTGATGTGAAACAGGCACAGCAAAGAAAATTGCTGGAAGTAGAAAGGGGGTAAAGAAATTGAATTGTTCTTTTTCTTCCCCTCATTCTCTGTGCTGCTGCTTCTTCCTGCTGCTGGAGCTGGTAGTCCACGGTGATGCCCCACGTAGTTGAATGAACCTGCCAAAACATCTTGTCTTTATTCATGCTGTGCTGGAGTGCTGTCTCCTGCCAGTGGATCAGGTCACAACAGTAAGCACTGTGGTGGTGGCAAGGATAGGATGGAACAGTTATTTGTAGCCCTGAAGCCTGGAGAGGGCGAACTCTAAGGTATTAAGTGCTCCTTTGATGACAATTGTGATTCGCGCACTAGTATTTATTACAAGTGGTACTGCAAACAGGACTTTGGTGAGACCACCCTGGAACACTGTGTGCAGTTTTGGTCTCCACATTGCAAAGCGAAATATGCCTGTTTTGGAGTCAGTACAGAGGAGGTACGCTGTATTACTCCTTGAGATATGGGGGTTGTCCTATGAGGAGAGGCTGTGTAAATTGGGTCCCTATTCTGTGGCATTTAGGAAAATAAGAGGTGATTACGTTGAAGCATACACAATTCTGAGGGAGCTTGACAGCTGTAGAATAGATGCGGGGAGATTCTTTCTGTTCATTAGGGAATCGAAAACACAGGGGCACTGCCTGACGATAAGTGAGCAATTATGTAGGACTGAGATGAGGAGAAATTACTTGATGGGCTGTGAATCTTTGAAATTCTCTGCTGCAGTGGGTTAAATTACTGAATACAGAGGGTCCCTGATTTACAAACACTCATACCTACAAACACAATCTCGTACAGGGATGTAATTTTAATTCCCTATATTCAAACTTTTCCTGTGCTTGCAAAGAGTTCCTTTATATTGTCCTGCATTGTGTTTCTACTTGTGTGAAACTCAACTTGTGAATGGACTATAGACAGATCTGGCTCGTAACTCGGGGTCTGGCTGCAGATTTAAGACGGGGGTCTTAGCGATTCAAGGCATATGGGGATAGGGTAGGAAAGAGGACTTGAAGCCCAAGATCAGTCATGATGATACTGAGTGGCTGAGCAGGTACAATGGACTGTCTGGTCTATATCTGCTCCTATTTCTTCTGAGCTCTCTGCTTAACATAGTCCTCCTCACACAGCATACCTCTTCTGTTATCTGGGCTTTAAGTGACATTTTTTGGTCTAAAATCATCGGGCTATAGGTCTGATGTTGCACTCTACAAAACAAAAACCAACCAATCACAACTGACAATCTCTGTTAAAAGTATGCAGAATTGATGGTATGAGTCCCTGCTGGTTTTGTGTCTGACCTTGAGATAACCTGAAGAAGGTTTTTTTTGAGATAACGTGAAGAGCCAAGGAGCTGCCAATATAACGAAATACCCAACAGCAGCATTAATTAGCCTCGAATTCATCTTGGAACTTATTTAGACTGTGTCCCCGTAGGGAGTATCTGAGCAAGTAGCCTTAAAGGGGCAGGCCGGGCTATCCCAGCCAAACATGCTCCAATCTCCACTGTCACTGAGCAACAGTGATCAGCTAATATTATATCAAAACTGAATCTTTATAGTGGCAGTATTTTTACCCAGGCTGGCTACATTGTCATTTTTGATAAAGCAGTGATACTTTGCAGTGTTTTCATTAACTGTTTTGATGGCTCTCGTGAGATTCTTCAAAGCATTTAATGAAAATATTGGAAAGTGTCCGTATTTTATTAAAGGCCGTGTCACATCCGAACGCTTGCTCATCCGTAATATAGAGACTGAAGGGCTAAAGTAAAATAATGGTCTCACCACAGAAAAAAAAATTACGCCTTCAATTGCCGCACGCTAACTGCTTTCTTCTGAATTAAACATTGCAAGGTTTGTGAAAGTTTGTAGCTCAACATTGTTGAGCTTTTCATTCATCCTGGACATGCTCAGTCTCTTTTCTCACTGTGTGTAGCTCTCTTGATCCCAGGTTAACTCTCTTTCCCCTATAAAGTGAAACCCGTAAGTTTGTGAATTCACTTCCAGGCTTCAAGTTTTATAACTATTTACAAGCAGTCAGATTCATCAATGGGACGGCAGGACTGTAAGGTGGATATGTTAAGATGGGCTGAATGGTTTCTTCCTTTATAATTATTATGGGTGAGCACTTTGATTAGATTAGGAAACAGGCCCTTGGGCCCAAACACTGACCCTCCGAAGAGTAACCCACCCAGACCCATTTCCTTCTGACTAGTGCACCTAACACTTTGGGCAATTTAGCATGGCCAATTCACCTGACCTGCACATCTTTGCACTGTGGGAGGAAACTGGAGCACCCGGAGGAAAACCATGCTGACACGGGGAGAATGTGCAAACTCCACACAGATAGTTGCCCGAGGCTGGAATTGAACCTGGAACTCTTATGCTAACCACTGAGCCACCATGTTGAAGTTAGGACTTTTTTGCTGGTTGTTCTTAACATGTGGACTCCAGTAACAACGCCAGCACAGATGGCAGTCAGCGGCTTGTGTGCCCAGTTGGGATTGGCCCAGCACGGGGAGAGAGAGAGAGAGAGAGAGAGAGAGATACGATGTGTGGAAAGCCCCCAGCGTGGAGCGACTGCAGAATATGGAAGGACTGTCATGTTTATCTTTTAATTTTATTCCTTATTTTACTAATTTGTACGATGAAGAACTGTAATGTATAACTTTTAACCTTTTTTCTTTATTTCTCTATTTTTGTACCTAATCTATTTTAGTACCTAAGATTTGTAACCAGGTGCCTTTCTGCTTAAGGTGGCGCTGGGTGTGTGGCAACATTGCACACTTTTCACCGTACTCTTGAACTTTTGTACTTGAGTACACATGACAATGAAACCTAATTCTAATTCTTCTTGTCCATCCCTAATTGCCCTTGAGAAGATAGTTGTGACCAACCATGGTATCCCACTGCAGTCAGTGTGGTGCAAGTTCAGTCTCCCTGCGATAGGGAACGGGATGAGGTAAGGGTGGAAGTGGACTCCCAGGTTTTTGACTCAATGGTAAGTGAAGGGATTCATGACAGATCAGAATTCTGTCATCCTTAGGGCTGTGGACGGGCCTGACAAACTGTGGGGGTGCTTCCAGGAACAAAGATCACAACGTGCTATGGAAGGGAGAAGAGATGGCCTGGAGTTAGTAATCCAGCGGCCTCAGTTAATGCTGTGGAGATGTCGGTTCACATTCCAGTATAGCAGAATCAAAAATAAAAAGTGGCCTAATTAACTCATTTGACAATCTATTACATTTTACAGCCATTATTGTAAAAGCCCATCCGGTTCTCCAATGACTTTAAGAAGATCTGCCGTCCTTACCTTACCGTCTCGCCTACATATGACTCCAGACCCACAGCAATGCTACAGACTGCTAACTGCCCTCTGGGTGATTAGGAATGGGCAATAAATGCTGGTCTAGCCAGCAATACCCATATCCCATTAATGAGTCACAATTTAAAAAAACCCAGAGGGCAAGTTGCTGTCTTTGGACTTGGTTCACTTTTCCTCAAGGACATTGGTGAATGAAATGGGTTTTTCCATGACATTTAACAATGGTTTCATGGCCATCATTAGAATCTTTACTTAATTCAGATTTCACCATCTGCCATGGTGGGGATTTAAACCCAGGTCCCCAAATCATTACTGGGGTCTCTGAATTAAAGACTAGTCATAGGACAACCCACTAGGGCATTGCCTCTCCAATGGATACAATTCCCAAACATGGCCTCACCTGATCCCGGTACAATGACAGCAAGACACTAGTCTAGTCCCCCAACTCATGCAATAAAGTCTAAGATGTAACAAAATCAGAAATTGCTGGAAAAGCTCAGTAGGTGTGGCAGTATCTGTGGAAAGAAATCAAAGTTAATGTTTCGGGTCCAGTGACCCTGCCTCAGAACTCGACCCCAAACGTTAACCCAGATAATGCCAGACCTGTTGAGCTTTTCTAGCAATTTCTGTTTTCGTCTCTGAGTTCCAGCAATCACAGTACTGTCGGCTTTTATAAAGCCTAAGATGTCATCTTCCTTCCTAAATGATTGCCTTACCTACATAGTAAATCTACCATTATACAATTGGTGTCTATGGGAACTTACTACACAAACATTGGCAGTTGAGCTTCCAGTTTACAACACTGATGTAACACCAAGGGCACTTCATTGGCTGTGAAAGGAAGCTCTTTTGGCTTTCCTGAGATTCCAGAGATCCAGCTGTAGGTTGTCAGCTCGCCATTCTCATCTGCAGACTGGCCCCATGGTGGGGGGGGGGGGGGGCATCTGTGGAGGGGGGGGGGGTTGGGGGTTGGTGGGGAGTGTCAGGTATTTATGGAGAGAGAAAATTAACGTACAAAAGAGTTAGAAACTATTTCTTGGTGGATATTCCATTACAAGGAGCATTAACCTCTTGACACATTGAAATCCAATGCTGTGCTTTTGACATCCTCCATTTGTTTTTCTAAAGTGTTGTTCCCTGAGGTTCTCAAAGGATGAAGCAATCCTTTACACAGGACGGCTAGCAAGCTGTTTCAACCATCAGAAGTGTATTGGCAACAGATTGAGCCTGGCTTAAATGCACCATGTGGTGATTTGCTGAGTATACAGGCAGGAGAGTCAACATTTTGATCCCTGATTTGGGATTAATGTTGCCAGGATTGTCCTGAACTCTCCAGGAATTTTAAGTTGATTTCCCTAGACACTGCTGCCTGCAATTCTGGGAGAAAAGTTATTGGAGCATTAAAAATTAAATGTTTATTTCTGAAAAATAGATAGGCTTTTAAAGACTTTGTTGTGCACTCATTATGATTAATGCAAATTTTGAATGGTCCCAACCAATCAGCACCTATTCCTTCCTGCAGTGTACATTGTTGTGAAGATTTGAAATTTAGTAGCTTGGAGAAAGTGAGGACTGCAGATGCTGGTGAGTTAGTGTCGAAATGGTTGGCACTGGAAAAGCACAGCAGGTCAGGCAGCAACTGAGGAACAGGAGAGTCGACCTTCTGGGCATAAGCTCTTCATCAGGAACCCTTCCTGATGGGCAGGGTGCCTACCTTGGATTACAGCATCTGCAGTATTTTTGTCTTTAACCCTGGCACTGTGAGGCAGCAGTGCTAGCCACTGAGCTACTGTTGGATGTTTGAAGGAGAAAGGCGAGCACATCCCTCTCTTAGGTAGGGGTAGCGGGGTGCTAAAACTACTCATCATATTCCAAAATAGACAGGCAGGATGGCCTGCTGTGTTCTTCCAGCCTCCTGCAAGTCTACTTTGGATTCCAGCATCTGCAATTTTTTTTTGTCTCTATCCATAATATTCCAAATGCAGTCTGACCACAGTACCCTGTTCCTGTGTTGCTGTGTAAAAGTGCTGCACTGTCAAAGGTACCATCTTTTAGATGAGATGTAAACCAAGGCTCTGTCTTCCTCTCTCGAGTGGATATGAAAGGTTATACAAGCACTGTTTCACAAATAAAGAGCTCTCTCCAGTATGCTGGGCAGCACTTGAACATCACAAAGAAAGGTTAGTGGTCTTTGCTATTGGTACTCGTTATGCCATTTTGTTATTTACATTGTAGTAGCAACTGCACTCCAAAGTGTTTCATTCCTGTCAAGCACTCTGGAATGTCCTGAGGTTATGAAAGGCACTATACAAATGCAGGTCAGGTGCAAGGAAACATGTTCAGTGCAGAATCCACAGCAGTAAAATAAATTGACCTCACTGCAAGCAGTTTCATAAATATTCCAGCACAAATTCTACTTCTAGTCCCAGCATTGGCAAAAATCAAATTACAGCTATTTTCGTGAATGCCTGGGTGTGGAATATTTTTAGAGTCGAGTCACCATCAGTGACTGTAATTTTGTTCATTGCACACATGGAATATTGGGCGGCATGATGGCTCAGTGGTTAGCACTGCTGCCTCACAGGGCCAGGAATATGGGTTTGATTCCAGCATCGGGTTACTGTCTGTGTGGAGTTTGCACATTCTCCCTTTGTCTGTGTAGGTTTTCTCTCACAATCCAAAGATGTGTAGGTCAGGTGAATTGTCAATGCTAAATTGCCCATAGTGTTCAGGGATGTGAAGGGGGAATGCGTCTGGATGGGTTACTTTTTGGAGGGTCGGTGTGGACCTGTTGGGCCAAATGGCCTGTTTCCACACTGTAGGGAATCTAATCTAATTGGGATCCAACATATCCAAGCAGGGCAGTTACTTGTGGCTTGCATGCCATTGTGACCTTCAAGCCTGTTCCTTTTATGTAACGTCCCTGCTCGGATTTGTGAGGGACGATAACAGGTAGTAACCGTCAGAAATATTCAGGATAACATCACAAAGGCAGGTACACTGCCTAGAAATGAACCTTAATATTGCAAATCTGAAGGATCGGTTGGTTTCCTGGCGGTAGGAGAATTTCCACTTGGTGTCAATGTGGTCATGGAATGAAGTTCGTTGGTCATAGGTGACATCTTTGGAGAATGCCTCACATTGATTTACAGAGAAATTAAGGCATGAAATAGGCCATTCAGCCCAACTAGCAGGTCTTTGCTAGTCTTTATGCTTCACAAGAGCTTCCCCTGTACCCCTTTCACCTTGCCTGATTTGGTATATCACATGATACTGTAGGCCCTGGTTTGAGGATCCAGAGCATCCCAGGTGAAGAGGTTGACCATTTAAGACTTGAGAGGATGAGAGATTTCCTCACTCTGAGGAATTCCCTACCTCTGGGAGCAGTGAGGGATCAGTTTGAGTGGTTTCAAGACAAGGATCAGTACAATTTGGACATTAATGGAGTCAAGAGATATAAGATTACTGTGGGCCTGGAGTCACATGTAGGCTGATGCACAAAGGATGGCAGATTTGCTTCCCTGCGGTATATTAGGGAACCAGATTTTTGTTTTAAAATAACAATTGACATGGTTGCCTTTAAGCTAACTTTATTTTTGAATTCCAGATTTTTATTGAATTCACTGTCTGCCATCATGGGATTTGAACCCGTAGTCTCAGAACATTAGTTTAAGATTCTGGATTAGTAGTGCTAGTTAATTACCACTGCACCATCATCTCCCTTAATGTATTCCGGAGATGCTTTAATCCTAAATTTATGGAGAAAGTGGTGGCACCCAGCATGGGACAGTAGGACAAGATGTATAAGGACAGACTATGTCGATTGGGATTGTATTCACTGGCGTTTAGAAGAAATAGGGGAGATCTCATCAGAAGTATGTGAGATTTGAACAAGACTTGGCAGGTTAGGTGCAGGAAGGATGTTCTTGATGGTGGGGGAGTCTTAAATGGGGGGTGGGGGTCATAGTTTAAGGATAAAGAGTCGATCCTTTAACACTGAGATGAGATAAAATTTCTTCACTCAGAGAGTGGTGAGCCTGTGGAATTCATTGTTACGGAAAGTGGTTGAGACCAAAACATGGTGTTTTCAAGAAGGAAGCAGATATAGCTCTTATGGCTAAATAGATCAAGGAATATAGATGAGATTAGGGTATTGAACTCGATGATCGTATTGAATGGCAGAGCTGGCTTGAAGGGTTGAATGGTCTACTCCTGCTGCTATCCGCTATGTTTCTGTGACTGGTTTGGAGGCAGCTGATGGTTGTCCACTGTCTCTGGGCTGGGAGCTTGAACTGAATTTGTGCAGGAATGGCCAATCCCGAAGAATGCTGGAGCAGGAACGAATGTGCACTTTCCCCACATTAACCCAAAATCTCCACCAGTCTTCACCAAAGCAGACAAGTGGGAGCAGCAGCAAGCCTATGAAATTAACTTCCTAGCAAGACTGAAAGTTGAGAGCTTTTCCTTTCCCAGCCCAAACATACATCAACATAACGAGCAGAAAATTCTCAAAAAGAGAGACTCAGGCACAATATATTCCTCAATACATTCATTATTTTATATTTATTAAAAAGGTGCTGTGTAGTGGGATTTTCAATTATTTAATAAATTTAAGGTTGTCAAATAAATTATAAAACAGTGGATCACAATATCCATGAATATATGAATAAGTCATTAAATAAATAATGTAAAAATGAAATCATTAAATCAATAAATCATCAAATATGGCTTTATAAATAAATTAGCACAAATAAACGCCATCGTAGCATGAAAGAAAATAACAGAGAAATGGAGCTCATCATTCAATGATTTTTTTCATTGAGACTCTTTGGAGTCAGGGCTTTGTTGTTTTTGGGTTAACCCAGTTTTATTGTTACTATGTGCCAGTAAATGCAAGTGATAAAATTATGAGGGGAAATACAGGAATCAAAATGGATGTTATTTTTCCTTCACCTACTGAATTAACTAAGTTTTATTGAGCTCCATCTTAACATATGTTGCTTTGGTTTAGTGTTCATTCATTTGTACTGCATTTCTACAACATAAATAAAAAATAAACACTCCTCCAAAAAGTAATTGATTACATGAGAAACATCTTCTGATACTTTGATAACATTATATGTCCCTGAATGAATGGAATTTTATGCTTTAATTCAGTTTTTTTTTAGATGTCATTTAAGTCTGGAATGAAAGAAAGAGGAAAAGAAAGCTAGTGTAATAATGACGATTGTCAATTGTTGTGAAAAGCCACCCAATTCATGAATGTCCATTAGGGAAAGAGATCTGCTGTTCTTACCTGGTCTGGCTTACATGTCACTCCAGACCACAAAAACGTGGTTTACTCTTAACTACCCGAAGAACATTAAAGGTGACCAAGCTAGTGACACCCACATCCAATGAATGAATAAAAAAAATTCCTCGTCTTGCTTAAAGGAGAATTTTTATCCTAATGACTCAGCATTAACCTCTCAGTTATCACTCAACAAAACAAACTCTGGATGGTATCCAAGCCAACTTGTAAATTAACAGTAAAGGAAAATTATACTGAATTTCAACGTGTCCAGCAGATTCAAGGGAGGGTCTGAAGTGGAGGGATACAGTGAGATTGCAGTTGAAATAGAGAACAAAAACAAGGAGGCAGGTAGGACCCAATGGCTTCTTCCATATTGGAAATATTCTTGTGTCCTTCTGGAAGCCCTGGAGGGGGGAAGTGAATGGAGCTGGGGTGGTTCCAGCCTTTTGGGTGTGGAAGGGTTAACAAGCAGGAAGTAAGTAAGGAAGTTCAGGAACTCAGGTCACGATAGAGAAGCTGATCTGAGGGCTTCGCCCATGGAACGTCCTCACCATAATCATCCTCTGATGCACCAGGAGACAGGCTTTGTCTTATGGGTGGAAGGCGATTATAAAGTAGTCCTGGTAAAATGCACAGTGCATGTTCACGTACAGCCTATGTACTGACAGTGTGGCAGTTCCGCAGTAATAATGCAATGCTGTGTGTCACCATTTACTGCAGCTACCCTACTGACCTGCAGAATGAATAGGGTCAGGACTGCAATGGCCTGCTTTCATTTATATGCAAATGACTCTCTCCTTTCTGCAAGGCTGGAGGGTATATTTCTTTCAGTCCTGCTTTCATGGATGTAGGGTTTGCAGTGATTTAGGATCGGGAAGGGGGCTTTAATCAACAACAGTCTTCTTTCCAAAGTAGTTTCCTCGTGGTAACACAGATTCGCACTGGGGCTGTGAATCTGTAGGTCCCACAACTTTATCACCATTTTTCAGGTGCTTACATCAGCAGAATGTAAGGACATGTCACAGCCAAGTTTCATCCTGTCCTCATCCTTTGAATATAGGAAACAGGAGCAGGAACCCCAAATAAATTCTTACACTCTCTGTCACTACTGGACTTTAGACCAATGGTAAGCTCTCAGCTGCTTTCTTTCTTCCTGTGAACCTCTTGGTCCCTTGACTGGATTGAGCGACCAAATTTTAGAGAATTTAATAAGTCACATTCAGACCATCACCCCTGTGTCAACCCGGGGAAAGAGCGATGGATTAGGTTCACTCACCAGCTCTCCTCCAAAGCCCGGCAAATGTTCGTTTTTAAAAATGCTCCTGTTTGCTGTTTAACATCTATCTCCCTCTTACAGTACATTCCACATTCTCTGCGTGTCTGCGTGGGTTTCCTCTGGTGCTCCAGTTTCCCCTCACGGTGCAAAGATGCGCAGGTTAGGTGGATTGGCCATGCTAAATTGCCCATAGCATTCAGGGATATGCAGGCTAGGTGGGTTAGCCATGGGAAATGCAAGGTTACAGAGGTAAGGTATTGGGGGTGGGTCTGGGGTGGGTTGTTCTTTGAAGGGTTGGTATGAACCCGATGGGCAGAATGGCCTGCTTCCACACAGTCGGGATTCTATGATAACATCTAACAGGGTAAAAAAAAACTACTTCTCTCCATTGTTAATTATCTCAAATCTGTGTCATAGAGTCATAGAGACGTACAGCACAGAAACAGACTCTTCGGTCCAACCCGTCCATGCCGACCAGATATTCCAACCCAATCTAGTCCCATTTGCCAGCACCTGGCCCATATCCCTCCAAACCCTTCCTATTCATATACCCATCCAGATGCCTTTTAAATATTGAACTGTACCAGCCTCCATCACTTCCTCTGGCAGCTCATGTCCTTTGTTACTGTCAGTTTCTCCATCTCTATCAAAACTCTTCATGATTTGGAACACCATAATTAAAACTCCGTTAACCTCCTTCACTCTAAGGAATACAATCCCAATTTTGTTGGTGTCTCCATGGGATTAAGTTCCTTCACTGGTGTTAACCCAGTTCTCTGTGTTTTTGTTTTAAATTATTTCATAGGATGTGGATGTCACTGGAAAGGCCAGTATTTGTTGCCCATCCCAAATGGCCTTTGAGTTCAGGGTCTTGTTACAATCATAGGTCAGTTCAGAGTCAACCACATTGTCATGGGGCTGGGGATTTGGAGTCAACAGATTTCCTTCCTTAGAGGACATAAGTGAAGCAGCTGCATTTTAAACAACAGTCCATAGTGGTTGATATGGTTACCATCACTGAGACGTGAACTCCTACCCCACTAATAGCTGCCATGTTGGGATTTGGGCCATTTTCTCCAGAGCTTTTGTTTAGGCCCCTGGATGACTTGCCCAGCGACATTACCAATGCACCACTGTTTCACCATATCATATCAGAATTTGTATCTAATTCGGCATCACATGACAGTCTGTCTCAGTGAAGCCACAGCACACCTATTATAAGGATTGGAAACGTCATGGCTCATTGGTTAGCACTGCTCCCTCACAGTGCCAGGGAGCCGGGTTCGATTCTAGCCTCGGGCAACTGTCTACGTGGAGTTTGCATATTCTCCCCACATCTGTGTGGGTTTCCTCTGGGTGCTCCAGTCCCCTTACAGCCGAAAGATGTGCAGTTCAGGTGGATTGGCCTTGCTAAGTTGCCTGGTAGTGTCCAGGGATCTGAAGTTTATGTGGATCAGCCATGGGATAATGCAACATGATAGGGTAGGGGGGTGGGTATTTGTGGGATATTCGTCTGTGGGTTGGTGTGGACTGATGGGCTGAATGGCCTGCTTTCCCACAGTAGGGATGCTACGAATAGTCCATCCAGGCAAATTGGGATTTGTTGGAAAGGAACAGAGAGAGGTTTACTCTGCATTTTGCTAAACTTGGACTGAGAGTGCGTAATGTTGGGAACTTGAGAGAGAATATATGCCAGTCCCAATTCTAGTGAACAACTCCCCCATCCGCACATGAAACAATACCACGTACACCCCAAACAACTCACCCAACCAACACCCCCCACCCACACTCCAAACAATTTGCCCACCCACACACCAAACAACACCCCCACCCACACATCAAACAACCCCCCCATCCACACATCAAACAACTCCCCCACCCACACCTCAAACAATCCCCCCACCCACACCCCAAACAACTCCTTCACCCACACCCAAAACAACCCCTCACCCACATCCCAAACAACTCCCCTACCCACATTCCAAACAACCCCCCACCCACACCCCAAACAACCCCCCACACACCCCAAACAACCCCCCCACCAACATCCCAAACAACACCCCACCCACACCCCAAACAACCCCCAACCCACACACCAAACAACCCCCCACCCACACACAAAACAACCCCCCAACCCACACGCCAAACAACCCCCCATCCACACACAAATCAACCCCCCCCACCCACACCCCAAACAATCCCCCACCCACACCCCAAACAATTTCCCTACCCACACCCCAAACAGCTCCTCCACCCACACCCCAAACAACCCTCCCACCCACATACCAAACAACACCCCCACCCACACCCCAAACAACCCCTCACCCACACCCCAAACAACCCCCCACCTACACACCAAACAACCCCCCACCCACACCCCAAACAACTCCCGACCCACACACCAAACAACCCCTCACCCACACCCCAAACAACGCCCCACCCACACCCCAAACAACCCCCACCCACACACCAAACAACCCCCCACCCACACCCCAAACAACTCCCCACCCAAACCCCAAACAACTCCCCCATCCACACACCAAACAACCCCCCTTACCACACCCCAATTTCCCTACCGACCCCCAAACAACTCCCCCACCCACACCCCAAACAACTCCTCCACCCACATACCAAACAACCCCCCCACCCACACACCAAACAACACCCCCAGCCACTCCCCAAACAACCCCCTACCCACATTCCAAACAACCCCCTACCCACACCCCAAACAATCCCCCCACCCACACACCAAATAACACCCCACCCACACCCCAAACAACCTCTCACCCACACCCCAAACAACTCCCCCACCGATACCCCAACAACTCATACGAACTGAAGCAGCCAGCTACGTATGGACATTCAACCTCTTGCTACTCTAAGCAAAGCTGCACTCAGTGTAATCATTTGTTTTTCATTTTACTTTTGCATTTCCCCAGTTGAAGTCTTGAATTAATGCCATTCAGTTTCATTTCATTTAAGATATTAATTTGCAGTAGTGGATTTCAGCCTGTTCTATTTGCTGTTATAGCAGGGGCCTGTAATTGGTCAGCTCTTTGTCAGCTTGCTTATATTCTGAATGTTGCAGCTTGCTATTCTCTCCGCGTTTTCTCGTCTGGTGCTGGAGTTTATAATGCACAGGGACAGGAAGAAGCCACTCAGCCCCTCAATTGTTCTGTTACATCGAACCTCACTGCTCTCTGTGACCTTACTTGTAACATGTGTTGCCATTGTAAAAAAAAGACTATTTCCTAATATACCTGTTCAGCAATGCTATTAGATGCCTCTGGAACAGGTGGGACCTGAACTTAGGCTTCCTGGCTCAGAGGTAAGGATGCTACCACTGCACTACAATACTCTGTGAGTCCAGGCTGAGGCTATCCCTCTGTCTGAGTATACCCACCCTGGCCATTCAGTTGATATATGGTGGGTTGGTGACCATCTCGCTGGGCAGTGACCAGACAGCTGATTCCTCCCTTCTCCAGAGGGACTGTAACCCCTTTACCTGACCTTGTTGAGATCAGATTAGCATGCAGAGCAGGGATAGCAGCAGATTCCCAAACTCTGTTGGACAGTATCTTACCACAACCCTGAATGTAAGGATAGCTCTGCATCCACACCCTTTTTGCCTTCAGTAGTACATGATATTACAAAACCCGCAGCCATTTGAAAACCAAAAGGCTTGCAAGCTGTCCCTTAAACATGTTGCTCATTGTTGATAGTCTACAATTTGTCCAATAGAATTAATACTTCTGAGAAATTCATTCATGAGTTGAGGGTATCACTGACTGGGCCAACAGATACTGTCCATCCCTAATTTCCTGGAGTGTGGTTAAGTGTTAGTCACATTTCTATGAGTCTGGACTCACGTGTAGGTCAGATCAGATAAGATGGTAGATTTTCTTTCCTAAAGGACATTAGTGAACCCAAAGGAGTTTTACAACAATTGACAGCGATTATCTCAAAACTGTCACAACATGAAATGTGGCTACCACCTACACCAGTTATTGGTCAGGAATGATCATCATTAGGCAAGCCTCTTTTAAAAATCCCAGCGGATTACTGAATTCACATTTCATTATCAATCACAGATGGAATTTGAACCCACATTTCCAGGGCATTAATCTTGGGTTATGGATTACTAGCCTGGTCGTTTTACCTTTACATCCAACCCTCGAACTTATATTGACATCGCTCATTACCACATTCCCAAATAGTTTCCCAGCCTCTGCGAAAATGAAGGAAAGACACTCCAAAGAGGAGGTGATGATAAAACAAGGGGCAACGGAGGATGGAATTTATCCTGTCAATTCTGAAGAGCCTTCCCAGAATTGGGAGCAGTATTCAGGTCTTGGACTGAGAGTTGAGAATTCCTGAATTTTGCAATGGTGGCTTGAGCAGCTGAACAGTGAATCCTTGACGTATCGAGAGTTCCTGTCAGTGGGTATTTCAGCCAGAGCCGAACCTGTCCCTGGCTGCTGTGATTACACAGTCCCCGGTAATATGACAAACTCATGCAGACTCGAGGATTATTTGACCCTGGCATCTTCTGGATAGAATCAAAATTGAAAAGAGGAGACCGAGGTGATTTGTGCTGTCCAGACAAATTATTGCTGTCCGTGAGAACTCCCTCAGGGACAGTGCTTACCGGTCATCTCAGCCCTCATAATATATTGATACATCCTGTGTGATATGCAGTAAATATTTGTGACATCTCAAAGTAGAGACGAAGGGAGCTGTAAACAAATTGGGGTCAATGTGAGGTTGAGGCAGGGTGAATTTTTATCTACAAATTCCACTGAAATTTATAATATTTCCAATCCTTCCGACATCAGCCAGTGATTCTAATTCAACCCACCAGCAAACTGAATGCTCCCTCCCACCACATAAAGATGCTGATTCATACAGGGGATTCGCTATGTGGGTCTTGTGTGTACCCTGATCCACGCAACCTTTCCTATTTCTTCCTCTCCCTCTTGAAAATCTTCCTAAAATATTGATTCCTTTGCTTGTCTTCAGTATGTCTCCCTTAACATTAAGTGTCTCTGGATTGTTCAAGCACAGCAGCATCACAGTCAAATCGAACTCTGTCATAAGAATATAAGAACGCGGAGCAGGAGTAGGCCATCTGGCCCCTTGAGCGTGCTCTACCATTCAATAAGATCATGGCTAATCTTTTTGTGGACTCAATTCCAATTACCCGCCTCGCAGTGCCAGGGACCTGGGTTCGATTCCTGCCTTGGGTGACTGTGTGTGTGGAATTTGCACATTCTCCCCATGTCTGTGTGGGTTTTATCCGGGTGCTCCAGTTTCCTCCCACAATCCAAAGATGTGCAGGTTAGGTGTCTTGGCCATTAAATTGCCCGTAGTGTTAGGTACATTAATAAGGGATAAATATAGGGTGGGGGAATGAGTCTGGGTGGGTTACTCTTCAAATGGTCGGTGTTTGACTTGTTGGGCTGAAGGGCCTGTTTCCATACAGTAGGGAATCTAATCTAATCACGTGTGCAGAAGAGAATTCCAAACTTCAATCACACTCCGTGTATGGAAATGGTTATTACTTCATTGCTGATAGATCTGCTTCTAACTTTGAGGTTTTGGTTGAGGGATGAATATTGACCAATGTACATAAAGAATTCCCCTGCTGTTTGGTTAGTACCATTGGAACTTTCCCATTTACCCAGACAGGCAGACAGATGTATGAAAGCTGCTACATCTGACTGCCCAGCATCCCACCAGAACTACACTGAAATGTCAGCCTCAATCATTGGCTCAAGGATCGGAATGGAACTTCAACCTTCTGGCTCAGAGAGGAAACTGCAAGCACGGAGCTAGGGTAATGACGTTTAAAGTGTATGGTTACTTGGGAATAACCCGTGACAGATTTGTAAATAAGAAAGAAAAACACAGGAACAAATATTGGATTCAATATGAATATTAATATCTCATGGTGAAGAATGAAACTTCCTACAGTTGTTTGCTGCACTCCCTTTCCTGGCTGTGCTGATAATGTTCCAGGTACTAAGTGCCCGTATTTCATGGCAGAATGTTGGAAGGATTTTTTTTCCAGAAGGCCTCATTGCTGTTTCTGATCATTTTTTAGTAAATTCCAAAAGCGCACATCTTCCTGTGGTTGTCATTGATGAAGAGCCCCTGCTGATTGTTATCCCTCACAGAGGCAATTATAGTCCCTCTCCACCCTGATGAGATCAACTTAATCCAGAAATGCAAATGAGACTTTCAGAAAGAAAAAAAGACTTGAACAAGACACTAGTTAGACCTCAACTGGAGTATTGCGTACTGTTCTGAGTGCCACAGATGTGAACACATTGGAGACAAACTAATTACAAAAATTGGTCCAGGAATGACAAGTTCCAATTATGTGGATAGATTGAAGAGTTGTTTGGGGTGTGGGTGGGGGAGTTGTTTGGGACTGTTCTCCTTGGAGAGAAGAAGGCTGAACATAAGAACATAGGAACCAGGAACAGGAGTAGGCCATCTGGCCCTTCAAGCCTGTTCCGCCATTCAATAAGATCATGGCTGATCATGTCATGGACTCAGATTCACTTACCCGCCTACTAACCATAACCCTTAATTCCTTTACTATTCAAAGATCTATCTATCTTTGCCTTAAAAACATTGAACGAGGTAGCCTTATCTGCTTCACAGGGCAGAGACTTCCACAGATGTTCAACCCTTTGAGTGAAGAGGTTCCTCCTCAACTCAGTTCTAATCTGCTCCACCTTATTTTGAAGCTGTGCCTCCCCAGTTGTGCCGAACTGAGAGGAGGTTTGCTGGAGGTTTTCAAAATTGTTAATGACTGGATAGAGTATGTTGGGAGAAGCTGCTCCTGCTTGTAAAAGAAACAAGAGAAAGAAAGGAGTGTGCATAGCTTTAACATGATGTGCAAGAGAACCAAAGATGAGATGAGAAAAATAAACGTTTTCACACAGCGAGTAGTTAGCGTACTGCCTGGAAATGTGGTGGAGGCAGGTTTTAATGAGACATTCAAGAGGGCGTTGGATAATTATTTGGATTAAAACATTGTGGAAGGCTATAGGAATAAAGCAGGAGATATGCAGTCAGTAACCATGTTTGTCTGAAGAGCCAGTGCACGTATAATGGGCTGAATGGCCTCCTCCTGTACGATTCTACGATTTAACAGCACGTGTCCTGTCCACAATACAACCCCAAGTGCTTTATATCCCATGAAGAAATCTTGGAGAAATGCTGTCACTGTTGTAATGTAGGAAATGCTGTCTTGCCATGTGTTTTATGCAGTGGTGAGTGGTTACATTCTGCACAGAAAGGGAATGATCTGGTCCATTTTGGAAGATGGTTGGTGTAATGATGCTGTCAGTGGGAGAATAATCCAGGTTACTGCTCTGGGGGCATTGGTTTAAATCTCATAGTGGCAGCAAGTAGGACCTAAATTATTTTAATAGATTAATTGGATTTAAACATTAGTCTCAATAACAGTAGCCAAGAAACCATCAACAATCGTCATAAAATGTCACTCATGAATTTTAGGGAAGGAAAAGTTTGGTCTACTCATAATGTTAGACACACACTAAAGCTATTAACTGCCCTTGGAAAAGGCTGAATAAGCCACTCACCTATGAGAGACGGGCAATAAATTCTGGCTTCACCTCATTCCATGAAAGAATAAGCCAAACTAAACAGCTACAGCCTGTGTAGACTGAATCCTATAAAGGGTTGAGTCTGCACATTTGAAAAGAAGGGATGTCAAAGCTGGGAAGTAGATTTATTTCCTCACTCTATCCCCACTGTCAGCATTGTATGATTTGAAAACAAGAGAGAGAGAGGGAAGTGTCAATGCAGAATTCTATTTGCCCCAATCCTTTTGCTTCCTTCAGGGGTGGATTTGCATACCAAGTTCAATAAGAGACCTCCACTTCTCCGTGATGTTCAAATAACAGTGTGCTATTGGGGATTTGTCCAAGCTCTCTCACTATGGATTAGCTTAGAGCAGTGGGAATTTCACAGTGGTATTATAGATCCCAGCCTGCAGTGCAGACAAGGTCTTTCTCAGTTCAGGTCAAAAGTGAAGAGTTGTAGGTGGAGCTTGCATTGATAGTCATGGGATAAGCTTTTGCTGATTCTCTGTCAAACCACTTAGCAATTTTATATACTGGCGATTGTGGTTATTTTGTTTTAATAATGTAAGTATTTGGTTGTATTTCAGCTGTCAGCTACACGAAGCAAGATGGTACTGGGAAATCAGAACTTCAGTACAAATATCAGGTGGTAAATACCGGTGTCTAAATTAGCCAGTGTGAGTTAACCCTCCAAAGCCAAGACAGCAATTCACCTTCAGTCTATTAAACATAGAACATAGAACATTACAGTGCAGTACAGGCCCTTCGGGCCTCGATATTGCGCCGACCTGTCATACCAATCTGAAGGCCATCTAACCTACACTATTCCATATACGTCCATATGCCTGTCCAATGACGACTTAAATGTACTTAAAGTTGGCAAATCTACTACTGTTGCAGGCAAAGCATTCCATACCCTTACTACTCTCTGAGTAAGAAACTACCTTTTGCTTTATAGATGTTTTCACATAATTTATTACACACAATCTGGAGCAGGATGGGACTTGAACGTAGGACTCCTGACTCGGAATTAGGAACTACATCACAAGAGTCCTCTAAACACAACCAAGAACTGGGGGGGGGGGCTTGTGGTATTATCACAAGAATATCAATCCAGGGGCCCAGATAATATTTTGGGATTCTGTGTTCAAATCCTGCAAAGGTGGATGGTGGAATTCGAATTCATTGAAAAATCTGGAATTCAGAGTCTGATGATGACCATGATTGTCAGAGGTAAAAGTCCATTCTGCTTCACTGATGTCCTTAGGGAAGGAAACCTGCTGTCCTCACCTGGATTGGCCTACATGTGATCACAGACCCACAGTGACATGGGTGACTCTTAACTGCCCTCTGGGCAGTTAAGATGGGCAATAAACTCTGGCCTAGCCAGTGGTACCACACTCTGTGAATAAATGTTTTTAAACTTGTACAACAAGCACTGAGTGAGGGCTCATCTGTGATTTGAAGTTGAAACTTCTTGTATGTTGTTTCATGATACATCCCAAAGTGAGAGTCATATCCTTGGACCAAAGCCTTTTGTTCTTTATTAATGTGCCCCAAGTCTGATAATTATGGCTGAATTATGCCCAGATTGGTACTTCCATCCGTTAAAACTGGACTGTCACTGTTGTGTAATGGAGATTAATTAATATCCACATACTTTACATTGTAACTACTCAAGCACCTTGGGTTAATGAGTGAATCTCTCTGATCATCGCGATACACTTACAGTGTGGTGTTCAATAACTCCATTCAGCTATTCAGCCAATAAATATTAATCCATGTGTGCCATGGAGAAAGATGCAGGCTACAATGTAGTGGAGAGGAATTGGGTGGTGTAATCATAGTACTGCCCTACGTCTGAGTTCAAGTCCCACCTTTTTAAAAAATAGTTGTTCCTGTGGGATGTGGGTGTCACTGGCTGGGCAGTTTATTGTCTAATTGCCTCCTTCAAGGTGAATGGCTTGCTCAGTCATTTCAAAGGGCACTTAAGAGTCAACCACATTGCTGTAAGTTTGGAGTCATAAGTATGCCAGACCAGGATGACAGATTTTACAGCAGATGATGGAAAACATTTTGCATTCTACCCCAGGTTGCCATTTATCTTGACGATGTGCTAGTAATAGGGGAGCACTTCGAGAACTCAGAAATAATTCTTAGACATTTCTCCCAGGCGGGCACATACCTTAGAGGGGAATAATGTGTGCTCCAAGCACCCCAACTGACCTACTTGGGCTACAGAGTTGACAAGACAAGGTTACACCTGTTGGAAAATAAAGTCAGGGTGATCAAAGGTGCCCTGGCCCCTCTATCTGTTTTGGAGCTTAGGTATTTCCATGGGCTGGTGAATTATTATGGAAAGTTCATACATACAGCATACATCTTGTCCCAAACCCAAAGCATTTAATCTGTTCCTCTCTCCACAGATGCTGTCAGACCTGATGAGTTTCTTAAGCACTTTCTGTTTTTATTTACTGCAGATGAAGGCTGTTGTTCTTGTGTTGATGAATCCCGTCTAGAGATTCAGATGGCTTATACATAAAATAATGAACACTTGGAGTGAGTTATAAGCTATAACTGAATCCAAAGAGTTCAGATGGTTGAAATATAAAATATTGGATAGGTAGCAGTGGGTTAGTGGCTGGAATTTAATCGAGGAATTTGGATAGTTTTATATAGAATAACAGATACTGGGGAGTGAATTACAGTCTGGAATCTAATTGAAGGGTCAGGTTGGTTTATATATGGAATGATAGATGCCTGGCAGTGAATTATAGACTGGGATTTAATCAACGGCTTGAATGAAATCATAAACTGGAAGACTGAATCGTGAGCAGATTATGACTGCTATCAGACCTCCTCAATTAGATAATTTCCTTGAAACCCTTATTATTTTGCACTGTAACTTTCATAGGGTAGTTTTATTCAGCATTTTTGCGGGCAGCTGACATAAGCTAACTTAACCTTTCGAAGTGATAACGATGACATCTGCACTTGATCTTGAGCAACCATTAGCAGGGAGAAAATGCAAAATGTTTCCTGGTAATCATTGGCAAATGCTGTAGCTAATAATTATATGCGGACCTTGAATTCTTAAAATCAAACAATTTTGGTAACTAATATTCTTGTCTGTGTAACGTAATGATTCATTGCATCATGTCACCATTGCCCATTCCTCAAAGCTGGAAAGGTCACAAAGCAGCAGCTACAATATCCCACAAATCTCTTCATCAGCTTTGTTTCCTCAGGGTCAGGACCTTCAGTTTATCTAATCTATTTGATGTATTTTCTATTGTCTCTCTTCGTATCTCTCACGCGGCATGGGGTGTTCACTGACGTGCATCTTCCTCACTTTAAAGAGATGTGGGTGACTGCTGGGGAGCAGTGCAGTCCCACTCATCTCTCCCCTCGTCTGGACACAAATTTACTCCAAACTCACCGTCAGTGTGGTGAGCCTGAAGGACCGGGGGATTCTAATCAAATGTGTCATCCAAAGGGGATCTTTGGGAGTAGTCCTGTCCCCTGCAAGAGAAGGGACTGCTGGTAATGTCACTTGATTTGTAATCCTAGCCTGGGGTGATGGGTTCAAATCCAACCTCAGCAGCTGAAAGAATGCCAATTCAATGAATAAATCTGGAATATAAAGTTACTTTCAGTAATCATGATCACGGCAGCTATTGTCCATTGTTGTAAAGCCCATCTGATTCACTCATGTCCTTCATGAATGGAAGTTTGCCAATTTTACCCATTTTAGCTTATATGTAACTCCAGCTAAAGCCCCACCCGAAAAGGGCTAGCAAGCCACTCAGTTTGAGAGCACGTAACGATGGGCAACGGATGCTGATATTGCCAGTGACACCTGCATCCTATGAAAGTATAAAGGGTGGTATTCCTACAGGCTGCAGATGTGGTCCATGTGATTTGCAGATTATCTGTAAGAATATTAAGACTTTCAATTACTGAGACCTCTTTCTGCCTTTAGAGGATTTTTCCCAGGGAATCCAACCCACATGTCCAGTTTGTAGTTAAAATTGAGCTGGCCTGTGAATTACGTAATTAGACTTTTACATCTGCCTGAGCCTCACACCTTCCTGGGGGTAGGGACCGTGTGGGCCACCAATAGAGTAATTGTTAAAATAGTAGGGATTAGCTGAGTGCTGGCTCTTAAACAACCACATGTGTTTTCTCTCTCTCTCTCTCTCTCTCTGTCACACACACACACTCTCTCTCTGTCACACGCACACACACACGTATACATAAGCACCCATACACACAGTCACAAAGACACAAACACACTTGCATCAGATCTATGCTGGATGTAAGGGATTAAATTGGGGGGACACAGTTTTATTGATAGAGCTGATGTAATCGATTGCCATCTGGAAAAAAGATGACTTAAATAAACAAAAGCTGTATTTTCATTGCAGTCTTTACTTTTTGATTTTTCTCTAGAGCAGCTTTGATTGAGGTACAGTTTCACTGGCACTAACTGTCCTAGTGGACCACTGTACATGTATCACCACAGATAGTGAGTCTCAGCCACAAAGCCTGTCTTGAAACAGTGGCTTCATTGTACTAAAAATGCACAAGCACTTCATCACACCAGTGACAACTTGCATTCCTATAGCACTATCGCTGTAATGAAATGTCCTAGCGTGCTTTGCATAGATATAATAGATAAGATAGATGCTGAATGAAAGAGGGAGGAGGCATTATCCAGACAAAGATTTATGAAAAAGGGAAAGGACAGGAAGGCGATTGGAAAGTAATTCCAGAACATGGAGCAGGGTAGATTAAAGGCATGGTCACCAGTGATGTGGCAAAGCAAGTGGAGGATGCATGCAACTGGTGACTGAAGGGAGGTGTAGGGAGGGGTAAGGATTTGGACAAATGGACAGGGCAGGGAGAGCGGTGTGCAGGGAGGAGTGGAGTTAGGGGCAGTTTAGTTCAGCAAGGACAGGAGCAGTGACCTTCGAGACTTGAGAGGTTGTGGCCATCTTGATTTGGGATGTGCTGAAATTTATTATGGATGGGAAATTGGCCGCGGATATGTTGAAATAATCTGGAGTTGACAAAGGCAAGTTGTTCAACTGTGCAAGACATCACAGTTGACCTGATTTTGCCCTCACTTGATGTGCATCTTCTAACAGGAGTAATTGGATATTGATTAAAAGCAGGCAACTGTGGTAGTCTTTACTCTTCCATAGCTCAAGGACACTGAAGTGCTGAAGGGCCAATTAGGGTGCCACCAAGGTTGAAGAGAGTAGCACAGGAAAAAAAGGATAAATTAATAAGTAAGGACTTGGTGACACAAAGACTGGGTTTTGAAATCTTATAGAATTGTCTGAATGTAGAAACAAAGGTGTGGAACATTTTGGAGCTTTGACAAAGAATCAGGTAACAGGTTGATGAATCTTTATATCAACAAAGTAAGGATACATGGAAGAGGAAGGATTTGAAAGAGGGCGTTGAATGAAGAATAGATAAAATAAAATAGCATTGTTCAGAGGAGCAATGATCATAGAAGCACAGGCAAAACACAGAATTAAGAAAGGAAGGAGATGGAACATGGAAAAAAAACCTCATATCCCACCCAGGATTTGTGAATGACATGGCACGAGTGTGAGACTTCCTCAGGGAGGATATTGTACCTGCATTTCTTTTGAAGGTGCGAACATAGACTTCAGACCTTTGGTGAAAGAACCAGAGGGGAAACATAGAGAAATCTTTCAGAATCCAGTTCTGAGTTGGAATGTGCTGTCTAAAAGGATGGTGTAAACATTTTCAAAAAGAAATTGAATGTCTCCCCAGGTTAGGGGAGGCCAAAACTAGAGGGCATAGGTTTAAGGTGAGAGGGAAAAGATTTAAAAAGGACCTAAGGGGCAACTTTTCATGCAGAGAGTGGTGCGTGTATGGAATGAGCTGCCAGAGGAAGTGGTGGAGGCTGGTACAATTACAACATTTAAAAGGCATCTGGATGGCTATGTGAATAGGAAGGGTTTGGAGGGATATGGGCCAAATGCTAGCAAATGGGACTAGATTAATTTATGATATCTGTTTGGTACGGCCATGTTGCACTGAAGGGTCTGTACATCTCTATGACATTATATGGTATTGACAGAGGCTATTCAGCCCTTTATGCATGTACTAGCTCTTTTAAAGGAGTTTCCAATTAGTGACTCTCAGCCTGCTCTGTCTCCACAGACCTTTTCTGATAGGTGGAGAATTCACACTTGAATGTTGTTGTTAAATCTGCTTCCTTTCAAGCAGTGTAATGATATAGTACAGCAGAACCCCCTATATCCGTGGATTTGGTTTCTGTGGTTTCAGTTATCTGCGGTTTAATATGGCCCAAACATAATACATGGAACAGTCCAGAAATAATTCCAGGGAGCTGCCGGGGAGATAGGTTTCCCAATTAAATGATAGGTTTCGCTACTAACCGCGGTTTTGGGCATCTGTTGTAGGTCTTGGAACATATCACCAGCAGATACGGGGGGGAATACCTGCATAGATAAAGTTGCTATAGCCCTAGCACACCATAGGGCTGCTTTCTCACTGGAGAGAGAGAGAGAGAGAGAGAGAGAGAGATGACTGCTGCGGGTATAACCTGAGGGTCACTATACCTCAGCTGACAGGTTACGAAAGAAGGACCTTCATGATAACCTTGACTGTGGAATTGAACACCTGCTATTGGCATCACTCTACATTATAAACCAGCTGAATAAAGTGACCAACCCCCCCACCCCCCACCACCACCTTGACAGCCTTGAACAAGACAGGAAGGGAGTACTTTATTCGGATAACTGATTGTTCAGATAACTGATTATTTGGATAATGGATAAAGTTTTTAGGAGACCTTGAGATCTTGTTCGGTTAATCCGAAATTTGGATAATTGATGTTAGGATAATCAAGGTTGTTCTGTATATATACTTGGAAAAAGAAATATTTTCAGGGATGGGGAAAGAGTAAGGGATTGTGACAAATTGCATAGAACTTTCAGACATCAAGGATTGAAAAAATGGGTGAAATACTCTCATTTTTGTCATAAGATTCTAAAAGTCACCGTGCAAGTTTAATGTTAGTGCAAGGCTAAAGCCATTTTAGATTGATGTTAAGCCTCTCGCGTGACTGCACTGCCAGAAATCATAGTGGACATTGATTACTTCCACCTCACTAAACTATATGGGGCTGCAAAGTACATTGAGGCACAGTCGCGTCTTCAATGGTGTGACTGTTCACTGGACTTTAAGATTCTTCCTTGACATTGTTTTTGCTGCAGAATAAGAGACCATACAAACCTTAGGACAATGGCGATCAGCATCACACAGCGATGAACATGTGGGCTTCAGGTCTCTCTAGAGGATGCCTTGACCTATAGAAGATAAAGACCTATAGACAGATGGTCCAGAGAATAGAGAAAATCGCAATAATACCTATGTCTTGGCAATAAAAAAAGGCAATGAGAAACTGTGCAATGTGTACTTTGCTGTGTGTGGGATATTTGTCCCAACAGAAAATTCTAAATGTAAATAAATCAAACTGTTGGTTAAAGACAATGACATTTGCTCTATTAGTGATCTATGGAGTTAAGACTTCAGAGAGATAAAAGTCACATGTCCTTTCCCAGATGAGAATATATAAAACATCAGCTATTTTTATCCAAGTCCTACACCCTCACCCAACAAAAATTCAAAACTTAAAAACAAATCAAGGGAGTGATTTGATGGATGTACAACCTTAAGCTGCGTCCCAGTCACATTACAGACTACAACTCATGACATTAAGCATATCCAGGTCAGATGCAGGTCAGATGCGCTAGAGGCTCCTCTTTCAATGCATATTAGTCTTGACTGTTGCAGTATCACTGGGTTTACAATCCTGTTTCTGGATCATTGCAGCCTTCTTCCCGAGATGAAGTCTGTTACAGTTTCTTATTGACCTTCCCATCCCCATGTCTTTTTTGTGATTGTTAATAGAATGGTACCTTTCCCTGGTTATTGGATAGTATTGTGCGTTGTGCCCTTTGCCTGTGGCCTCTTGGAACGGAATTGAGACTGAACAAAAAACACGCAGGGTTTGAACCCTCTATGGCAACAGGTTTTCCTGTCACCCACCTCAGGCTGGATTTGAAAACGGGTACTGGAGGCACAAAGGCAGTAACTGAGTATATGCTGTACGGGATTTCAATGGTGCAGCAAGCTGATCTTAAAAGAAAGATATGGACACCAAGTTTTGTTGTAATTCTTTTGTGATCCAAGGCTTCCTAATAAATACCAAAGCATTTGGGTAATTTTAAAAATTCGCAAGCTGATACTTCAGTGCATTACTGCAGGAGTGTGGCAGGAGTGCTGTATAGTTGAAGATGCTGCCCTTCAGTTAATCATGAACTGACATTCCTATCTTTGCGATTGAAAGGAGAACAGGGTTTTGGTTTTGCAATTCCATGATCAATATTTCTTCTTCAAACACCATTGCCAAATAAGAGGCTATTCATTTTCTTCATCTTTGTGGGATCTTACAGTGAGAAAATTATACATTGTGAAGGGGTCCCCTCTGCTCAGTTATAGAATGCATGCCCTTAAGTCCAAAAGATGCGGTATGAGATCTAAGCTGACCCTCTAGTGCACTTTTGAGGGATTTCTGCACCATCGGAGGTGTTTGTTTAAGACAAAATGTCAAAGCAAAGCCTTGTTTGACTTCCCAAGTCGATATTATTTGAAGAAGAACAGGGCCTTGCTTCATGTGGCTTCAGTGCTATACCTGAGAGTTTGGGTTCAAGACAAATGAGGAAAAGATGAGGTCAAGAACTGTCTTCAGGCTTAAGCACCTTTGAAATCTGATTCTTGCATGTTAACACTAGATACAGATATACATGGTAATTGGAGAGATACCAAGCTCAGGGTTTATTGTTATATTATTAAGACTTAATTATCTACATTAGCCTCCCTTCAAAAATAGTTAACACTGCCTACACTGTACTATTTATGCCCTGTGAGCAGCAGCTCCCTGACCACATTGTAGGTTTGTTGCAGGGTCATAAAGCCTTTATGTGGCATAGAGGAGTTCTCTCCAGTATCCTGGCCGACATTGATCTCTCTCCTCACATTGATAATGTGGATTAATTGATTACTATTGCTTTACTGTTTGTGGGAGCTTTGTGTGTTCAGATTTGATGCTGTCTTTTCTACATTACTATAATCACACTTCAGCATTAGATCATTGGCAGATAGCTTCTGATCACGGACAGTCACACACACACACACTCTTCCAGGGCCTGAGCACAAAAAATCAATACAGTCACTCTAGTACAGTAGCGCCTCGACATACGAACGACCCCGTTCACAAACAAATCGGTTCACGAACAGGATTGTACGTAAAATTTTGCTTCAACGTACATACGAAATTCAAGGTACGAACGCAAAAAGCCTGTGTGCGACCATGTGGTTTCATTGTTCTGCTTTGCTACGCGCTTGTTGAACGCAAAAGCTCTCGGGCCCCACGTGATCTCATTCAGTTTGTCTTTGGCGCGTGCGCTGTGAACAGCGTTCGTTGCTACGTCCAAGCATTCCGAACAATGGGAAAAATTGATTCAGTTCACGAACTTTTCGGTTCGCGAACCGGGTCCCGGAACGGATTAAGTTCGTAAGTCGAGGCGCTACTGTACAGTCCCAAGGGACTGGTGCACTGTAAGAGGTGCTGCTTTTCAGACGAGACATTACATTAAATCGCGATCTTGCTGTTTGGGTGAACGTAAAATATTCCACAGCACATATTCCGAAGAAGAAAACAAGGAATTATCTCTGGTTTCCTGTCCAATATTTATACTTCCTGCAACGTCGCAAAAATAGATTAAATTGAAATTAACACATATTTGCCGGAGCTTCTTGTGCAAATTGTGTTCCTTCCATTGCAACACAGTGACTTTGTTGGTGATAATGTTCTCTGAGCCATTGAGTCATCATGAAAAGTGCCATCCATAAAAAAGAACAACATCAGTGCTGGAAAACCCCAGCAAGTCAGACAGTATCTGTGGAGAGAAACGGGAACGTGAACCTTGTTTCTTACTTCACAGATGCTGCCTGACCTGATGAGTTTCTTCAGCATAATTCCTGTTCCTTTGCAGATTTCTGGCAACCTGAACACTTTGTTTTTCTAAAAATGCAATCCTCTCGTTCTTATGGAGTTTTCTACAGAGAATTATGGCATATCAATAAAGATAGCAAGGGTAGATTTGTAATTTGTCATCCTTAAGTAAAACTATCATTGAGATCTGTCACCCATTATAAAACCTGGCCAAGTTTCAGAGAAGAAGATATAATGGAGTTCATTCACAATGTCACTTTTCTCCAGAAGCAGGGGATTACAAATGTATGTCCAGTGATACATAAAATTATTGCTGAAGGTATTGTATTTACTCTTGAACAAAATTGAATTGATTCTGATTTCTCAGGTTATTGGGGGTTAAATACCCACACTAACCACACTAGAATTCTGTTTACTTTTCTGTGAGCCAAGTTTTCAATAATTTACTGTAATCCTTGGAATGCTCAGCAAAGCAATCAGGTGAAAGGAAAAACATAGATTAATGATCTCGTCACTTACTATCTCTGTATTGTCTAGCATTACAGTAGATGTGTATGCTTTTCCAATTCTAGCCCCTTTGCACATCAGCCGTTTCATCATCGCAACATTGACAGCTGTTGCCACAGACCCAAGGCCTTAAGTCTGGAATTCTTTCTCTGAATTAATATGTCTTGCCATCTTTCCCTTTTTAAGACCCTCCTTAAAGTCTACATCTTTGACCGAACCTTCAGTCATATGTCCTGGTATCTCTTTGTGTGATTTGGAATCAGAGTTTTGTTGAAGTACTTGCCATATGCCTTGGGACATGTCAATCTGGTTAAAAGTGGGGATCAGGACTCTTTATCACAACCGTGTGACTCAGTAAGGAGAAACCTCTTTTTATACAGATAACCTCCAAGGTAAGCGAGGTTTATAAGAGAACATAAGTTTATGATGATGTGAATTTGGCTTCAACAGGGCATTTTACTTATGAAAAAGTGTTGTGAGGAAATTATGCCATTGAATAATCCAGCAGATGTTTATGATACACAAATCTTTGATTCCTCAGATGCACAAGTGTCTGGGCTGATATTAAGCTATTCTGTTACAACAGAGAAGCATGCTTCCAGTAGCGTATCATGCTTCATGTGACCTGAGATAAGATGGAGTGTGACACCTTCATATCCTCAGGTCACATGCTTGACACAATGATAGTGTCATGAATGTGTTTCTTAAATGTATACTGACTATGTGGCATATCACATAATGCTTCAAATGTCTTCAAATTCTGAGGTGAAGCTGGAATGAAGGGAAAGGAATAACTAATATTTGGAGGTGGGGAGGGGAGATATTTAGCAAAGCAGTGCCAGAACTTGGAGCTGATTGCATGGTCATTAGTGATGGAGTGATTACAATTGCAGATGGGTAAGAGGCCACAATTGGAGGAGCAACGATAATTGGAGGGCTGAGGCCAGAAGGAGGGAAGAAGGATATTGATTTTATGGGATTGTTTCTTGGCCGGTCATCCAAAAAAAAAAATGAGAATTCAAATCTGACTAGTTTGGAAATTTTGTTTCCATAAATTGGAGCATTTGAAAATTGGGTGTATTTTACATTTTATTTTAACACTTTATTTTGACAAACAATTGCTAATTAAAATCAAGGTGATATCAGAAAAAAAAGTGATTTTGTCCAGATTTCCATGGACCTACCAGACTACAGGGCTGCTCTCTCATTAGAGAGGGATGACTGTTTTTGGTATATAACCTGATGGCCACCACATCTCGGGCAAGGGGAAGAGATGAGAATGAGAATCCTTCTAAGGTGCTAACCTCATCTGGTGCAGGAATTGAACCAATACTGTTTTTATCACTCTGGATTGCAAACCAGCCAACCCGTGTCAGAATGTGTAGTGCTGAAAAAACACAGCCAATCAGGCAGCATCCGAGGAGCAGGAGAGTCGAAGTTTTGAGCATGAGCTCTTCATCAGGAATGTCAGCCATCTAGCCAAATGAGCTAACCAATCACTCACAACTTGTAGGGAAGGTAACAATGTTCCCTCTAGGCTGTGCAGCGCTGCGAGGTTGCATTCACTGACATATAGAAGCCACTGCCATGTACTCAAGGGTCAATCCAGTGAAATAAAAATGTAGCGGGATGTTGGACAGGTTTGTGAGTGACTCCATTGCCACACCAACATGATCGACTGAGCTCAAGTGGTTTAACAATCCATGCAGTTATATGGAGAAGGCCATCTACCAACAACTTCTTGGGAAGGCATGAGATGGTCAATGTTGAGAATAAACATTAACATGGACTAGATGGGCCAACTGATCTGTTTCTGTAAATTCTATATAAACACTTCAAGGAAGTACTCATTCTGAGGATAAAATTAAAGAAAGGATATTGGGAAAAACAATATAATAAGACCATAAGACACAGGAGTAGAAATTAGGCCCTTCAGCCCATTGAATCTGCTCCACCATTTGAACATGGCTGATAAGTTTTTCAACTTCATTCTCCAGCCTCTGCCTGTAAGCCTTGATTCCTTTGACAATCAAGAACCTATCTATTTCAGTCTGAAATACTCAATGACCTGGCCTCGTGGCAATGAATTCCATAGATTCACCACTCTTGGGTTGAAGACGTTTCTCCTTATCTCCGTTCTAAAAGGTCTTCCCTTTACTCTAAGGCTGTGCCCTCTGGTCCTATCAGTGGAAACATCTTTGCAACATCCACTCTGTCCAGGCCATTCAGTATTCTGTAAGTTTCAATTAGGTCTCCCCTCATCCTTCTAAACTCCATCGAGTATAGACCCAGAGGCCTCAAATGTTCCTCATATGTTAAAACATTTCTACCAATGATCCATTAAAGAGATGTCTTCGTTCCAACATCCTATCTTGGGGTCTTGGACAATTTTTGGATGTAGACACTCACCTCCATATCCTGGAGCTTCACGTGATAACTGTGAGGTTTAGCTGCTAAATTGTCCTGACCCTTTAATATACTTTGAGTCCTTCTGTGAGAACTGAAGTAATTGTAGCTGTAGCTAAAAGTCAGTGAACTGGTTGTAAACTTCAGGCTTCAGGCTGGTGACTAGTCTTTTCCTTTTGTATTGTCTTGCTTTGCTTGTGATAAATAAGAGATTGTGTTGTTTTAAGGGGATGCGGAACATTGGGTCTGGAACTAGGCAGAAGATTTTGGATCAAAGCTTTCAAGAGATCTCCTTCAGGATAGTATATTAATTTTTTTTAATGCATTGCCAAAGCAAGTAGCATTTTCTTCAGCTTCCTTTCAGTAGGTAACAAAATCCTTTAATTAAAATAATCATTCCCTACATTTCAATGAGAGAGAAACTTTTGACTGCTCACCCTTTTAGGGTAAATACATCTTTTAGACTAAAAGTGAAAACTTTTTTTTCTTATATACATTTCTTATGGGACCAAATATTAGTTTCATTAATTGATTTAAAGTTTTCATTATAATTGATCAAAAGAATTAGGAAGCTTAGCAAACATTTTGAATAAATTGCAGAAGTCAAGAATTCATTTCCAAATTCGGCATTTTCAAGTTTCATTTGTCACGTGTGTACATGCTGTCAAATCCTTTGAGCTCAGTAACCTACATCAAGAAATGTTAATTCTGAGAAACCTGAAGACATCACTGTTTTCCATGTTATGCAAAAGTAGCAGCTTGTCTCTAAAATAATGTCTCCTGGAGTGTGGGCTGAATTGTTCATAAAATGATAACAGCACAAAGGGAGGGTTTCTGGTCCTTATACACAAATGATTGTTGTGAAAGAACCATCCATTAGTTCTACTTCCATGCTCTTCCCCCACACCCCCATAAATGGCTCCGTCGTGAAGCATTTTCACCATTTCTTTTGAAAGATATTCTTGTTCCAAGTGCTTCCCATGATGTATACAATTCGAAGAACTTACAAACTCTAATTCCTGACAGACTCTGAAAGGTCAGAGTTGCTGTCAATATTAAGGAAGTCCAGATGGACCTGGACTCAAGTCCTAAGCTTGTTACAGGAGCAAAGTTCTTCAAGAAGAAACATGAATTCAGTCATGTAAAGTACAGAATGTCATTGTGCTTCATAAATAATTTTCCTTCATTCTATTTTTCATGAATTTATTGCATTACAAGCATTTCCTGTATCAGCCTCCTAACTTGGTTGGGAGAGCATGACTCCACAGAAAAGGATTTTATCCTGATATGTGCTGAGAAACTACAGTGCACTGCCTTAGACCCTGGTGGAAGCAAGTCTGATTGTGGTTTTCCAAAAGAAAATTGGCTAATTATTTGAGAAGAGAAACATCATCAGAACTATGAGAAAAGGGAAAGGACTGGAACTAGCTGGGTTTCATCTGAGAAAGCAGGCACAGACAAGACAAATTGAATGACCACCCCTGTTTGCAGCAAGCATTCTGTGATTCTCTGTAAACAGGGTGTAAATTAGGGCCAATTTAATTTAATGCCCTTTTCATTGGTATTTAGTGGTCCATAATTTCAAACTTTATTTCTACATAATGTATTTCTTTGTTCACACAATCTTCAGCTGAACTCTTTAGTTTGAGCGTCATATTCATAAATCAGGTGCAGACATAAGGCAAACATTTGCAGGTAATAGGGTCTGACAGCCAAAGTATAAATGTGTAATGTTTTGAAATGTGACAGATATACAACTGATAGTCACAAATTTCCACTTTCCACTTGCCTGGATGAGTGCAGCTCCAACAACACTCAGGAGGTTTAACATCTTCTAGGACAAAGCAGCCCACTTAATTGGCATTCCACACACCACTTTCAACATGCACACCCTCCACGAGAGCACGGTGACAGCAACGTGTACAACCTACATGCACCATATCAACTCTCCATTCAGTGGCACCTTCCTAATCCACGATCTCTACCATTTAGAAGGATGACAGCAAAGGATTTTTAGGAATGCCACCACTTGCCCATTCCCCTTCAAACCTACACAGCATCCTCATTTGGAACTACAAAGCCATTGCTTCTCTGGGTCAAAATCCAGGAATTACTCCTCTCAGCATTGTGGGCGTGTATCTGCAGATAGACTGCATCAGTTCAAGAAGATGGCTCAAAAGAAACTTCTCAAGAGTAACGAGGAATGGGCAATAAATGCTGAGCTAACTAGTGGCACCCACACCCCATAAAACAATTGTTAAAACATTATTTTTTGAATTCTTTTTGAGTTGAGGGATGGTTTTCATAAACAAGCAATGGTTTGAGAAATCTTCTTGGATTAATGGTCACGTTGTGATATCCTGGAATTCCTTGCTCAATTTCACAAAAATAGAAACATCCACAGGTCTTTATTTGCTACAGACATTTCTTCCACCTATAATGAAGACTAGCGTTTGCTGAACCATTGGTATTTGATTAATCTTTTCCTGTCTGCTACAATAATCAACTTTCTATTGTGTTGTATCACTTACTGGGTTTTTCTCCCGACTATCCTGATGAAAAAAATCTTGCCCTATCCATCCAAGACCATCTGAGCTTTCCCTGAAGACAACTGCACTGCATGTAAGTGAAATGCTGGGAGGGTCGCCAAAGATCTAGAATTCGCCTCTGGAGCCTTCAGGGATTAAACGTTTAGATCTAAGATGCTGCTCTGAGCAATAGCCAAGAGAAACTCATCGGGGCTACCATTAGCAGAATCTGAACTGGACCAGCAGTACAAATAGCAGTACAAACATCCTGCCCCCTGTAAAAACGCCATTCCATATTCCCAATTCCTTCGTCTCCGCCGCATTTACTATAAACTGACCGACCGACCCCCACAGCTACCTAGACTACACCTCCTCCCACCCTGCCCCCTGTAAAAACGCCATTCCATATTCCCAATTCTTTCGTCTCCGCCGCATCCTTCCATATCCACCACAAATTCACCTGCATCTCCACACACATCATTTATTGCATCCACTGCACCCGATGTGGCCTCCTCTATATTGGGGAGACAGGCCGCCTACTTGCGGAACGTTTCAGAGAACACCTCTGGGACACCCGGACCAACCAACCCAACCACCCCGTGGCTCAACACTTCAACTCCCCCTCCCACTCCACCAAGGACCTGCAGGTCCTTGGACTCCTCCATCGCCAGACCATAGCAACACGACGGTTGGAGGAAGAGCGCCTCATCTTCTGCCTAGGAACCCTCCAACCACAAGGGATGAACTCAGATTTCTCCAGTTTCCGCATTTCCCCTCCCCCCACCTTGTCTCAGTCAAACCCCTCGAACTCAGCACTGCCTTCCTAACCTGCAATCTTCTTCCTGACCTCTTCGCCCCCAACCCCACTCCTGCCTATCACCCTCACCTTGACCTCCTTCCACCTGTCGCATTTCCAATGCCCTTTCCCCAAGTCCCTCCTCCCTACCTTTTATCTTAGCCTGCTGGACACACTTTCCTCATTCCTGAAGAAGGGTTCATGCCCGAAACGTCGATTCTCCTGTTCCTTGGATGCTGCCTGACCTGCTGCGCTTTTCCAGCAACACATTTTCAGCAGTACAAATACTCAGGCTACAAAAACAGTGGGTAACTCACCTCCTGCTTCCCCAAGCCTATCCGTCATCTGCACGGAACAAGTGAGGAATATATGGAATCCTCCCTACTTACCTGGATGAGCGCAGCTCCAACAACACTGTCCACCATCCCAGGACAAAGCAGCCTGCTTGATGGCAGTCCATCCATCTCCTTCAATGTTCACTCGCTCCACCAGGAATATGAAGATAAAAGATACACTGCTGCAATGCACAAAACCTCCTTCAAAGGTACTTTCAAAAACCCCTGAACTGTCCCCACGAGAAGAACAAGGGCAGAAGTTGTATGGGGTCAGCATGACCTGATTGTTCTCCCCCAAACCAAATGCCACACTGACTTAGAACTGTAATGCTATTCCTTTACTGTTGCTGGCTCAGAAACCTTTGTTTCCTTGCTGACAGCACTCTGGGTGTTCCTATACCACATTGCAGTGTTCAAAAAGGCCGCTCTCCATCAAGGGCAATTAAGGATGGATGATAAATACTGGTTTTGCTCATATCTCAAGAATATACAATAACAAAGCATTGAAAATATGGTTCTTTCAGTTTCTTTAATATTTTTATAACCAAATATTCGGTGATGGAGAAAAAAAACAGATTATTTGATCTGGCTTGGCTGTTGGAGGTAGAGTGACTGTGATGCAGCCTTTAGGAATATGTATAGTACATAAGCAACCTTAAGTGCAGGTCTACATTAAAGTGGGACATCAATTTATTGTGAACTGGGCTCTGCCTTAGGTTAAGAACACTGTTACTTGTCCCCCTTCATCCTTAATGACTAGACAATTATTAGCAAATGTGTTTTTTTGCAAAGTGTCTGTGAATCCATCTCTTTTATGCACCCACTGGGCTGACCATACTTATTCTGCAAAATGTCAGTAGGCCTTTTATTTTGTTTGCAGTGCAGTTTGCCTGCTAAATGAGTTATGTACCTCAGCTGGGGCCAGCGTGTGTGAGTAGAAGATAGCTGACTCACTGAATGGGAACACGATATCACAGGGCTGCCTGCAGTCTCATCTGACATTTTCACTTCCACTTAATTGACAATCCTGCCTCTCCGAGAGATTCAGTCTCAGGGATCTTCAAAGCTGCAGCAAATGGCAACCATTTCAGGAGGCACAGAGAGAAATCGGCTTGGTGGCTTGGCTATCTTATTAAACATTTCCTAGTTAAATGTGACAAAGTCTGTGCATCTGTGCATTTATTATTGCCTTGCTTTGTCTAAGCTGTTTGCTGCTTTGTTTTCAGTTGAGTCTGTACGAGAACGGTAAAGCATGAATTGTGCATGTCAAATGTAATATTTGTTGATCTCTTGCCATTGCAGGTCAGCTCCCAGCCCCCACCCCCACTCCAATGCTGATGTGGGATGCTGAGGGCTTTTGTCAGCTTCTGGCCTTGGACGGGGCCTGAAATGAAAGAGCAGTGAAAGATTCGGTCTTTATTTCCACCCCTCCCAGCCTTTGCTGCAAACTCTCCTGTCTGCTGAGCAAACAGTCAGTGTGTAATCGGTTACTACGTGTCCATTTTGTCCAGCTGAAAGTTTGTCACGCTAAAACCTGCCTTGCTCGTGGCGAAGATGGGGAAAAGAAAGCAAAAGTTTAAAATGGCACAGTCATAGAGATGTACAGCACAGAAACAGATCCTTTGGTCAATCTCATCCATGCCGACCAGATATTCTAAATTAATCTGGTCCCATTTACCAGCACTTGCCCCATATCCCTCCAAATCCTTCCTATTCATACACCCACCCAGATGCCTTTTAAATGTTGTAATTGTATCAGCCTCCACCACTTCCTCTGGCAGCTCATTCCATACACGCACCACCCTCTGCGTGAAAAAGTTGCCCTTAGGTCCCTTTTAAATCTTTTCCCTCTCACCCTAAACCTACGCCCTCTAGTTTTGGACTCCCCTACCCTGGGGAAAATGCTTTGGCTATTCACCCATACCCCTCGTAATTTTATAAACCTCTATAAAATCACCCCTCAGCCTCCGACGCTCCAGGGAAAACAGCGCCCGCCTATTCAGCCTCTCCCTATAGCTCATACCCTCCGACCCTGACAACATCCTTGTAAATCTTTTCTGAACCCTATCAAGTTTCACAACATCCTTCCATTGGGAGGGAGACCAGAATTACATTACATTCCAAAAGTTCTTCAACTCTTTGCATCCTAGTCCTCCAGATATAAAGGCCAATAATCTATCAGTCTTTTGGTTATTTTCTCTCCTAGAGCTTTTAATGATCCGTGTATCCTAAGCCCAAAGTCTCTTTAAACTTCCCTGTTTCAAGCTTCTCATCATTTACATCATAACCCGTTCTAGCCATTTTTAGGTTAAAAGTGCCTGTCTTGACATTTACATACATTAAAATACAATTACCACAGGTTTCCCATTCTCTTAACATAGTAATATTTTTTCATAATTTTATAATGGCATTGACTGCTTTCCTGTGAGCAATGGAATACTTTAAGTGAATTACCCTTGGGGCATTTTTGCCTGCTATTTCCTCAGAATAGTAGCTGTAGAAACTGTGAAGAACCCTTGGGATAATTCTGTAGCTTGGAATTCAAAGGTAAGGCAAGCAAGTGGCAGAATTTCACCCCAAAAACTTAAGTGTCCACCTAAACAAGCCAGCCTTACCCAAAAGGCTTTGCAAAGTGCACCCTCGGGGGTCATCTCGCTTCAATTAAAAAATACAAAAGCTACCCAGGAAGATAGATAAATAGCTGCGTATTGGAGCGCTCAAGCTGAGAAAAAAGCAACTTCTCCGATCTCTGTAGTCAATCTCTGTGACAGCAACATGGAGGCCTCATTCAACGTGAGATTGCTCTCAGACTGAGGGCACAGTGATGAAGGAGTGACATTGAACAGAATGGTGGATTGGGATTATGACTAGAACACATTTGTGCTGACTCCCCTACCTGTGTGCCCTCTGACTGCGGATGCCTTTGGGAACACTGGCTAATTGAATCTACCAATATGTTGCAATATTAGTTAAAGATCATAATCTGCCTTGTGCTTGAGGCCCTCTCTCAGAAGTAGATGATAAAGATGGGAATCGATTCCTGTCAATGACTTGTTTCTAACCTATTGGAAATCTTCTAGAACTCTGAAACTGGACTCTGTATTGCTGAACCAAAGACCCTGGCTGGAAAATGCAGTTCTCTGAAATGGGCCAAATTCCCTTATTTTACAGGATGCAAGAGGACTATCAAAAGTAGCTTAATGTTTAGCGTGAGCTAATTCAGTATTTATTTATTCTATACAATTCACACACAATATAAGTGATCATTACATGTAGTTTGTGTTTGTAATGGGATAGGAAGGTTGTCAGCTGCAGCTCAAACCATCATCTCTGAACTGCAGAGTTCTGGGTTGAAGTTCCACTCTGAAGCTTGAATGCATAAAGAAAGGCTGACAGTCCAGTCCAAAGCAGTACTGAAGGAGTGCTGTACTGTTGGAGGTGTCAACTTTAGAGATGTTAAATTGAGGTCCCACCTGACTGTTCAGGTGGATGTGAAATATCTCATATAGGGGAGGCAAGACTCACTAGACTATTAATCCAGAGACTGAGGCAATGTTCTGGGTTCAAATCTTGTCATGTCAATAAAAATCTGGAATTAGGAGTCTAACGATGACCAGGAAACCATTGTTGATTGTTGGGGAAAACTCATCCGGTTTACAAATGTCCTTTAGGGAAGGAATTTTCCATTTTCACATGGTCTGGCCTACATGTGATTCCAGGCACACTGCAATGTGGTTGACTCTTAACTGCTCTCTGGGCAATAAATGCTGGTCTAGTCTGTGACAGCCTCATCCTGTGAATGAATAAAAAGGAAACAAGATTAAAGACAAACAGGGGCTTGCTCCCTGGTGTCCTGTCCTGGCTGATACCTACTTCTCAACCAACATCCCAGATTGTTGACCATGTACATGGTTTATAAATAAACATCGGCAGAATACAGGTAGTCATGTGTCATGCTCACCATGACCACACCAGAAGCAGAAAGTATTTGTTTGAAGGTTGCTTCCACTCATGGGACAGATGCATGAGCCATGACAAATCAATAGGAAAGGAAGTTGAATGGTCATGGTTAAAATGAAGACAACAGAAGTCAATTACCGTGCATGAATTTACACATTTACAAGGGCAATGTGCTGATTCAAAAGAGCAATACGGGTGTGTATTAAGAGCAGTACTTGTGATTATTTCAGAACATTTAAAAAAACATCGTGGTTGTTTAAGAGACCAATGGTCAGATATTTAGTGCTTTTATTACCACTAAAAATAATCATCAAGGTAAAACATTTCATCTTCAACTTAAACAACATCATTCAATAGCAGCTGGTGTAATTTCAATTATTAATGTGAATAATTAAACAATTAATATTAATTCATGCATTAATAAATGTGGAAAATTAAGCTAGTCTCAATGCTTGTGCAACCACTCTCAATTGTCGTAAAACCCACCTGACAAGCTAATGTCCTTCAGGGAAGGAAATTGCCTGGTCTGGCCTATAAGTGACTCCAGACCCACAGGAATCTGGCTCACTCTTAACTACCCTCTGGAATGGCCTAGAAAGCCATTCATTTTAAGCTAAGTAGGGACGGGCAACCAATGTTAGCTGTGCCAATGATGCCCACATCTCATGTAAGAATTGAAATTGCTTAAATTGAAGCAGGTTTGTATACTCAGGGAATTGGTTTGCACATATTTGGGGCAGTACATCTAATTGCTTTATAATCTAATGTAGTGTTTTGATGGACCACATATACGGTAATGTCTAGTAAGGTGATTGTGAATTGGAGAATTCAATTGAAACACTTTTGTAGCCAAAAAACAGCAAACTGAGCACCCAACACTGTGCCCTGGGACCTTATGAGTTGTCTTCGGGTACAATGATTCTAAATATCTACATCAACAAAAACTTGCATTTGGATGGTGTCCTTAGCATGGTAAACCATGTCAAGCTGTATCATGGGTGTATTAGCAGAAGAAAACGCCATGAGTTATGTATGGATATATTGGAGCAAACAATCAAAAAAACTTGGCCCAAGAGGTTTTCAAGAGCATGTTAAAGATGGAAAAGGTTACAGAGGGAATTCCAGTGCTCAGGCCTTAGGCAGCTAAAGGCATGACCTCTGGTGGTTTAGTGAAGTAGTATCAGGGATAAAGGTAAGGGCAGAATCGACCACGCTGGGTAATAATTACAGGAGTCAGTCCTTAAAGATAGCCAGATGGATTTTTATGGTGTGCAAAGTTGACACTTTTACAGTTTTTCACTTCCTGATTGGTATTTTAAAATTTAAGTCCCAGTTCTCAAACTGTTGTGTTCTCTTGATTATTTTAAAGAAAGACTGCTGCAGTATGTGTTCAACAAAGGAAGCATTACACTACAAAACCCACTGCCACGCAAATCTGTTGACAACTTGGCACAATGTGACACCAATCTACTTTTGGAGTAGATGCAAAATAAATCAATTGGCACGTATCCCTCTTACCACTCCTTATCTCTGAGCCCTTGTCCCTTCTCAGCTTCCCTGTTGAACCTCCCCTGATTTACCCCCATGGTCAAAATTTGAATTGGACTCTGTCAAAATCTTACCTGAAAGTTGAGGATAGTGACATGTTACAGTGCATGTGGTGACTGTAGATACTCTGGGCCAATTTCTCATTTTTAGAGGTAACAAGTGCATTGGAAGAAAAACATGGATAGTAAAAACATGTTTCCTGTCTCTGTATGAATGTTAAGTGGTGGCCCCACATGTTAAAAGCCCACTTTAAGACGAGAAGGAAGATTAAGTGAAGCATTTTTTTTTCACCACAGGGTTTTTCTATTGCACAGACTTCATTTGAAGTACAGATGGTATAATGGCAGCGCTGATAATACTCCTGACCATCCGTGGCATAGTTCGAGTAATCATAAAGACCCAAGAACAATGCCATAACCAGCATTCCACATGTGACTAAACTACAGGGACTACTGGAAGCAATTCCATCAAGACATTAAGTAAAATTGAGATAATTAAACACACAAACTCTAACAACCGATACAGGCCCAATGTGAAAGGACTGCAGACTCACAATACATAGGACAGTCAACAAAATAGTGTGAATATAGAAAAATAGGATGATGACTGAGTGGCGAAAGAGAGAGGCAAAATTAAAAAAAAAATAAAATGGGAAAAGATGAAGAAATAGTAAATGGAGAAACAGAAGGAGACAAGGAAAGGACGGGAGAAGGCAATAGATATTTGGTTATCTCATGTCTCATTCCAGGAAGGATGCATCTGTTGATGTTAGAACAGAACATCTGCAACAATTAAATTGCCTCCTGTGGTCACCAGGTGATAATGGCAACAAAATGTTTGATGTTTCATCATGAGAAGTAGGAGCAGGAGTAGGCCACTCAGCCCATCAAGCTTATTCTCCCATTCAGTAATATCATGGCTGATTTGATTGTGGCCTCAATTCCACTTTATTGTCCAACTTTAAAAGCCTTTGAAAAGGTGGGATTAGCTCTTCATTTCCTCTTATACCAGATGAGATGCAGGTTCTTTGTTTAATTGATTATTCATGTTTGCATGGGAGGTGTACATGTCAGGAAAATGACAAACGGGTCAAATATTTATTCCAAAGGCTTTGTACATTTTTACAAGTGACAAGTTTCAATTGACTATTCCAACAGATGATAATTTCCAATGGAAAGGTTACACATTTACTCAACCCATCTCGACACAATCATGTCTGCATAGTTCAAGTAAATGCATGTTATAATATAAATTGTCTAATTTTATAATTCCACATTCACAACTTGAACTATTAGTACATACCTGGGATAACAGAAATATCTGTACTATTTATTTTTCTCCCCAATCACCTTGATAGCAACCAAAAATTTGCCTTCTCAATCTTGGAAATTTGTGCACTGAAAACTCCCACAGATAATGACCTAGCCTCTAATGTCCTTTGGAGAAGGATATTCCTCAGATTAGTGACCCTCTGAGAGAAGAAATTCCTTCCATTGTCTCTTAAATGTGAGATATCTTATTTCTGATCTGCGCCTCCCAGTTCTAGATTCTCCCAAATAATTCTTTTCCTTTTCATTCCCATTCAGGATGGTGAATGGAAAGCTATAGATGCAATTAGACTGGGTGGAGTCTATATAAATGCTTCACTGACTGGTTGGGGTCAAAAAGCCTGTAGATTTAATGTGATTCATTGTGACTGCAGGCAATCAATCAATAGTTAGTTGACTCTTTGTCCTTTGCCTCACTCTTTCTCCCCTTTTTGTCCACTATTGGTTTACAGATATTCTCCTCAACAAAAGACTTCAGTCCTAAAACTGTCAAAACGAGATTGAGTGTGTACCGACATACTGCAGATATCTCGCAGAGATGGGTCTTGAAATTGCTCTAGAGATTTTCTTTAAAACTCCAGCAAGACTCACCAGCTATGAGTGAAACTATTTTGTTTCTTTTAATGGCTTCAACACCAGATGCTTTGAATTTAGCTCTGGTTAATCATCCAATAATAACCAAAATGCTGAAGCTTCAGCTGGGAGAGACCTGGTGTTCTCTGCAGCACGAATACTCCTCTGAATAACAGTGCTTTTGAGTCCGGTCTTTAGTAGTAGGAATTGTTTATTTTGTGACACCAAATGGGCTGTGTCTGCTAAATAAAAATGAAAGGGTTTGAGTTTCTGGACCCTTTGGTTGGTTTGCATCTAGTGTGAAGTTTTAGATACTACATCATAAAAGTGACAAAATAGCTTTGTTCATCAAGACTGTCATAATTCCCCAACTCTCTCTCTTTCTCTCTCTCTGTCTCACCTCCATCCTGTTTCTTTTACCTTGCTATCAATATCATTTGCCACATGTGTGGGTGTACAGTCATATGAAAGAGCTATAAATATCAAATTCATCCAAGACCTAGAGCTGAAAATGTGTTGCTGGAAAAGCACAGCCGGTCAGGCAGCATCCAAGGAGCAGGAGAATCGATGTTTCAGGCATGAGCCCTTCTTCAGGAATGAGGAGAGTGTGCCAAGCAGGTTAAGATAAAAGGTAGGGAGGAGGGACTTGGGGGAGGGGCGATGGAGATGCGATAGGTGGAAGGAGGTTAAGGTGAGGGTGATAGGCCTGGGTGGGGGCGGAGAGGTCAGGAATAAGATTGCAGGTTAGGAAGGTGGTGCTGAGTTCGAGGGTTGGGACTGAGACAAGGTGGGGGGAGGGGAAGTGAGGAAACTGGAGAAATCTGAGTTCATTCCTTGTGGTTGGAGGGTTCCTAGGCAGAAGAAGAGGCGCTCTTCCTCCAGCCATCGTGTTGCTATGGTCTGGTGATGGAGGAGTCCAAGGACCTGCATGTCCTTGGTGGAGTGGGAGGTGGAGTTGAAGTGTTGAGCCACGAGGTGGTTGGGTTGGTTGATCCGGGTGTCCCAGAGGTGTTCTCTGAAATGTTCAGCAAGTAGGCGGCCTGTCTCTCCAATATAGAGGAGGCCACATTGGGTGCAGCGGTTGCAGTAAATAATGTGTGTGGAGGTGCAGGTGAATTTGTGGCGGATATGGAAGGATCCCTTGGGGCCTTGGAGGGAAGTAAGGGGGGAGGTGTGTGTGCAAGTTTTGTATTTCTTGCGGTTGCAGGGGAAGGTGCCGGGAGTGGAGGTTGGGTTGGTGGGGGGTGTGGACCTGACAAGGGAGTCACGGAGGGAGTGGTCACGAAGGACTCAAAGCCCTCCGCTTTTTTTCCCACCGTACAAACCAGTGACCTTCCACTGACACCCTCCTTTGACTGACTGAACTGGTCCTCACTCTGAACAACTTCTCTTTCCAATCCTCTCACTTCCTCCAAACCAGAGGAGTAGCCATGTGCACCCGCATGGGCCCCAGCTATGCCTGCCTCTTCATAGGATATGTGGAACAGTTCATCTTCCGCAGCTACACTCAGCACCACCTTCCTAACCCGCAATCTTCTTCCTGACCTCTCCATCCCCACCCCCACTCCGGCCTATCACCCTCACCTTAACCTCCTTCCACCTATCGCATTTCCAACGCCCCTCCCCCGAGTCCCTCCTCCCTACCTTTTATCTTAGCCTGCTTGGCACACTCTCCTCATTCCTGAAGAAGGACTCATGCCTGAAACGTCAATTTCTCTGCTCCTTGGATGCTGCCTGACCTGCTGCGCTTTTCCAGCAACACATTTTCAGCTCTGATCTCCAGCATCTGCAGTCCTCACTTTCTCCTAATCCAAGACCTAGTCCAGCAAGTGGACAGAGTATTAAATGGCATTTCTCTGCTGGTTTTAAGTGTAATATTGGATGCACCCAGATGGCAAATGCCCTGTTTACTGAGGACCTGAGTATGTGGGCCCTGAGAAAATAACAAGTAGAAGACTTGCATTAATGTAAACTGCTCCTACAAACCAGGGACGCCCTGAACCATTTACAGCTAAGTTAACCGTTTGTTGGAAATTTTCATGCGGAAAGCTCCCACAAACAAATAATGAACCTGACCATTGGTTTCATTGATATTGGTTGAGGGACATGACACCCGGATTCTCTGTCTCAGACAACTGTGGAAGCTTAATCATCGAATGTGTTCAAGATCAGCTGTCAATAAATTTCTCAAAATTGAAGACATCAAGGGATATGGAAATTGTGAAAAAAAATGGCGTTGAGGTAGAAGATCAGTCATGGTCTAGTTGAATCATAGAACAGGCTGGATGGACCGAATCAGCTACTGCTGCTCCTATTTCCTCTGTTTTCTATTTTCTTCCTGTGTTCCTATTTGATCTGCTGTGGAAATCTCCATTCAGACCATTGTTACTCTGGATTATTTTGGCACATTCCTGGCCAGGCCTCCCATGTTCATCCAAAATTGTATATTCCAAGTTCTAACGTCCACTTAGTCCTGTTCAATCCCATGTCTTCTATTCTGATTCCTGTATAACTGTTAATATTTAAAGAGAAAACTAGCCACTGACTGAAATATTCACATGACAGGAGTTCTTGTTTTAAGACTTTTACTATAACAAACAAACTGAAATCAGCATCAACTAAGCATTACTTAATAGGCCAACAAACACACTAAACTACTGAAAAAGTATTTGCTATTAACCAATTAACAGAGCCAAAATCCTAACATTATGTTTGTACATCATGTCACACTTCCAGCAGGTATGGAACTTTGTAGTTGAAGTCCCAAACTCCTCCTGGTTACTCAGCTGGTCCTCTTCTCCCTGTCTGGGAGTGTCTTCCAGCACTGAAAATAACAAAAACTAGAGATCACAGTGGGTCAGTCAGCACCTACAGAGAGAGAACAAGGTAACCGTTTTGAGTCTAGAATAGACGACTCTCCATCAGAGCTGGTGAAGTGTGGAGGGGCCAGAGTTCTGCTTGGTGGAGGGATAGAGGGATCCCTCTATCCCTCCACATGACACAACAATAGTTGTTTTTGTTTCTCCATTCTGGGTCCCTCAGTTTGCCTGAGTTTAGCTCTCTTTTTGTATCCAGGTGTGAAAACTAATATTTGAGTTTCTGACTCTTGACCTGAACCTCTGTTCTCATGATAACTGAATATCATTGATGTGCTTCATAGGCTGACTTCACTGGGTTTTCACCCATTAAGGACATTCTATTCTGTCTTAAAAACAGTTCACAACATGACCATCTTGTAAAGATTTGCACTTGTATTACCTCACTGACCTATATTGGCTCCTGGTAAAGCAACATGTCAGTTTTGAAATTCACACCTGCATTTTCAACTATCTCCCTGTCTTTGTAAATTCCTCTTGTTGCCCTCCTCTAATTTTCAGTCTCTCTGATTTTAATCACTCTGTCATTGGTGGCCTTGCCTTTAGCAGTGAAGACCTCATGTTCCGGAATTCTTTTGTAAACCACTCCATATCTTATTCCTTCTGAGCTCTTTGGCCAAGTCTTTGGCTTTGGCATCAATGCTTTTTAATATGGATTTTCCGTGCTATCTCACTCTACAAACTTTTGTGAAGAGCCCTGTTACATTAGAAGAACTACAGAAATCCAACTATTGCAGAAGTGTAGTGATTATTATATCGGCTGACAGTTGCGTTGAAAAGGAGAAAGTGAGGACTGCAGATGCTGGAGAGTCAGAGTTGAAAGGTGTGGCGCTGGAAAAGCACAGTAGGTCAGGCAGCATCTGAGGAGCAGGAATGTCAACATTTCGGGAATAAGCTGTTCACCAGACATTCCTGACAAAGAGTTTATGCCCGAAACATTGATTCACCTGCTGCTCAGATGCTACCTGACCTGCTCTGCTTTTCCAGCACCATACTTTCCGACTTGAGTGGAAAATCAAGGCTGACGTTTTAGTGCAGTACCAGGAGAGTTCTGCAGAGGCACTGTCTTTCAGAGAAGCTGGTTAAACTGAAGTTCGGCATTAAAAAATTCCTATGACATTATTTTGATGAAGATTTGGGAGGGTTGCCCTGGTAACCCGGCCAATATTTATTCCTCAAACAACACGACACAAATACATTACTGCATCACTGTTTGTTGGAGCTTGCTGAGATCAAATTGGCTGTTGTCATTCCTACATGACAGCAGTGACTGTACTGAGTGAGTACTTGCTGGCTGTAAGGTGCATTAGAAGTCCATTGGTAACAAAAAGTGCTGGATAAATGCAGATCTTTTCATGATTTAGGTTTTAGTCCCTTCACTTCCCTGTATTGAATTAAAATGTCTTCTGTCTGCTGAATCTCTTCAACATTTATTTAAGCATCTAATTCAGAAAATAATTTGAGGAAACAGTTTGTCACTAAGATCTTCGCTGTCAACATGGTATGGAAGTCAGTGTGGAGAAAGCGAGAGAGACCTTTTAAATAAAGTATGGATCAGATGGCCATTAACAGGAGCTTACAAGAACTGTCAGTGTGAGTGCCAGAGTCTGCAAGGGATCGTGCGTCAGAAATCTCTTCTGCCATCATTCTCAGCTGCATATTGAAGCAAGCCTGGAGGAAGGATTTTGGAAGTGATACAGGCACACCAAAGCCTTCCACACTCTCTCAGCTCGGCCAGAGGAGATCTGAAGCATATTTCCCCTTCTTCTCTTTAATTTTCTACACGGTCTCACCAGTGTTCACCTGCGGGTGTTGATGCCATCATTACCTCACCACTGTTTTGCCAGTGAGCTCCCCACAGGATGACAGGCTGTCCAACTGTGGAAGGCATCGCAGTTGAACCCAGGTCTAGAGTGACATCCATGATTGTTCACTTTAAGCACCTTTTCAAAGGTATTTAGGGATGTGGAGCAAATGTTGGCCCTGTGGCACTCAGACCCTCTAAAATAATTTAACAAAGAACACCAGGTTTTTAGATTGTGATCCACTGTCGCTACTTTGCTTTCATTTTGACCTTTTATTCTGGCTTGAACAATCCTCGTTCTTTGTTCTAACATTGAATCATTCCTGCTGGAATTGCTTTTGTTTTCAATGACTTTCCTCTGCAATTTTTTTATTCCTCAAACTGGATCTACCTCCTTACTATTTGGAAACTGTACCCTCAGCTGGAGGGAATGAAGACTAGTTGGGATAGCTCAGGTTTCCGGTAAACACGAGGGCCACCTCTACCAGCTTGACATAGTCTTGATTCTTTCAGAATTAAAGATAACCCTCTCTGTCACTATTGTGCTGTGTCATGTTAGGATTCTAATTTTGGGAAAAAACCATCGAGAGTATTTTAAAAATTTATTATGGGATGTGGGGATCACTGGCTAGACTAGCGTTTATCACCCAACATTAATAGCCCTTGAGGTGTTAGTGGTTTCCAATTTTGTTTATCAGATTAGTAAGAATAAATAACTAGGCAAATGAAAAGAAATTGGACATTAGAATAGAGCTGGTTTGATTGACAGTTCCTCCCAGTGGTGGAAGGATTAAGAGGGTGGCACGGAGACTCAGTGGTTAGCACTGCTGCCTCACAGTGCCAGGGACCTGTGTTCGATTCTAGACTCGGGCGACTGTCTGTGTGGAGTTTCCACATTCTCCCCATGTCTGCGAGGGTTTTCTCCCATAGTCCTGAGATATGCAGATTAAGTGGATTGGCCAATCTAAATTGCCATAGTATCCAGGAATGTGTAGGTTAGGTGGACTAGGCATGGGAAATGCAGGGATGGCGGTGGGGGTGGGGGTGGGGGCGGTGACACGAGGCGGTGAGTTTGGGTAGGATGCTCTTCAGAGAGTTTTAATGGATTTGTGGGGCTGAATGGCCTGTTTCCACACTGTAGGTATTCTATGGAAGAGGACACAATGTGGCCTGCCAACAGTATAGGACAGGAAGTCTATGTCACTGACATCATCAATGTGCACCCAATGGAACAGGAAGTCTGTGTTACTGATGCTATCGTGATGCATCCACTCCACAATAAAACAAGAAATTGGTGCCCAGGATCTGGTGGTTTGTCATCCATGGTTTTTTTTTAGATTAGATTATTTACAGTGTGGAAACAGGCCCTTCGGCCCAACAAGTCCACACCGCCCCGCCGAAGCACAACCCACCCATACCCCTACATTTACCCCTTACCTAACACTACGGGCAATTTAGCATGGCCAATTCACCTAACCTGCACATCTTTGGACTGTGGGAGGAAACCGGACCACCCGGAGGAAACCCACGCAGACACAGGGAGAACGTGCAAACTCCACACAGTCAGTCGCCTGAGGCGGGAATTGAACCCGGGTCTCTGGCACTGTGAGGCAGCAGTGCTAACCACTGTGCCACTGTGCCGCCCACTGCCACTGTGCCGCCCATGGTGTTATCTGTTGCTTTCCAGCAAGGCTCTGGTTCACTCACTGCCCTCCCTCTCTGCCCCACATATGATCTCCTTTGCCCCTTGTTGTGCTTATCTTTCTTGGAGTTTAGAAGAATGGGAGGCGATCTTATTGAAACGCAAGATTCTTCAGAGACAACTTGATTTGGAAAGGTCGTTTCCCCTTGTGGAGAATCCAGTACAGTGGGCATAATCTCAGAATAAAAGGTTGCCTATTTAAAATAGAGAGTAGTGAATCTTTTGAATTCTTAACTACAGAGGGCTGTCGCGGCTGGGTTATTAAGAACATTCAAGCCGAACTAGGCAGCTTTTTAATAAGCAGGAAAGGAATCAAGGATAAGGCAGGAGAATGGAGTTGAAGATTACCAGATCACCCCCATTGCATTTAATGGTGCAGCAGACTCGATGGGCTCAATGGTCTACTTCTATATCATATGGACTTGCCACTTTGTCTGAAGAGTGGAGCAGTGAGCGAGATGGCTTCGAGGCAGCAAGGGCACAGGGATTAGGAGGATTGGCGTGATGGCTCGACAAGAGAGGCAATGAGTGGGAGATGAGCAGGGTGATAAGTAGGACAGTGATTGAAGGGCATTCAAAATAATGTCCTTTGCTGCAGGCAGCTATAAGGGGCATCGCTGGCAGTGACAATATAGGCACTGTTGGAGGTGGTGGGTTTTAACTTAAAAGCTTGATTGACAGTTGGGGTAGTGAGATTATGACTGAACCTGGACTGGTTATACTCAATTACTTGTTTTATAAGGGATTAAGCAATATGACTGAGATAGAGTCATGGAGCATCCAGCCTCGCCTTTTAACTAGCTTGCCTTTGCACATTACAGCCTCCGAACATCTTCCAAGATCATCAAGCCTGGTTACTGATACAGCACCACTGTCACCTCCCCTTCCAATTCCCCACTACTCCACCTATACTAAAGGCTCAGGACACTTTCTTCTGAGATAGAGCAAAGATTTGGCCCCTAGATATAGTTTGATCATCACGTACTCTTGATATCCCATCATGTAACCCGGAGAGTAATACTCTGGGCTGAGTGTGAGAATTTGTTACACTATCCTGTTTCCTTATGTTGCTATTGCCTTTGAGCTGAGTGGCTTGCTTTGTCATTTCACAGTCAACTGCAATGCATTGGATCTGGAGACATATGCAGGCCAGAGCAGAGTAGGTTGGCAGATTTCATTCTCTAAAGGACATCCATCAAGCAGCTGGAACTTTATGATAATTGGTGATGGTTGCAATGGGAATTGATTTTTTTTTAAAAGGTTGTTCATGAATGTGAGCAAGACCAGTCTTTATTGCCCAGTTCTAACTACACTGGGACTAAGGCTAGTTGCTGCAGTGGGATCTAAACTCCAGTCCCAAAGGAATCTACTTAACCCTAGAGTACTAGCCTGGTGGCATTACCTCTACCATTGTCTCTTCTCTGGTTTATGCCAAAATGAATTGGCTATGTGTAAGCATGTGTGGAGGCTAACATTAAACTCATTTGGAAAAATATCTCAGACACACCTGGAAACTATAACCACGCAGAATGAACTTTGGGAAATCTGTGATGTAGCCACAGAGTCATTAATGACTGAAGGAGACAGTTTGGCCCAATGTGTCTGCACCAGCTGTTTGGAAACTGCTGTCCCGCATCACTCCTCATTACCTTTCCCCATCACCTTGTGGTTTTCTTCCCCTTTTCAGGTTTACATCTGTACACTTAGAAAACTACTTGCGTAATCCATCAGCATCTTAAATACTGCCAGAGTTGCCAGTGAAACTATGTGCTTTAACTCATTACAAGGCCTTTAGTTTTTGGTTTGCAAGTAGAACAAAGTGTAATTGGATACTCAAAAACATTGAATCGCATTTCATAGAGTGTGGAAGCAGGCCATTTAGCCCATCGAGTCCATAGCGACCTTCTGAAGAGCAGCCCACACAGGACCAGCTCCATGCCCTATCCCTAGAACCCTGTATTTCACATGGCTAATCTAACAGATCCCTGGTCACTTTGAGCAATTTAGCATAGCCAATCCACCAAACCCATGCATCTTTTGACTGTGGGAGGAAACCAGAGCACTCGGAGGAAACCCATGCAGACATGGAGAGAATGTGCAAACTCCATACAGGCAGTGGACCAAGGGTGGAGTCGAACCCGGGTTCCTGGTGCTGTGAGGCAGCAGTGCTAACACTGAGCCACCATGCCGCCCCTCAAAGACATTGGAATCCCGTGTAGTGGGAGGAGTGTTTTAATGAATCATCAGGTTGCAGTGGGTCAGCAGCTTGGAGCTGATGATCGTTTAAAATCTTTCATTTCATTTCAATATACATTGCACAAATATATGGAATAGAATGGCAGTGCACACACCTTTAGTCCTCTACAAACCAATTTTCAAAACACAAGTTTATATCATAATAAGCAGTAATTTGACATTTAAAGATGAGACTAAACGAGTATTAAATTGCTTTGAGAACAATGAGGAATAAAAATTAAGTCAAATATTTTCTTGTATAAAGTACAAACATCAAAACTCTTGTTATCTGATCTTGCCCCCCAGAACAAATTTAGCATTCCAAAATTTTAAATCTTCATTCTTACAATTTTATACTTTAATTTGGAAGCAAATGGAATGGGTCTCTGCTCTTGATGATTGTTTGTTGAAGAGCTGGTATTTGTGGGTCCATGAGCTTTTTAAGCTGCTCCGTCCCTTCGATGTAACATTCTAATATGCCATTCACAAAGGGAGCTCTGTCTTATGGTGATCACACAAATGTGATTGACAATATGCAGCTCAAGAGAGTGTCTCAAAGCTCCCACCTCCTGCCCCCATTCCCTGTAAATAACATCAGCCTGACCAATTCCCCTGTAGCTCTAAGGGATCAGATTTCCCCACCAGCTAACCTGTTGCTGTAACATTTCCTTTCCCCCACCGCCATAATCTCAATACAATTGTAAATTCATTGGACAGAGTGAGGAGATGAATTAATGAGGTGGACAGGGTATATATATATAAACGCTCAGTGATAGCGAACCAGTTGAAAAAAAAACAAAACTAATGTGGACAGATAGGTGAATCGAGGTTAATTGAAAACGGTTGGGTTTGTTTTTTTCTCTGTTGGGATTAAAATTCCTTGCGTTCTGGCTGTTGAATCCACACATTCCATCAGGTCAGAACTCAGCTTTTAGTGTTGTGATTTTTGATGCAGGATTTGGGGTTTCAATCTGAGGGAAGACAGGGTTCAGAAGAGTTTGAGTTGAGCTGTTCAAAATCATGATCAAGGAAAATAGATGGGGAGAATTCTTCCTGCTGGTGAACACTTAATTTAAGATGTTCAGCAAAAGAATCAAAGCTGACAAGAGGAAAAGCTTTTTTGATGCAGCGAGTGGTTTGGATCTGAAAGTGTACATCTGTACTTTTGGAAAATGAAGTTAAATATCACACAACACCAGGTTATAGTCCAACAGGTTTATGTGGAAGCACTAGCTTTCGGACTGCTGCTCCTTCATCTGGTGACAACCACCTGATGAAGGTGCAGCACTCCAAAAGCTAGTGCTTCCAATTAAACTTGTTGGACTATAACCTGGTGTTGTGTGATTTTTTTTTTTAGCTTTGTACACCCCAGTCCAACACTGGCATCTCCAAATTTGGAAAACGACTACAACTCCATCTTAAAAAGTAAAATAAGCTTTCTGTCAAGAGTTGCCAGTGACTATGTGCTTTGACTCATTACAAGGTCTTTGGTTTTTGGTTTGCAAGGAGAACGAATTGTGTAATTGGATACTCAAAAACATTGGAATCCTGTGTAGTGGGAGGAGCACTTTAATGAGTCATCAGGCTGTGATGGGTCAGCTACTGTCTCACAGACATGATTTGGAGATTAAACCTGTTGGGCTACAACCTGATGTTGTGTGATTTTTAACTTTGACTCACAGACAGGCATCTTGGAGTCGATGATCGTTTATTGAGGAGCTGGTATTTGTGGATCCATCAGCTTTTAAAACTGCTTGGAACGTTCCAAAATGCCATTCACAAAGGGAGCTCTGTGTCTAACTCTCATCGCACAAATGTGATTAATGATACACAGCTCAATGAAACAGTGGATCTGGAAATGCACTGCTGGAGAGTATGGTAGCGATAAGATTCAATTATAGCTTCCGAAAGAGAATTAGGGAAATATCTGAAGGAAAAGGTACATTTGCAGAGCTATAGGGAAAAGGGCTGGGGAGTCAGATTAGTGCAATTGCTGTTCCAGAAAGCCAGCATAGAAACAATGGGCTGAATGGTCTCTTGCTGTGCAGTACCTTTTCTGTGAATCCATGAATTATGTGTTTTGAGAAATTGGCTCTGAGGTGAATGTGAAATTGTTAGTATTTAGTGAGACTCCTTTGGGCCATGTTCCAGTGAGTAGGGTTGCCAACTCTGGTTGGACAGATTCCTGGATATCATATGACCCTCAGGCTCCGACCGCCGCGCTCCCTACACAACAACTGTAGACAGATCGAAAAGAAACTACTTGCGGTTATATCGCATCTTGCTTGACCTCGTGGTGTCTCAAATCGTTTTTAGTGTGTGCAGGAAATGCAGCAAGTAATTTGTGCACAGCAAGCTCCCACAAGGCAGCTTTGGGATAATGGGCTTTTGCCCCAAAATTCGATTTTCCTTGCTCTTTGGATGCTGCCTGACCTGCTGTGCTTTTCCAGCACCACTCTGACCTTGACTCTGATCTCCAGCATCTGCAGTACCCACTTTCGCCTAGCTAGTGATAATGACTGGCTCATCTGTTTTAGATTGAAGAATAAACATTGGCTAGGTCTCCAGGAGGAATATCTCCCTTCCGCTTACTTTTGTTTGAAATTGTGTCCTGCTTTTTTTTTGCCCAGCCGAGAGGGCAGACGGGGCGCTCCCTAAGAGTATCTTGTTCGAAAGATGCCATCAGGAACATTGCAGCACTCCTTTGGCACTGCCCGAGCACTGTTGGGCTCGGGTTAACCCCCTCCTCCCCTCCATTGCCTCTGAGGCCAGAATGGGGCAGAGCTGAGCCCATGCTTTTCAGTAGGGCCCAAGGATGGCAATATTGTGGGCAACGTCCAATCAGAGTGCAAAATAAATAAGTGACAGTAAGGATAATGTAGCGATGGTGAATCGGACCCTTTGGGAAATCGGTTCTAAAGATGCTTCTAAACATCACTAACGTGAGTGTAATTAGAGCCAAAGTCCCTGTGTGCTGTTATAATGTTGTACAGTCTCCCACTATTACTCATCCTGTGCAAGGAGCTCCTCAATCGGACTGGAAGATAAATGATAAGAATTAGCTAGGTGCAGCAGCCTTTGATAGCTGCTTCTTTATTCTGGGTTGCTATTTATTTATTTTGTACTTGTAGAGGGTGGGAGAGTGGTGGCAGAGCTGTTATAATTGGTTCCAACAAGAAGGCTAACCTGGCAACTTTGTTTCATCTGACATATGATTTCAGTGTTATTCTCCTTTTCTCTGAATACTCTGACTCTCTATTGGGACTACAGTGGCCAACCAGCCCTCCCACACCTTGGCCCAAGACTTGGTTGGACATTTGCATGCAGTAGCCATCACAGCCATGATTCTATTCTGACCACATGACATGGCTGTGCAAACATGGGATCTCCTTAATGAAGATGCCTGGTGTTAAATCATGGGGACACTTTCCATTCTTTGCACACTGGGGTGGCCCATCACTAGGTGTGTGCCAAGAATGATACTCTCTTCCACTGAGTATATCCTCTTGGGTTGAAACATTGTAATGTGTTCCATTGGCAAAATAACACAGTCATCAACTTTAATAAAAGAGAGCCATAGAGTAATAGAGATGTACAGCACGGAAACAGACCCTTCGGTCCAACTCGTCCATGCCGACCAGATATCCCAACCCAATCTAGTCCCACCTGCCAGCATGCAGCCCATATCCCTCCAAACCCTTCCTACTCATATACACATCCAGATGCCTTTTAAATGTTGCAATTGTACCAGCCTCCACCACTTCCTCTGGCAGCTCATTCCGTATACACATCACTCCGCTGTGTGAAAACATTGCTCCTTAGGTCTCTTTTATATCTTTCCCCTCTCACTCTAAACCTATGCCCTCTAGTTCTGGACTCTTCCACACCAAGGAAAAGACCTTGCCTATTTACCCTATCCATGCCCCTCATTATTTTGTACATCTCCAAAAGGTCACCCCTCAGCCTTCGATGCTCCAGGGTAAACAGCCCCAGCCTATGCAGCCCCTCCCTAAGCTCAAATCCTCTAACCATGGCAACATTCTTGTAAATCTTTTCTGAACCCATTCGAGTTTCACAACATTCTTCCGATAGGAAGGAGACCAGAATTATAGAGTCATGTGTGATTGGTTTGTCTTCACTTCCACATTCATTTCCTCCTGTATTCCAGACAGTGCCTGCTATGCTGTACTGCTGGCTTTTCCATTTTCTTTGTTCTTTATTCATTCACAGGATGGATAGGCAGTGTCACTGGCTAGGCAGCATTATTGTCCATCCCTAAATGCCCTGCGGGCAGTTAAGAGTCAACTACATTGCTGTGAGTCTGGAGTCACATGGAGGCCAGACCAGGTGAAGATGGCAGGTTCCTTCTCGAAAAGGATTTGGGAACCAGATGAGTTTTTCCTGACAATCAACAGCAGATTCATGGTCATTATTAGATCTGAATACACTATCTGCCATGGCGGGATTCAATGCCAAGTCCCCAGAACATTATCTGGATCAACAGTCCAGTGATAATACCACTAGGTCATCGCTTCCCCTTTTCTTTATGGCTGCTTGCTTTTGTGTTCTGGGGCAGCCTCCTGCCCTTTGTGCTGTATGTTTTATACATTTCATTTGCTTTAGAACAATGAGAGATGCCACTGGTGTCTCAGTGTGCAGGAACTATATTTAGGGAATTTGATACAATGCTTTAAAATTCCTATCCATTTATGTTCTGAGCAGCTCCCTGCTTCTTCTCTGGTTTACTGTATACTCTTCTCTGAGTCAGCACCCAGTCTCAAACAGTCAAACACAGTGAGCATATGTCAATTACCGGACTCGCACACTCCAACACAGAACACTTGAACCACATAAGACTGCATTAGGTGCATGCTGGATACCAGAATTTGGATAAAGGATTAAAAAGGAATGCTTGGTATATCTAGTGTGGAGATGGGGATCTGGTCATTGCAATGATCCAGGAAGCAGCCTGCTTTACCTCAAATTCCCAAAATCTGCTTTCATGGTAGGATATGCATCAATGTGCCTAAAGCTCTGTTTTGGAATGGAACAGCTCTATGTGAAATATACACTGCAGGAGTGAACAATAGTTCTGACTGATATTAGTGGCCAAGCTGAGCTTTCCATAGAGGTCCCAATTCCTCAACTTCACCCCTCACCTCTGGCATAGCGACCCTCAGGTCAAACCACCATGAGTTGTTACTTTTAATGAGAGAGTAGCCCTATGGTCCTCTGGGACTAGGGTGACTTTTCTTTTATCTGAGGTCCACAGGCACTGTGGTGGCTCAGTGCTGTGATAGCTGAGCTCAGCCAGTGATGTTCCGGTCACCCTGTTATAGGAAGGATATTATTAAGCTAGAGAGGGTTCAGAAGAGATTTAGTGGGAATTTGCTGGGTATGGAATGTTTGAGTTATAAAGGAAGGCTCGATAGGCTGTGACGTTTTTCACTGGACTAAAGGAAGTGGGGAGGTGACATTCTAGAGGTTTATAAAATCATTGGGGTGTAGATAGCGTTAAGGGTAGGTGTCTTTTTCCCAAGATGGGGTACTTAAAGACTAGGGCCATATTTTTAAAATGGGCGAAGGGAGGACTGCAGATGCTGGAGATCAGAGTCAAGATTAGAGTGGCGCTGGAAAAGCACAGCAGGTCAAACAGCATCTAAGGAGCAGGAAAATCGACGTTTCGGGCAGGAACCCTTCATCAGAAAAATTCCTGATAAAGCCCCTGCTTGAAACATTGATTTTCCTGCTCGTCGGATGCTGCCTGACCTGCTGTGCTTTTCCAGCGCCACACTAATCTTGACCCATATTTTTAAAGTGGCAGGAGAGAGATTTAAAAAAGACATGATGGACATTTTTTTTACACAGAGTGTGGAATGAACATTCTGAGCAAGTGGTAGATGTGAGCACATTTACAAGGTTTAAAACACACTTAGATAAGTACATGAATAGGAAAGGTTTCAAGGGATATGGGCCAGGAGCAGGCAGGTGGGACTAGCTTAGTTTGGGATTATGTTTGGCATGGACTGGTTGTACCAAAGACTATTTAGACTATGATTCTATGTTCTTGGGAATCACGAGCTGATGGGCCATGTATCCTCAATCTCTGTCCAGTGACCTGGGATTGAAAAAGCACAGGCCTAGCAATTAAGTGAGGGCAGAACCGGGATCAATGTGATGCCTACACAGTGAAATAGGCCATTGGCATTCATTGCTCAGACTAGCACATAAAAACTGTTACTTTGGTGATCTGCTGGAGGATAGCGAGTCAAGTCAGAAGGTTGTGGATCTTTGGAATCTTCTGTCCCAGAGAAGTCTGCTAAGCCATCAAGTGTATTCATCACTGAGATCAATTGATTTTTGGTCATTGTGGGAATCAGGATATATAAGGATAGGGAGAAAATATCAATGTGTCAAGTTCTGCCACAATCTAATTGCAGATTGGAGCAAGCCCCAGGCAGGTCCCATGCTTTCCCCTTCTCCTATTTCTCTTTTCAATCCTTCAAGAGAGGCAGTGGTGGAACACAGTTGAAAATACAACTAAGCCCCACCACCCAACCATACTGTTTGGGATGAAAAATCAATTTACTTGGATTTGATGGTGAACGTGGAATTCAATAGACAGCATTAGCAAGAGAGAGAGAGAGAGAGAGAGAACTGAATGTGTATTGGGGAGTATGAGTAGAATCCAATAATGCCAAAAGCCAAAAACAAGAAACAAAAATAGGAATTGCTGGAGAAACTCAGGGATGTATAAGCGACTCTTGGATAGGCACATGGAAGATGGTACAGTGAAGGGTATGTAGATTCGTCTGATCTTAGAGTACAAGGCTGGTACAACATCGAGGGCTGAAGGCCCTGAACTGTGTTGTACTGCTCTGTTTTCTATATTTTATGTCTGGCAATATCTGTGGAGAGAAAGCAGAGTCAACGTTTCAGGTCCAGTGACTCTTCTTCAGACCTGTTTGGGAACTGAAGTGTTAATTCTGTTTTCTCTCCACAGATGCTGCCAGATCTGCTGCGTTTCTCCAGCAATTTCTGTTTTTGTTACAGAGATGATACAGAGTTGAGTATAAGGGCAGACAGGTGAGAGTGAAGACCAAGGAGAGAAGTTGTAAGGGATAAAAGGAAGGTTGCAGCAATAATGGAGAGATGACAGTTGGGATTCTGGAATGTGAAATAAGGAAGCTGTCAGTCACTGTAATTGACAAGTAAGTGTTGCACAATGGGAAGGGATTTTCAGATTAGTGTGTTGAGAAATAAGTTGAAGTTGCTGTCTCTCCAGAAGATACTATCTCTTACAGGAATGTCGTTCCACAGGTCCTGACAGAGCTCTGGTACCTAACCGTGTGGCTGTTTTTGGTGTGCAAGCTATTTGACTACAGACAGGGAAAAACAACTGAGTGTCACCTAACCTGAGCTGAGATGATTGGATATGTGTGAGGAGTGGGAAACCTCTCTAACCTAGGTCAATATGGCCAACTACAGACCTCCAGCTATCATTATGTCAACAGCCAACTCATACATGACCAAATTTGGGATTGCCTGACTTGGTCCAATTCCCCATTAAGAACAAAACCCATTGGCAGGGTTTGAGCTGCACTCCCTTCTCTCTCCACTTGTTGGAGGCAACCCCCCCTCGGCCCCACCAAGAGATATAAATACAAATACATGTAACATTGTAACAGGTAAATTTAGGTAATAAAGGTTAAAAGCACATACATGGTCTCATTCATCATAGCAGCACATAGACAGGTTCAAAGATTTTATGAACAGTTTGTAATTTCAGGTCAGGTTGTTATATCGCTCAAGTTGGCTGTGGGCTTGTGGTGCAATGGGAGCGTGTCTGACTCCAGATCAGAAGGTTGCCTGTTCAAATCACGTCAGGCTCACTGTGCTTAATAGAAGCTAAATTTCTGGGGTGGTATGGTGGCTCAGTGGTTAGCACTGCTACCTTGCAGCACCAGGGTCCCAGCTTCGATTCCAACCTCGGGTGACTGTCTGTGTGGAGCTTGCACATTCTTCCCGTGTCTGCGAGGGTTTCCTCCAGGTGCTCCAGTTTCCTCCCCTACTCTTTGGAGGGTCGGTGTGGACTGGTTGGGCCAAAGGGCCTGTTTCCACACTGTCGGTAATCTAATCTAAAAAAAGTTTGTCACAGCTATGTAACTCACTCGCAGCCAGCAATACTCTTTCTGATGTATTTGAAATATAACAAGCTCCATATACTGTATTGTTCACAAAATAATCACTTGGTTTGACTATCTGGTGGTGCAACAGGTAAAAATCGAAAGAACTGCAGATGCTGTAAATCAGAAACGAAAACAGAGGTTGCTGGAAAAGCTCAGCAGGTCTGATGCCTCTGTGCAGAGAAATTAAAGTTAATGAACCATTAACTTTTACTTCTCTCCACAGATGCTGCCAGACCTGTTGAATTTTTCCAGCAACCTGTTTTTGTTGATGCAATAGGTATCTTCCCTAACCCTAGAACTAGATGATCTCAGGTTTAAGACTCATTCCAGACACTTGTTGACCAAGAATGGTTTGTTTGTAATGTGTCCAAATAGGGTTGATTATCCATCTGCAAATTCTCCCAACAAACACCAATGACAGGTGGTAAGCTGCCAAAGTTCCTGGTTGCCTATGTAATGGAAAGAAAGGATCCACTACCATCGCTGTATCTATCTCCAGATTACCATCTGTATGTAAATGTATGTTGACATAGCTACTTGGACTCCTTGGGATAATCGTTGGCTAGGTGGCATGTCTGGATTAGATTAATCCTGCTGGGAGCAGTAACCCCTGAGGTGATTTTGGTACCTGCCTCCTTGCCCAATTGTTTGAGGCGCTTGCCTTTAGCAGAGAGCAGAAGAAGAATAACTTGCTTGTACATAATAGTTCTTCCATCGTTGATAACCTTGACCGTAACAGCTTTTGTGCTGTAGCAGACAGCTTGATTGAAGAAACTCAAAACAGTAAGAGATGGATATGGAACTGATTGTTCATAGAATCATACAGCATGGAAACAGATACTCCCATGCCAACCAACTTCTCCAACTAAACTAGTCCCACTTGCCTGATTTGGCCCATATCCCTCCTTACCTATTCATGTACCTATCCAAAAGTCTCTTAAATGTTGTAATTGTACCTGTATCTACCACTTCCTCTGGCAGTCCATTCCACCTGTGAACAATGCCGTACTCAGGGACCTTAGATAGAAAAATTAAGTTTGAGATGGGCAGTAATTGCTGAGGATAGGGAGCTTAAGAATTTTTTGTTTGAGGAGGAGGAGCTTGAATGAAGACAGGGGAACAACACCAATGCAAAAGAAATCATTAGAAGCTTCAACAGTCATTGGGCAAGCAAAGATCATTGATTGATCAGAGGTTGAATGGGAAGAGTACAAAAGGAGAAGAGTTTGATGAGGTCTGGGAAAGGAGACAGCCGGTTGATGAAACTAGAACAAGGTTGAAGGAGGGGTGCATCAGGAACATGATAGTTTTATTATCATTGGTAACCTTAAATTACGAGTAAATGGGAATTACAGACCGGTTGATCTGGGGAGACGCTGCTATTATTGCTAGACTCTTATTCCAAAGACCAAGGTAATATTCTGGGACAAGAACTGAGAACTAACTCTGATTTCTGTCCACAGATGCTGCCAGACCGGCTGAGCTTTTCCAGCAATTTCTGCTTTTGTTTATGATTTGCAGCATCTGCAGTTCTTCCAGTTTTTAATGTTCTAGGCACCTTGGTTTGTATCTCATTTGGCAGTTGTTGGAGTTTGAATTCAAGTAATCTGGAGTTAAGAGCCCGATGATGACCATGAATTGTTGTCGATTGTTGTAAAACCCTTTTGGTTCACTAATGCCCTTCAGGGAAGGAAATCTGTAGTCCTTACCTGGTAAATATGTGACTCCAGACCCACAGCAATGTGGTTGATTTTTATGTGCCCTTTGGGCAATCGGGGCAATAAATGCAAGCAGATCCTCATCTTATGATTGAATTTTTAAACATCAGGAGTATGGAAAAACACTGGAGTCTTTTCCAAAGGATTTTGAATTATTTGGGGAATGTATGAGGGAGAATAGACGAAGGAGAACCAGTGGACGTCTTGTATTTGGATTTTCAGAAAGCTTTTGATAAAGCCTATATAGGAGGTTATTGTGAAAATCTAAACCCATGGGATTGATAATATTACATTGACATGGATTGACAATTAGTTAGTGGACAGCAGACAGAGATAAGGAATAAATGGGTTCTCTCAGGAATGGAAAATGATGACAAAACCACAGAATTGTTGTAGTGGAGAAGGAAGTCATTTTCCCCATTGTGTATGCAATGGCTCTGAGTATTTTAATTTGGTGCCAATCCCCGGACCCTTAACATTGTTTCTATTTAAATAGCCATTTCATGCTCTCTTGGAAGCCTCGAATGAACATGCCTCCACCCTGCTCCCAGGCCAGTACCTTCCATATTACAACTATTACACTTTCTCACCTCACATTTGCTCTTTTGCAAACTAATTTTGAACTGTGCCTTCTGGTTCACTATATTTTATGAATGGGAACAATTTCACCTGATCCACGATGTCCAGACTGGTCATATTTTTGAAAACTATCACATTTCCTCTTAGCCTTCTCCTCTTAACAAAAACATTCCCTATCTCACCACTCTTTCCACATTCCTGACATGTCACATCCTTGGCACTATTCTTGTGAAACGCTCCTGCACTCTGTCTAATGACACTCCTTCCTCTAGTGTCATAGTGTCATAGAGTCATACAGTCTACAGTCTAGAGTCAAAGTGTCATAGAGCTGTACAGCACGGAAACAGACCCTGCGATCCAACTGTCCATGCTGACCAGATATCCCAACCCAATCTAGTCTCAACTGCCAGCACCCGCTCCATATCCCTCTAAACCCTTCCTATTCATATACCCATCCAGAAGTCTTTTAAATGTTGCAATTGTACTAGCCTCCATCACTTCCTCTGGCAACTCATTCCATATACGTACCATCCTCTGAGTGAAAAAATTGCTCTTAGGTGTCTTTTATATCTTTTCCCTCTTACCCTAAACTTATGCCCTCTAGTTCTGGACTCCCCCATCCCAGGAAAAGACTTTGTATACTTATCCTATCCATGCCCCTCATGATTTTATCAACCTCTATAAGGTCACCCCACAGCCTCCGATGCTCCAGGGAAAACAACCCTAGCCTATTCAACCTCTCCCTATAGCTGAAATCTTCCAACCCTGACAACATTCTTGTAAATCTTTCAAGTTTCCGATAGGAGTAGCACCCAGAGCTGTACACAGTGCTCCAGCTGAGGTCTAACTTATATATATCTTACATAAGTTTATCAGGACTTGCCTCTGTCATACTCCATGACCCTTATCGTGAAATTGAGAATATTGTATGCTTATTCACAGCTCTCTCTACCTCTCCTGTCATTTTTAATGACTTTTGTTCATATGCACCCCGGTTTCCTGGCTCCTGCACATCCTTTAATTAGTAGCCTTTATGTTATACTGTCTCTCCATGTCCTTTCTACCAAAATGTATCACTTCACACTGCTCTGTAGGTAAAGACAGCTGCAAAGTATTCATTTAACACATCATTGCCATGTCTCTTGCCTCTGAATGTTAATCCCCATCTAATCCCTTTTTGGCCCTATTCCTCCATTTGCCACCTTTTAACTATTGATAAACTTATAGAATGTTTTGGGATTTTCTTTTAGCTTAGCTGCCAGTCTTTCTTCATGCTGCATTTTCTATGATGTAGAAGTGACAGTGTTGGACTGGGATGGACAAAGTCAGAAGTCACATGACACCAGGTTATAGCCTAATAGGTTTACAGAGGAACCTCGATTGTCCAAACGACATGGGCGGGGATTATTTTGTTCAGATAATTGAATGTTCAGGTAGTCGAATGCCGGATAACACAGTTTAACCAAGCATCGGGACCTTGCGATCTTGTTCGGATAATCTGAAATTCAGATAATTGAATGCCAGATAATTGAGGTTTCTCTGTATTGGAAATCACAAGCTTTGTGATGAAGGGGCTGTGCTCTGAAAGCTTGTGGTTTCAAATAAACCTGTTGGTCCAAAATCTGGTGTCTTATGACTTCTTTTCTTCTGATATTTGGTTTTTCACCACTCTCTAAATCTTCTGCACTCAGCTTGGTCCTTAACAGTGTTTACCATCTGACACCTGTCATAAGCACACCTTCCCTTCTTTACCTTAATTTCTGACCCCTTAGTCATCGAGGGAGTTCAGCACTTTTTGTCCCTCCTGGACTGCGCCTGATCCATCTCCTCTTTGAAGTAGACCATTGTTCAGCTACTGTTTTTTTTCTGCCAATCTTTGGTTCCAATCTGTCTGGCCCAGTTCGGTTCTCGCCCCATTGAAGCCTGCTCTCCACCAGTTGATTATTCCTACTCTGGATTGACCAATGTCGTTTCCTACTGTCACCCCAAAACGTAAGATACAATGACCTCGAAATATCCACCCACTGGCTCCTGGTTGACGTGGTCCATCTCTTTCCCAAGAGTCAGATCTTGCTTTCTTGTGGACTGGACACATACCATTGCAGGAAATCCTCCTGAGCACAATGTTTGCCCCAACACTACTACTTTCCCAATCGATATACGGATAATTAAAGTTACTCATAACTAGTCTCTGATGTTTACACGAGTGTGTAATTTCCTTGCAGATTTGTTCCTCTATCTGCTTCCCAGTCACTGCTGGTCTATTTATTACATCAAGCAAAGTAATTGCACCCTTCTCATTTCTTAGCTTGAGCGAAATCAATTCTGCCCTTGAACCCTCTGAAGCATCCTCTTTCTCCTGTACTGCAATGCTCTTCTTAATCAAAAACACCCATCCCTCCTCCTCTTTCTTTTTTCCTATCTTTTCTGAACACCTTGTAACCAGGAATATTTAACACGCAATCTTGCCCTTCCTTAAGCCAAGCGTCAGTTATCACCATAACATCATAATCCAACAGGCAATCTGTGTCTTTACCTCCTAAACTTATTAACTAGACTTTGCACATACATGTAGTGTAACCGTGATTCCAGCTCATTACTTTCTCCCTTGCTCTCATTCAACCTAATAACTTACTATTCTCTCTTTAAATGCAATCTGCCTCTCCCTGTATTTTATGCACCATTGTATTACTTTTTTATATTCTCTCCCAGTGTTTATACCTCTCTTGAGTTACTTAAACCCTCTGGAAGTGCTCTAATAAAACATTCTGTAAGGAACTCAATCCCAGCTTTGTTCAGATACAACCCATTTGGCTTGTCATCTCCCCCAGAGCTGGTCCCAGTGTACCAGGAATCTGAAGCCTTCCCTCTTTCACCACCTTCCCTGCCACGCATTCATCTGTCCTATCTTCCAGATTCTGCACTCACTCACATGTGGCACTGGGAGTAAACTGAAGATCACTACTTTAGAAGTCCTGCTCACCTAGCTTCCTAAATTCCATTTGCAGGTCCACATTCTGCTTCCCACCTCTGTCATTGTGTCAATGTGGACCATGACCTCTGGCTGTTTGCCGTCCTCCAGAAGAATGTCCTACAGTTGTTCTGTGACAGCCTTGACCCTAGCACCAGGGAGTCCCAGTGACGGCTGTAGAAATGTCAGGGAATTCCCCAGAATATCAGGAGCAAAGAATGGATGATGTGGTGGTTCAGGCTATTTAGATGGTTTTTAGGTAAAATGTCCATAAGCCTACGGTGCATACAGTGAGGAAGATGTGGGCAGAAGAGCTGGGGTTTGAGTGGCTTGGTATAAAATGGATATCAAAGACATAGTATCCATCAGAGGGTAGATCATGATGTTTACCTGATGCATTGTCAATTCAAATTGGAAATTGGCTAGTGTACTGCTGTTAGGGAGCTGTAAAAGCAAGTCATAGCTTGGTGCCTGAATTTCTTGCAATACCTTCCTCCAACACACACACCGTGTCTCACTCACACAGTCTCCACATTACAGTTTTACATCCTGACTGAACTGTCTGTGGCACTCAAGTAAAACAAAATGTGTGTGGGAGGAGAGTGAACAAATAAATAACATCTTGAGAAAATAGAATTACTTGAAGAAAAATGTATCTCATTATTATCAACTTCACAGACCTGCCTTTTATTGCTAAATATTTCTATTATTGAGGTTGTAACATAATCCACTTGAATATATGTAGGGGCTTAGTCAGGGGTTTTGTGTGATCATATATCTTATTAATGAAGTTTAACAGGACTCCGGAAGATCTGAGCTTTGTTGTATTATTAAAATGGTGCAGAAATGCTATTACTGTACTCAAAGGATTATAAGTCATGTTCCATCTATCTCCATAAACTTTAATCCTTCAATTTAATAAACTGTGTTACCAAGTCAACTATTGGTACATTCATGTGTACACACTGATGTACTACTGCAACTTACTCACAGTGTCATCTCTCTCATATCCAGCTGCACCTTTTCAAACCCCCTTCTTTCTCTCCTCACCCTCCCAACGCTGAGAACTGGTCTTTGCATTGTTTTCCTTACACCATCCTTTCCTAAGGCCTTGCTTCCCTTGAAATATCTTCAACCTAAATGATCAAGAGTTTAAAAGTATTGCAATGTATCACTTTCTTTTGGTTTGATACAAAGAGATAAATAACAGATCAGCCAAGGAATGGCAGAACAGGTTTGAGGGGCCGAATGGATTTTGTAACACTCCCTGTTGGGACAGAGGGTGGACACTTCAGTGAGGTTTTGTCACCACTACCCTTAGCTTCACTCGGTGTTACAATTTAATTTGAAATCTCGTCCCTGGCCATTGCTGTTAGAAATTCATTGACAAAAAGTAGGAAAATGCAAAGCAGGAAAATATTAGCCATTGCTTTCATGAGCACATCATGTTGTGTGATTTCATTTGACTGGTTTTTCTTGTCTGAGGGGACCATAAGGTGAATGCCCTAGAGTTTCTGCTCCCTGACCCTTTTCTTTCTTGGCCCAGGAGATTAGGTAGCAGAGTGAGGGAGTTGAGGGCATTCAGAGTGCTTTGGCAGCCATGGTGCGGAGGTGCCGGTGTTGAAATGGGGTAGACAAAGTCAGAAGTCACACCTGAACTTCACCTGATGAAGGAGCAGTGCTCTGAAAGCTTGTGATTTAAAATAAATCTGTTGGACTATAACCTGGTGTCATGTGACTTCTGACTTTGTCCACCCCAGTCCAACTTCCACATCCTCACATTTTCCCCACATCACTTCACACCTAATGTTAACATCCAACAATCCATGATTTAACATTAAGAATTGATCTAACATCAATTGTTGTTTGCAGAGGAGAATTCTAAATTTATTCCACTCTCCCCCAACTTATCCGAATGTTTCCAAACCTAACTCCCAAAAGGTCCAGCTCTAAGTTGTTAACTAATCCATCAGTCCTAAAATTCTTAACCATGTTAAGAAATAATTTGTCTCACTTTATCCAATCTGTTTCCCTTACTGTTTTGATAACTTTGATCTCCTTAACTTCCAAAATTTTAGGAAGTATGACCACAGTGGGCCCAACCTCTCTTTGTAACTTAACCCCTGGAGGCCAGGATTTATTCTGGCAATTCTGTACTGTACTCCTGCCAAGGCAAATATACCCTTAATGTTTTAATGAGACAGCCTTCAACAGTTATGACCTGAGCTTGTAACCATGAAGTCACTGAGATAATGAGCCCAAATGTCCCTACTTATATTGTGGAAATCAAAAGCGATGCTTCTAATGTTTGTTCCGACTCTCAGAAAGCATAATACACCAGAATACTGGGCCAATATTTATTGTCAAAATAAAATGAATAAGATTCACTTAAGGAGAGAAAAACACTGATGGCAACATGCTGATGATAGAATAGTGCAGAATAATTTAGAAAAATCAGATCTTGGGGCTGAGTTATCCTTTTTAAAAGTTTGGCCAGTATAATAAACATCATCCTGTTTTGGGCGATACAATCTTTCACAGTCCTGTGTTGTGTGTGTGTGTGTGTTCAAATCCTTCACTAAACTGAAAGACATCCGTGAGTTCCCTTAAGGAACATCTGAGTAAATTCAAGTTTATTTGGTCATCCTGGATGGAAGACACCACAATGCAATTCATTGCATTGGTTGCTGATGGACACACATGATTCGATGTCAATTTGTTCTCATGCACCTGTGAAAACCGAATTAGCCTTAATGAAAAAAAACACTTGAGAGCTTGATTACTTTGTGGAGTAAGAACTTACCTGGATTCCTCAAAGCATCCATTTTGACCTCAGGTCAATCTTACCTCCAACGGTTCTGAAATGGAGTAGAATGTAGAAATTCAATTATTTTGGTGAAACAAATCTCCTGGCAGGAAACCAGGGCTTTGACTGACAACCCTTGGTTGTGGTGAACCCAACTCTGTACTGGATTTATTCATTTCTGTGCTTGACTCTTGTCTGTCCCCAGAAATGGTCTCGCAAGACACTCAAGGGCAATGAGACATGGATGACAAGTGTCCCATCCCAAGAAAAATTAATTGTCACAACATTATCTGGGAAGAGCTTAAGGACAGCATCACTCTGTATACCTGGTCTTGGATATGACTAATGCTGATCTTGGGGGCTTGAAATGTATACAAAATTAGCATCAATGGCTGTACTTATAGATATTTTTAATCAATGCTTTCAGACAAATTATTACATGACCCTGGAACATGTGAGACTCCAGCCCTGGTCTGCTAGCTCACAAATAGAGATACTAGCACTGCACCCCAAGAGCCATCAACTTGGATTTGTATAATGCCTTTAATGTAGTAAAACTTCCACAAATAGGGGTCTATTTGAACAAAAATTGGATCAATTAAGGAGACATTTGGGCAGATGCTTTGTCAAAGTGGTACGATTCAAGGTTGTTCTTAAAGGAATGAGAGAGAGATGGAGAGCGCGAACATTGGAATTGCAGAGACGAAGGCATCAGTAGCATGCCAATTAGTTGGCGGTGTGTAAGGTGGGGGAGAGGGTAGAGATGCAATGTTGAATGGAAAGGGTGAGGGGGCAAATGAGCAGAGTTGTAGAACTGCAGATTTCTCAGAAGGTTGTAGCCATCATGGATTGTCACCCCTCACCTCACTAAGTGCAAAGTTCACTAAATAATGTCTTTAAAAACCCTCATTAAATCAGAACCCATTTCACATTATTGGCAGCTGTGTTTATACCATTGTGTGATCATTGCCATTCATATTTTGTTCAACTTCAATTAGCATCACCCTGTTGAGTTTTTTTGAAAATTCACCTCTTTTATGACCAGAAACGTGAACATTAAGAGTAACAAAAAGATGTGCAATCTTTTCAAGATGAAGAGGCTAGCTTCAGTGGAAAAGCAACACCCTGTGTCTTACTGTCCACCATAAGTCATAAGGTTATCATTTGCAGGGAGATTTTTGGTTCTTTATTGCTTTGTCTGAATTCAGTATCAATATTTGACCAGTGAATGACTAAGTGAGTAACTACACTGGTTAAAATAGACAAAGGGGACTTTATTTTTGCAAGCTTGGATGGAGAAATTCTGATTTTAAATGAAAGTATGCCATCTGATCAGAGTGGAACATTTGATTAACTGTTACTCACAAGACACCAACATATTCCCCACTTCAGCAATTACGATATGTAAAATAATAAAGAAAAACTCCCTCCCAATAGGAAGAATCATATTTCCTGTTTTACACTACGCTGCAATACTTCTTGCTTCACATTTGGCATTCATTCTGTGCATCTTTTAAAATCAAAGCTAATGACTTGGCAGTCACTTTGAATGATTGAAAGAACAAAAGAAGTCCCACACTCTCAATGTCTGCAGCGCTTTTAATTGACCTTGGCACAAACAAAGCCAGAATTTGGATCTTCAGTCCGAATAGTAATTAATCTTTGATTGAAGTCATTCGTTGATGCCAATCAGACTTTATTGCCTCATTGAATGCACACCATGATAATAGCAGCAGTCAGATACAATGTACTTTACATAATATGGGGCTCTTGTGGTGCAATGATAGTCTCTTTACCTCTGAGCCAGAAGGTCTGGGTTTAGGTCCTGCCTTCTCCAGAGGTATATCGCAGCAGGTTGATTAAAAATGTCTATTTTATATAATATGATACATCTGTCCTTGCAAAACTATACTAATGTTTGCACTCCCATTATAAATTCTGATTTCTCATGGAAATTGCCTGTGTGAAATTTCACATTTCACCGTGCACTTCTGCAGGTGGCAGTGGTGTATTGCCCCCATTGGCAGGAGGTTGCAATTACAGTTTAATCATAAAGAATGTGGGTGTTGGATTCACAATGGAATGAATGAGTAGGAAGTGTATTTAGATGTATTTTTATTTAGATGTGCTTGGGAGGGAATCTAGTTATTTTTAAGTTAAATGGTGTAATTTACTATAGACTGTAAATTACTGGAGGATTGATGGTGGATCTGGAGAATCCAGGACTAATAAGGAAATTCCACAATCACTTGGATTTCTATAGCAAAACATCAGCTCTTTATTTTGCACCATGATAAAGTAGCTGATGAATGCTTAAAGCATTAACCTGAATGTTGTTCCTTTACAGGTGTTAACTAGTTGTACAAGATGTTTCACTGAGATATGGAAGAAAACAGTTTTAGTTCAACCCCATTTTTAAAAATCTTGCATTTATATAATACTTTTCGTGTCTGTCCCAAAGCATATGGCAGCCAATTCGTTACTTTATTGAAGGACCTTTGCTGCTGGTAAATGGGAGATCTGTGCACAGCAGAAAGTAGCAGATGAGATGTGTTGTATGGGTGTGCCAGGTCACTGTGCTATATCAATTGTTTCTCACGTTGAAGGTGTTAACCACCAGCCTCTTTAAGTGTAGAAGTGTATGAACCCAGAGAGGAAAACTACTTCCAGGTCTCCCAGGAAGAGTCTCTTGAAATGATCGAAGTATAGAATAATGCATGTCATGAACCAATTACAGCTTAGATAGAGGAAGATGTGATGTTACACAATAGGAGCAAAAGCAGGTCATTCAGCCGATCAAGTCTGTCCCACCATTCTATGAGATCATGGTTGAACTGATAATCCTTAATACCACTTTTCTGCCGATTCCCCATAAGACTTGATTCCCTTACTGTTTACAACTCTGTCTATATGAGCCTCAAATATACTCAATGACCTACCCTTAATGGCCCTCTGTGGTAAATAATTCCACTGATTCACAACCCTCAACAGACGGTTGTGGAATGTCAGATCTGCCACGATCTCATTGAATGGCAAAGCAGACTCAATGATGTTGCCTGCTCTTGCTCTGACATTTTCTGGTTGTGGGAGTGGATATTATTGTTTTAAATTGTCAAAAATATTCTGCATTTCCTCTTCTCGCCACCTCAAGCTACAACCATTGCATGACCAACAGATTTGTTTCCATTCATGTGAAATTTGTGCAAATGAAAATATTTTTCATAACTTTTGTCCCTTCGATTGTTGACTGTCTGGATTTACGACATAATGTCAGATTGGCTCAGCCTTGGCCCATTGTTGTGAAATTATGGATACCAGCTGCTGAATTTCAGCTCTTGCTCATGTCAGATGATGCTGTGTTGCAGTGTTGAGATTGAGGGGACGATATAAACTGTGGTTTTATTCAATGATTAGCAGGGATGGATGTGAGGAAGAATATCTTCGCACAATGATGTGGGACACACTTACTAAGAGGTGTTGGAAATAGGGATGATGAACAATTTCAAAAGAAAATCAGATGGACACTTGTGGGAATTGAACTCATGGGGCTCTAAGGAGCTAGTGGGGGCATGGGACTGACTGGACTCTTCAACGAACTCAGTGAACTAAATGGCATCTCGTCCTGCAGTGACACTATCTTAATGATCCCATGACAGTATTTAAAGGTTTGGAATCCAAAACTAGGGCTCACTGTTTCAAAGTAAGTGATGATCCAGTAAGAAGAATTTTCTTTTCTTGGAAGGTGATGAGTCTTTGAAACTGTCTTCCCAAAAAGTGGTGGAAACAGATCCTTTGAATATTTTTAAGGCAGTGGTAGACAGTGATCAGTGAGAGGTAAAAAGTTGTTGGGTAGTAGGTGGGAATATAGAGTAATCAAATCAACCATGATCTTATTGCATGGATGAGCAAGTTTGAGGGCCAAATGGCCTACTCCTATTCCTAAATCCTATGTACCTTTGCAGGTGGGATTTGTCCTGATTAAACAATTGTCATTCAACCAAAAGAATTGATAAATCCCTCACATTGGGGCATGAGAAATTGGAATTAGATTAGTTTGGTGATTGCATCCTTGCCAGTAAGAACCAATGGCCCAAAGGGCCTTTTTCTGTGACGTAGATCTCTATGATTCTAAATTATTGCACACAAAATGGCTCCAGTTTTAACACAACAGCTGTCCCCATGTATATGAGTCACTTTGAGACATTTTGGAAAGCTATGACTAGTGTCAGTGTCAATCCTAATCCCACTTTCATGATGAATTATTTGCCTAAATTTCGGTGACAGTCGCATGTCCCAACATCCTCACTGGCCAAGCTATATGCTAAACACTCACAAAATGGCTGCTTCCACCATGAGGCAGGCTTTAAGTTTGGAGAATGTGAAAAGATTTGAGCAGCAGCCAATTCTTATTTGAGTTCCCATAAGGAAGATGATTGAGGGAAGCTTCAGTTTTCTCTCCAGAATTTCTCTTTAAAAGATAAATAACAAGCGTAAATGCGCTGTGCTACATAACAGGCTGCATTCGCTATCTGAACACTGCTGAAATATTTTCAGTTGTTTTTTTTTTGTTTGCTTCCAGAGTATAGTGTGCCTCTGGCACACACTCCTGTCAGGAGACGAGCCAGAGCCACATTGAAATCTTTTGGCAAGTCTCCATAATGAGTTTTCTCTGGGTAAAAGCTCATAAGCAGATCTGGTTTCTGGAAAGTTAGATGTCTGAGCAGAATGCTATATTCCCCACCTTCCCCATAATCCTCCGCCACCCACCCATCCCCGCTCCACCATAGCCTCCCCTTCGCATGAGTGCTTTGCTTCTGCCATCTTAAGCTGCTCCAGTAGCTAGAGGCAAAGCACAAAGAGATGGGAAAATGACAAACTGTTTTCTTTTTTTGCCCGAGGCAGGTTGAGACCCTGGAGATAAAGAGGGCTGCTTTAACCAGATCGACATTGTTCCCAAATACAGTAGATACTGCATTAAAATATCCATTAGGGATTTGGTCTCTTACAAAATTTGTGTTATATGTGTGTACAATATATATGTTTTGCACTTGTGCTTATATTGCGTCAGATTTATGGTATGGCCAGAGAGGGGGAGCAGTGGATTGAGATTTCCTCAGAGCATGGTTGTAAACAGTTGACACTTTAGAAAAATAAACTGAATGTTCAGGTGCCAATCATCATCTGAGAGAAAAATTCACGTTAACATTCTCGGCAGGGATTGGTTCTTCCTCTTTCAGGTGTTATTCAGTCAGCTGTGCTTTTTCCAGCACTTTCTACATTTAAAGGAGAGGAATGTTGCTTTACTCTTGGACAGTAGTATGAGGCATGCTGTTGTGGTGCCAGTGGTAGTGTCCCTACCTCTGAGTCAGGAAACCTGTGTTCAAGAGCCACCTGCTTCAATGGTGTGGGAAGCATCTCTGAACAGGTCAATTAGGGGGAAAAGTGTACTGGGGGATGTAATGGCCTAGTGGTATTATTGCTAGACTTTTAATCCAGAGACTCAGGGTTGAAACTGCACTGTGGCAGATGGTGCAATTTGAATTTAGTAAAAACATCTGGAAATAAGGGTCTAATTGTCAAGTGTCGGAGAAAAAATCCATTTGGTTCACAATGGGGGCATTTTCCTTGGAGCGTCAGAGGCTGAATTTATAAAATCATGAGGGGCATGGATAAGGTGAATAGTCAAGGTCTTTTCCCCAGGTAGGGGAGTCGAAAACTAGAGGGCTTAGGTTTAAGGTGAGAGGGGAAAGATTTAAAAGGGATCTGAAGGACAACCTTTTCATGCAGAGTGGTGCATGTATAGAAGTGGAAGAGGCTGGTATAATTGTAACATTTAAAGGGCATCTGGTTGGATATATGATTAGGAAGGGTTTAGAGGGATATGGGCCAAATGCTGGCAAATGGCACGAGATTAATTTAGGATATCTGGTTGGCATGGACGAGTTGGACCGAAGGTTCTCTTTCCATGCTATACATCTCTATGTCCCTTAGGGAAGGAAACTGTTTGTCCTTACCTGGTCTGATTTACATGTGACTGTAGATGCAGAGCAACATGGTTCACTTTTATCTAACCTCTGGAGGTAATTAGACAAAACTGCTGGTCTATCCAGTGATACCCACATCCTGTGAATGAAGGAAAGAAATTCCATTGGCATTCAATCCCTTGAGCCTGTTCTCCCATTCATTTACACCTCTGCTGCTGTGTAACCTTACACCATTTTTAGATACAATGGTGCCATATGCATGGCATAGAAAGGGTGGACGCTGGGAAACTATTTCCATCAGGTGGGGATACTAGGACACATGGGCACAACCTTAGAATTCGAGGGGGGTCAATTTAGAACGGAAGTGAGGAGACATTTCTTCAGCCAGAGAGTGGTGGGCCAGTGGAATTCGTTGTCACGGAGCGCAGTGGAGGCCGGGACGTTAAATGTCTTCAAGGCCGAGATTGATAAATTCTTAATCTCACAAGGAATTCAGGGATATGGGGAGAATGAGGGTAAGTGGTGTTGAAATGCCCATCAGCCATTATTGAATGGCGGAGTGGACTTGATGGGCCGAATGGCCTTACTTTCACTCGTACTTCATATGGTCTTATGGTGATATCCCTTTGAAGCGTTGTGTAACAAATAGTTTTCAATCTCAGATTTAAAATTAAGACTTGAGCTAGCCTCTACTACATTAGTGGGAGAGAGTTCCACATAACTACTGACTTTTACACAAAGACCCATTACCTAATTTCTCTCCTAAATAGCCTGGCTCTGATTTTAGACTCCCCACCAGCTGAAAGAAAAAAAAACTCATTATTTCTCCTGTCTGTTCCTTTCAAGGAGACGTGCTTAGTTCATTCCATAAAAAGCATTATAGGTGATGGCAGTATGAAAAGCGAGAATTAATTCACTCAGAATTGTTACGAGATGTTAAACCATCTGCTTGTTCCAATAGCTCCAGTGGATATTAAAGATCCCATGACACTTGTCAAAGAAGAGTAGGGAGTTCTCCTTGGCCATGATTCATCCACTAATTAAAGCAATGAAATAGAACTCAGCTGGTCATTTATCTTAATCTTAATCATTGGGATCTTGCTGTGTGCACATTGATGATTGGGCACAGCCACTGTGTTACACCATTTTAGCAATGTGTCTTGAATCAACATACTGTCTTTTTGCAATAAAATCTCCTAAGGCCTTTCTCAGAGATATTGGGCTGAAGGTGTAGAGGTGGGCTTTGGTGTGCGAATGGCCACACTTAGTTTTGTTTTGTTGGCAATCGGACTCTCTTGCACATTTCTGAGGTGAAAATTGATGTAAATGCCATTTGCCTCTGGCCTGTGGGTGGGTGGGTAATGCTGAATGTGAAAACATGCACCCTCTTTATTAGGTCAGTTTGCAGTTCTGCCAGTACTCCTTTTGTTTGGTGATGTAAAGTTTTGGAAATTCATAAAAATGTTACTAGATTTGAGAGTTTATGCAAAAAAATTGGACACTCTGCTTAAGTGTATAAAATAGTCTGAATGATAAATATAAGGAGTTTTCATGCCTTCAAGTATCACTATTAGGTGCCATAATGTATTATAAGTATATTTTTAATGTAGTGATTCATTATAGGCATTTATCCTTTAAGGATCATGTGATGAACCCTGTATATTTGTTCACAGGCATTGCAGTGATTTTCAAACAGAGAAAGGAGAAATATTACAAAATGCCCTATTAGTCTTTGCTGTAATGTTTTTCTACTGTGATTTAAATGGCTCCAGCCCATTTAAGAAAAAAAGCTTTTTAACATTTGAAGGGAATCTAAATTTAATTAATCAGCTGCTACCTTGCATTGTTTAAATGGTACTCTGCTTTTAAAATGAATTGAGCATCTTTCGATGGTTCATTATCCAAACTTGCAGTTTATTGTTTAGATAGCTGAATGCTTGGCTGAGTTTCAAGTGTGGAGGTTTTCCATTCATGCGAGAATGAATTTTCATGAAGTCATTAGTAATAGATCATCCTTTTGATGTGGCTTCTGGTTTGTTGACGTTATCCAATAGATTACAGTGATTATTATAATGCTTTCACATGGTGGGATGTATTATTTCAATATTAATGATAAGTAGGTTTTTAATAGATAAGGCAAAGATTTCTTTTCCCAAGGAATGTAAGATATTTTCCATTGATAATCAATGAGACTCTGAGGACTATACATAGTGTACACTTGGTGAGTGGAAATGGAACATAAATGGGGACCATAGAGATGGTGTGGATAGTCTAAAGTGGAATGGGCTGGCGTTTGGGGATGAGAGAGTTGAGGGATGGATTTAGGGGGTCGTTAAAACACTTTCGGGAGCTGAGTTGCTGTGTTGGACACCTCAGGCTGGCCTTCTAACTGGTCCATCTCCACGTTCACTCTCTCCATAAATTCCACTGTGATTCTCAAACTGCAATGATCCCAGTGTCACTGACAAAAATGAAGTGTGAAGTCGGCACAGTGGTTAGCACGGCTGCCTCACAGTGCCAGAGACCGGGTTCAATTCCCGCCTTGGGCCACTCTCTATGTGGAGTTTGCACATTCTCCCCGTGTCTGTGTGGGTTTCCTCTGGTTGCTCCGGTTTCCTTCCACAATCCAAAAATGTACAGGTTAGGTGAATTGGCCATGCTAAATTGCCTGTAGTGTTAGTAGTAGGGGAATGGGTCTGGGTGGGTTGTGCTTCGGTGGGTCAGTGTGGACTTGTTGGGCCAAAGGACCTGCTTTGACACTGTAAGTAATCTAATCTAATCCAAAAATCTAAAACATGGGCTGGATGTGAGTTTGCCAGCTGCAAAAGTTGCTGTTTGAGTTTTCCTGAGCCCAGAGGAAGATTCAGAAATTTGCATCAGAAAACAAATGTTTGGTCATAGAGATATAGAGTCATATGGATGGACAGCACGAAAACAGACCCTTTGGTCCAATTTGTTTATACTGACCATAGAGTCATAGAGATGTACAGCACGAAAACAGACCCTTCAGTCCAACTTGTCCATGCCGATCAAGTATTCTAAATTACTCGAGTCCCATTTGCCAGCACCTTAAATCCATGCCTCTAATTTTGGACTCCCCTATCCTAGGGAAAAGACTGTCTATTCACCCTATCATGTTTTTATAAACCTCTGTAAGGTCACCCCTCAGCCTCTGATGCTCCGGAGAAAATAGCCCCAGCCTATTCAGCCTCTCCCTGTAGCTTAAACTCTCCAACCCAAGCAACATCCTTGTAAATCTTTTCTGAACCCTTTCAAGTTTCACAACATCCTTCCTACAAGAGGGAGACCAAAATTGTGCACAATATTCCAAAAGTGGTTGAACGAATGTCCTGTACAGCCGCAGCATGATATCCCAATGTTTACATTGAATGCACTAAATTTTATAGAGTGACTTAAAGAAGGAAAGAAATCAAAGTAATGGGGGTGGAGAGGTGTATTGCAAGCTTGTTTCCTGGACTAAAAATTGATTATTCGCAAGAAGCTGGAATTAGAGGGCTCAGAGAATTGTCAGGCTGTTAGACACAACAGAACCTCTTACAGACATTTCTAAGAGATGGAATGGGGATCTATGCAAATGCAAATCGAATTCAGTATTAGTTTTTATATCTGTACACTGTACTGGGTGGGTTTACAGATCCATAATAGAGGAGTTGACAATGGCTATTGCTGTGTACTGTTTCTTAGAAGCAATTGTCATCTAAATTGAGCATGTCTTTAGCCCAAAACTTTCATATCAATAAAAATTTTATCCGATTGCGGTTAATAATTGAACTGAAGTTCACAAGAGTAATGACATGGATTAGTAAAGAGCGGACACATATTTCATGCTTGAATGTATTCTCTAGTTATCAAAGTATCTTTTACATCTTATACATAATATGCATGCATTTTCTGGATAACACTATGTAATTCATATAATCGTACAACTTTCCATAATATGTGAACCTGGGGCTGCTATTTATACAGCTGAATAAACAATATATTTCAGATACATATTTTAGCTGTCATAATTGCCACACAGTAACATAAAGACAGCAAATTCAATAGGATGTGTGAACTGTCTGTCTGTCTGTGTACCAATTCCTCTTGCAATATCTATATATATCTATCTGCCTCTCTGGCTCCATGTCAGTTTATTTATCTCTCTGTCTCTCTATCTATCTAACTGTCTATCTATCTCTGTCTCTTTATCGGTCCATCCATCTTTCTGTCTCTCTTTCTGCTTCCATTACAGTTCAGTATCTCAATGACCATAGCAGTCTTTAATGAACAAAGGGATTTTTTTTCAGTTTTTCTCAATTGCTTCCTGATTCTTTCCCTTTCAATCTTTTGACGTTCTAACCACATTGCCACCTTAGCTCTGTCTTGCCACTTTGTCCCTCGGTCTCTCCCTCTCGCTCCATTATTACCTCTTGTCTGGCACAACAGCTACTTCCCACTGCCACCTCCTCAGTCCCTGGCATGTACAACAACACAGTGGAGCCTGAAATAGGGAGCAGATGTTTGCAGATTTCAAAATGTATCTGGGGACAAACTGTTCTTGTGAGTAAAGGGTTAATTATACCTTTACTCTAAGAATAATTACTGAGCATATGCATAGAGAGCTGTCTCAAAAGTGGCATCAGATCACATGGAGTTGGAATCAGAGTCTGGAGGGTTTCAGAGAAGTCCTTTCTTACCGTATCATGTAGATAGTATGTTCAATTAAACCTAATCCTGTTCATTCACATGAGAGTAGACCTGATATTGCTATAGCTCAGTTGCAGGAGGGTCAGTATCTGGGGAACTTGAACTGATTGCAATGTCGATTCACTCGATTTATACCTGGAACGAGTGGGTTGTCCTATAACAACTGTATGAGTTTACAGTTTATGGAGTTTAAAATAACAAGAGATTAATGTATAGAATCAATAGAATCATTCAGTACAGAAGAGGCTTTCAGTCCATCAAGTCCACATCACCAAAATGCTATCTCAATCTACACTAGGGGAGGTGATGGCCGAATGGTATTATTGCTGGTCAGTTAATCCAGAGACCCAGTAATGTTCTGGGGACCTGGGTTTGAATCCTGCCATGGCTGAAGGTGGAATTTGAATTCAATAAAAAAAACTGGGATTAAGAATCTAATAATGACCATGCAACCATTGCTGATTATCAGGAAAAGTTCACTAATTCTTTGAGGGAAGGTAACTGCTATTTTTACCTGTGAATCCAGACACAGTCAATATGGTTGACTGCCCTCTGAGCAATTAGGGTTAGGCAGTAAATGCTGACATGGCCAGCAATACCCCTATCCTGTGAATAAATAAAGCAAAACTTATCCTACTTTCCATCCCTTAGCGCAAAGCCTTGAATGGTATGACGTTTCAAGTCCTCTTCCTCATACCTTTCAAATGTTGTGAGGTTTCCCTCCTCATCTGCCCTCCCAGGCAGTTCATTTCAGATTCCTAAACCCACTGGGTGAAAAGAAAATTGCTCAAGTCCCCTCTAAACATCCTGCCTTTCACCTTAAAATGATGCCCCCTTGTGATTGACCCTTAGGCTAAGGGGAACAGCTGCTTCCTTCCCCATCCTGTCCATGCCCCTCAGAATCTTATACACCTCAATCTCATCTCACCTCTGAGCTTTCTCTTCTCTAAAGAACACAACTTGAGCTTATCCAGCCTCTCCCATAGTTAAACTGCTCAATCCCAGGCAACATCCTGATGAATCTACTCTGCACCCTCTCCAGTGCAATCACATTCTTTCTGTAGTCCAGCTATGGCCTTATAGAGTCCTGTTCAGTCTCAATATAACCTCCTACTCCAATAAACTATGCTGTGATGCAATTGAAGCTTAGAAGATTTTTAGTTGTCTTGACAGGATAGAGGCAGAGATACTGTTTCTCCTTGCTGAAGAGTCATGATCATATTGAATTTGGATTAAAGGGCCAAATGGTCTATTCTTGCTCATATTTCTTATTTTCTTCACTGAGCAAATAAATAAATGGCAGATGAGGAGAATGTTGCAGTCAGTTGTTATAGTCTACAATGTTCTGCCTGAATGGATACTGGATGCAATTTCTATAGAAGCTTTCAAAAAGAAATTGGGAAAACAAAATTTGAAGATGGTAAGTTTTCACAGTATTAAGAAAGAACAGGTGAATGGGTGTACTTGGATGGTTCCATTGAGAGTAGACACAGGTAAATGGGCTGAATGGCCTTCTCATTGGTATCAGCTTAATCTTCCTCAGCTGAAGGTTGGGGTGTGATGTTTACATAGCTTTAGGGTCCATGATTGGTCAATTTGCTTTTATGGATCTGTAGTTACTGATAAATTGCTGCAGTTAACTGGAAGTGAATAAACTTCTTGTGAATTTCAGGCTGTCAGCCAGAAGAATCTACAACAAATTGCCTGACATTCTCTTATTTAAAAATAGTTTTGTCTTCTTAACAAAGGATGACTTGCTTTGCTGCAGAGACAAAGAAACTTTGAAAAATATATTAGAAGTGGAAGATGGAATCTAAATGCAGCGTACAATTTCCAATTAATTGTGTATCTTTAAACTCTCAAAATGTGAAGATGTTACACGCACGCCAGTATCCATTATGGAACTTGCATAAGAACAAGGCTCTGGTGTTACTTAACAGCTATTTTATTAGGCAATAGATCCACAGATCAGACTGGCCTGTTTCTTTAAGGCAAATCCATGGCATCATGACATGTGGTGTTCTTGTATAAAGGTACTTGCCTTCCCTGCAGTCATTCTCCATGTGTAATGGAGTCAGTGTAGTCAGCTGGTTATATGTATGCACAGTAACATCAGTAAGCACAGTATGTGTAACCCTGTAATAGTGTAAATAGTCATTGTTGTAAACGTCAAGACATCTTCTAAATAACAACCAACCCGTTGTGGTATGTGTTGCACCCGCTAAAATATAGGAAACCTAAAACTGCAACAATGGTGATCCATTAACCAGGGTTCGTGTATAAATAAAAATGTACTTCAAAAGCAGAGATGGGAGTTTGAGTTTCAAACAGAAAGACCCAATGTTCAGTCTCCAGATCATGTTGATTTCAACACCACATGCTTAAAAGCTTTTAACTATCTAAAAAAATTCTGATCTTTTCAGAGCACAAGGCTAAATATTTTTAACATAGGCATAGAATCCCTTCATTGTGGAAAAGGACATTTGGTCCAACAAGTCCAAACCGACCCTCTGAAGAGTAATCCACCCAGACCCATTCCTCACTGCTAATACTCTACATTTCCCTTGACTAACCCACACATCCCTGAACACTGGAACAATTAGCATGGCCAATCCACCTAATCTGCACATCTTTGGACTGTGGAAGGCAACCCAGTCTGATGTGGAGAGAATGTGCAAATTCCACACAGACAGTCACCCGAGGCAGGACTTGAAGCTGGGTCCCTGGCGCAGTGAGGCAGCAGTGTTAACCACTGAGCCACCATACCCTTATCTTGGTGTATGGCTCTGATCATTTATGTTGTAATGTATTTACAATTAGTTCTTGTAATTGCTGATCAGTTAAAGTCAATCAACGTCATCTATTTTGATGGTATTGAAGACCTTTATATTTCAGTCCTTTACTCTCTTATAGTCCAATCCATAAATTTCAAAAAGTGTTAAACTTGACTGTGTTGATGGTTGACATTCACACTGGTGCCAGGATGGAAGGGAAAATGAATAAAGCTGGAGGACAGGTCCCTGCTGAGATGTCAACCTGAGCATAGCAATGACATTGAATGGTGGAGTAGACTTTAATGGGCTGAATGGCCTGCTTTTCTGCTCTTAACCTCTTCAGGTCTTATGTTACCCCACCCTGGTCCAAAGCCTATAAGTAAACATGTAAAGAATGCCTAATCAGATACAGGGACAAACTCCGCGAAAGAGTCAGTGCCTTCAAGAGAAAGTGGACATCCTAAAACAGCAGAGCAAATATTCTTATGAGAAAGGAAGAAGACCATTGCTGGTACACTCTTGACATCTTCAGCTCATTGAAGTATGTCTGACTGTTGCTGTAAAAGGTGAGCTTGGATCAGCTAATGTCACACATGAGCATGTGCAAGCCTGGGTGTTTTTGGCTGTAGATTCATAAAGATCACAGCTTCAGGGCATGGCCATTTGTCAGAGACATGCTCACAGACTCTCCCCTGGTAGTGCGTTGTCATCAGGTAATGATAAGAGGAGGCAGTAGCCTAGTGGTATTATCACTTGACTATTGATTCTGGGGATCTGGGTTCAAATCCTGCCCTAGCAGGAGATGAAATTGAATTCAACAAATGTGTGGAAATAAGACTGTAATGGTGACCATGAAGCCATTGTCGATTGTCAGGGTGAAACCTCTCTGGTTCACTAATGCCCTTTAGGGAAGGAGACTGTCTATGTGAATTCAGACCCATAGCAATGTGGTTGACTCTTAACAAATAGGGATATACAGTAAATGCTAGTTGACCCAGAGAAGCCCACATCCTATGAATGAATAAAAAAAAAATGAACCTTGAGGCATTTTGTTATGTTAAAGGCATTATGTAAATTCAGGCTGTTATTATGTACTATACCTATTAGTAAGTAATATTGAATTTCATCCTGTTTCCTTTTGATCCTGTTTCCTGATCCAGCTGTTTATAGTCCAAGCCTGTTTCTGTGATAGCCTGTGATAGATTGACTTCCATATTTGACTATTTTTGAGGCTAATTAATACCGGGAGCTTTCATTTGCAATCTGGACCCTTCCATTTATCACCTAGCTGACGGTAATAGTTGCTGCTAACCTGAAGTCATAGCTTAACAAATAGTTTGCCAGAATCTTAGTTGCATTTAAAGGGGCAATGATACCTGCTCAGATGCAGAGTGGGGTCCAGCAACTTCAATTGTCAAAATTGGTCAGGAACAACGAAACTTCTGTTCTTACTGAATCATGATTAAAGTATTATCTCTGCAGGACGCTCATAGACTATTTTTGTTTTATGTAATTATGGAATGTAGGTGTCACTGGCTAAGCCAATAATTATTGCCCATCTGAAAGCTCTCTTGAAAAGGTTCTAGCGAGCCACCTTCTTGAACCGCTGCAATCCTTGGTGTGTAGGGACATCCACACTGCTTTAAAGAGGGAGTTAATGAGTTTTGACACAGTGACAATGACGGAACATAGAACATGGAAAATTACAGCACAGGAACAGGCTCTTTGGCTCACCATGACTGTGCTGACCATTCTAAACTAATCCCATCTGCTTGCACAAGGTCCATATCCCTCTATTCCTTGCCTGTTCATATGTCCACCTAAATGTCTCTTTAAACACTGCTATCGTGTCTGATCTTATCACATCCTCTGGCAGTGCGTTCCAGGCACCTCCCACCCTCTGTATTAAAAAAAAACTTCCCTCACACATCTCCCTTAAACTTTCCTCCATCACCTTAAACCAATGCCATCCAGTATTTGACATTTCCACCCTGGGAAAAAGATTGCAGCTATCCATGCTATCCTCAACCTCCAATGCCCAAGCAAAAATGAAACCAAGTTTGTCCAACCTCTCCTTATAGATAATATACTCCAGTCCAGATAATATCCTGATGAACCTCTTATGCACCCTTTCCAAAGCCTCCACATCCATCCTCTAGTGTGGTGACCAGAACTGCACACAATACTCCAAATATGGCCTAATTAAACTTTTATAAAGCAGCAGCATGACTCGCCAACCTTTATACTCAATGCCTTGATGGATGAAGGGAATTGGGCCTACTTTACCACCTCATTCACTTGCGTTGCACGTTCAGCAAGCTACTGACTTGCACTGCGAGATCGCTCTTTATATCAGTGCTCCTAAGGGCCATTTACAGTATACTTTCCTCTTGCATTTGACCTCCAAAAATGCATCACTTCACACTTATCAAGATTAAACTCAACTGATCTATATCCTGCTGTATCCTTTGACAAGCTTCCTCACTATCCTCAACTCCACCAAACTTGGGTTGTCCTCAAACTTACGAATCAGACCACCTATATTTTCATTCAAATTATTTATAGGCATTACTAACTGCAGAGATTCCAACACTATCTTGTGGAAAACTGGTCACAGACCTCCAGTCACAAAAAATACCCCTCTGTCTTCTATGACCAAGCCAATTTTGTATCGAACTCACCAACTCACCATAAATCCCATGTGACTTAATGTTCTGGACCAGCCTAACTTGAGGAATCTTGTCAAATGTTTTAGTAAAGTCAGTGTAGACAACACCCATTATCCTACTCTCATCAAATTTCTGAGACAAGACCTCCCCCGCGCAAAGCCATGTTCCACATGACAGTGGGTTTAATGGGGGCAGCCACAGCACCGTGTTTCTTATATATCTCAGCCCTTTCTTTCTATCGACATAATACTCTCCGGCCTTACATCCTCTGTGATCTCTCTATTTCTCTAATATTGTCCTGTTGAACATTCCAAATTTTCCTTCATCATTAGTATCTTGTCTTTAGCTACCAGGGTCATAAGTTCTGTATCACTCCCTTCAAGACAGTCTTTAAAACCTACATCTTTGATCAAACCTTTTGTTGCCTGTAACAGTACCTCATCATGTGGATTGGTGTCAAATTTTAGTTGATGATTCCTCCTAAATTGTCTTGGAACTACACCAATGGTGCTGTTAGGAAACATTGGAAATGAAAGGCAAGTGAACCATAGAAACAGAACTTTCCCCCTTTTTACATGGGTTGTGGTTACCTGGTTAGCACTCAGTCTGTTCTCTATTCAGAACTTTTGTTGAAATGAAGCTTCACCACCAGCCATGGTGGGATTTGAACCCATGACACAAGAGCATCAGACTGGGGTTTTAGACTGCTAGTGCAGCTGCACGGTTGCCTCCCCTATAACTGGCCAACTACCTTTACATATTCACTTCTCATCTCTGTTTAAAATGGTCAGAGAGCTGAGCTGAGATTTGTGTGGCTGAGTGCTCCGTTCTGCGGTGTAAAAGATGGGAGAGGATGTGTGGGAGGGATTGGTCTCTAATAACACAAGAGAAAAAGCTAAAATTGAGCTTTAGCAGATACATGCGCTACTTAGTCTAGTGCTGACTTGTAATAGGTTTGAAAGTCCTAGGAAAGATTATTGTTTGGTATTGAATTGATTAATCTGAGCTCAAGGGGATAATCAGGTTATCATGAGAGGCTTGAATACTGGTAGAAAAGGAAATATATAAGGGAAAATGAGATGAACACATGAAGGAGATGGTAATGGAAAGCTATTTGGATAAAGGGGGGGGTCAGTTAGCTCAGTGAGCTGGGAAGCTGGACTGTGATGTAGAGTAATGCCAAAGTCATGGGCTCAGTTCCTACAGGCTGAGGTTACCACGGAGGACTCTGCCTCTCCAGCCCTCCCTTACCTCAGTCATGGTGGCCCTTAGGTTAACTACCACCAGCTGTCTCTCTAATCAGAAAGCACCTGTCTAGTCTGGTCAGACAATGGGTAACTTTACCTTTGTTGATAAAGGAGTCAGAGAAGGCTTCTGAGGTGCTAGTATACTGGCATGGACCAGTTAGGCTGAAGGGCCTTTCTCTGTGTTTTAAGTACTTTGCAATCAATTAGATTTTTCATTTATTGTTGTTGATGCATTTCCTTTTATTAATTTTTATTCATCCATTGGATATGGACATCACTGGCTTGGCCAGAATTTATTGCCCATCCCTCTGTGTTAAGAGTTAACCACATTGCTGTGGGTCTTGAGTCGCATGTAGGCCAGACCAGGTAAGGATGGCTGTTTCCTTCCCTAAAGGGCATTACTGAACTAGATGAGATTTTACCAACAATCGACAATGGTTTCATGGTCATCATTAGACTCTTAATTCCAGGTTTTTAAAAAAGTTGAATTCAAATTCTACCAGCTGCCATGGCACAATTTGAACTCATATCCCCACAACATTGCCTGGGTCTCTGGATTAATAGTCTAGTGATAATACCACTATGCCATCACCTCCCCAATTTACAGTGACATGTGTCCAGATGTGGGTGACAGGGTTGGACAATGGTTTACCTGCCTCATCAGTCCAATTGATTCCTTCTCCCATATGATTGTATTAGTGAGTGAGATCTCCAGAGTAACTCACATTTGTGGAGTTAGAACTTTTAGGAAATCAGAGGTAGGAAATTGTAATAGCTGTAATTGGTAGTAGAACAAGGGAGAATAATCTGAGAATTAGGGCCAGGACATCTGTTTGGAAGCACTTCCACCCAGAAAGGGTGGTAGATGTTTGGAACTCTTTGCCATAAACAGTAGTGGATGCAGGATCAGTTGTTAATTTTAAATTTTTGCTCAATAAACGTTTGCTACAGTATTAAGGGATATGGGCCAAAGGTAGGAATATGGAGTCAAGCCGCACATCAACTCGATCTCATTGAATGGTGGAACATGCTCGAGGGGCTGAGTGGCCTACTCCAGTTCATATGTTCCTCGAACCATTTGGGAAATGAAGTCAGTTTTCCTTTTGGTACAGCAATTCGGAATACACTGCCTGACAGCGTGGACGAATCTGATTCAAAGTAACGTCTAAAAGGAATTTAGGCATAGCATTAGAGGGGGCTGACTTTCAGAGCTGTGGAGCAAGTGGGACATTCTGGACAGTCCTTTTAAAGATTCCTGAAGAAGGGCTTATGCCCGAAACGTCGATTCTCCTGCTCCTTGGATGCTGCCTGACCCGCTGCGCTTTTCCAGCAACACATTTTTCAGTCCTTTCAAAGACACTAACAGCCCCGATGGGATGAATGGCCTCCTTCTGTGCTGCATCATCCCGTGCAAACATGGATTTGAAGTCAGTAAGTGCAGACAAAAGAAACTTGACTCTGTAAACAAAGGGTTTCTAGATAGTGTTGCTGCTGTTGCTTGTATCTGGGTCATTGCCCACACAGTGCCAGTGTTCTGCCAGCAGCGACGGTGATGAGCCCTAGATTCAAACCAGTTCTGAAAGCCTGTGACAGGATGCAGCAGTATCATCAGGAAGGACGTGACTGAGTCCTCAGTGAAGCTTATACTCCGCAGGCTCAGAGCCTCTCCCCAGCAATGTCAGCTTTGCTGCACTCGCAGACAGTTCTAGTGAGTATTTACAATGGTTGAATTTATGGGCTAATGTTCCCACTCTGGGTTTAGTCATTTTCAAGGTGAGGTTGGGCACTATCAGCAATAAGCGAAGTCATTCCTGCCTGCTCCCCCATATATCAGATTATTATTAGGACATTTTGAAAAGCCATTATGGAGTTCTCCTTGAAGAAGTGTTTATGGGATTGTAATGACAGTAAAACAGATCTTTTCCACGACTGTATTGGGACTCTTTGGAGACAACAGCAACATGCAGGGTAGGTCATACTCCCTTAAAGCTGCTAAGATCCAAAACTGAGTACTGTTTGATGTGGAAATTTGTGTTGCCACTAACTGGCTGAATTCGATTCACAAAACAGTTCTGGTTTTCACTCATTTTTTCGGGCTGATGTCTACTGAAGGAATATATGAGCCTTGGTTAATTGCCAGTTGATGATATTAGTGGCAAATGCTTAATGTATTTGTAGGACACTCTTCTTCAAGCTATTTTAAGGGAGAGATTAACCCACTTACTCCTAACAATGAGCTCAACCCCACTCCAGGACTTGAGCACATAATCTAAGCTAGCATTTTAATGCGGCATTGTAGTTCAGACAAGACTTTAAATTAAACCAAGTCTGCTCTCTCAGGTGAACATAAAAAATTCCATGGTCACTATTTTGAAGAAGTTGTAAGATGGGAGTGGTTCTCCCCAAGGGCCCTGGTCAATATTTATTCAGTAACCCTTATAGAACACATACTATCATGTCATTATCACATTGCTGATTGTGAGATGTGCAAATGTGTTCCTGTGTTTCCTAAAAGTGCTTATGTCGAAATTTTTATCAGTTCATAGAATGTGTGTATAATCACTGCATTTTTAGCCCATTACTAAATTCCCTTTGAAAGCCTTCAGTCTGTTGATTGGAGGTACATTCACAGTGCTGTTAGGAAAGAAATTGGATGCTGGCTGCATAGTCTGGTTTCATCCCATTCTCGTTTTACAGTTTTAATACAATGGAGCATCTTGCTAAGCCACTGCTGTAGGTCTGGAGTCACATGTAGGCCAGAGCGCGTAAAGGTGGTGGATTTCCCCTCCCTAAAGAACATGTGTGAGCCAGACGAATTCAAAATTCACCATCTGGCGAGGCAGGATTTGAAACCATATCCCCTGAGCATTAGCCTGGGCCTTGGGGTTATTTGGTCCAATGACATTACCATGACTGATCTATCTCCCCGATTGATTGGCTGGGAAGAATCTTAGGACACTCTAGGAATGTGGAAAGCACCAAATATATGGATGTTTTATTTTCTTTTAATGGGTAATGTTTCTGCACAAATTGGATGGAGAAAGATTAATGAATGCATTAACCGCAACCCACTATTATGGAGAGGGGTTTCCAACCTCAAATGGTAATGAGGAGGGAAAGTGGAATGAGCTCCTCGATGCTGCCTGAATTGCTGTGCTCTTCCAGCACCATTGATCCAGAAAGTGGAATGAGCCCCCACAGACCATGAGGGGTCAGGGTCAGCTCTCTCTAATGGAGGCAAGTGCCTACATACCTTAGGGTTACCACCCAATGTCCAGCATGAGCAAAGAGATAGACTTCCATGGACCACAACTGACACTGGGGCTGAACCCGTGCTGTTAGCAACATGCTTCAGCTATTGAGTCAGTTGGTGCAGGCTGACCACACTTTCAACTCAGCCTCATACTTGTCTATAGAATGATACAATACTGGGGGAGGCCATTCAACCACTCTTTGAAAGAGCTCTCCAGATAGTCACACTCTCCTAATGTTTTCCCTTTGACCCTTGATTTTGTTGTCCATCTCCTTGTATCGATTTGATCAATTTCTGACTATAGCATGGATTTTCAAAAGTGGTACAAGGAAGCCCACAGCAAAATGTTAGGAGCTCCAGGCAGCACAAAGTTTTATTCATTCAGTCAGGGTTGATATTCTTTCTGTGTCTTGTGACTTATTGGAACATTATTTCTGTTGTTGTACACAAATAAAAACTCTTTAGCTAAATGAAAAACATTACACTAATGAAGCCATCTATTGAAGGTTAAATAGGAGGCCCTATGGATGTATTCATATTTGCAGGCCATCTCAGGGATGTGTTAATATTTATGGAGAGTCCCAGAATTATGTTAATTTTTGTGGGGGGGAGTCCCAGTATGTGGAATGAACTGCCAGAGGAAGTGATAGGTTACAACTTATAAAAGTCTTTAGGTAGGTACATAAATCAGCATGGGCAGCACAGTGGCTCGCATTGCTGCCTCACAGCGCCACGGACCCGAGTTCAATTCCAATCTTGCGTGACTGTCTGTGTGGAGTTTGCACATTCTCCCCGTGTCTGCATGGGTTTGCTCCGGTTTCCTCCCACAATGCAAGGATAGGCAGGTTAGGTGAATTGGCCATGCTAAATTGCCCATGGAGTTCAGGGATGTGTAGGCTAGGTGCATCAGTGCAATGGGTCTGGCTGGGTTACTCTTCGGAGTTTCGGTGTGGACTTGTTGGGCTGAAGGGCTGGTTTCCACACTTTAGGGACTCTAATTCTTAAAAAAAAAATCAGAAAAGATTAGAGAGAGATGGGCCAAACTCCCACAGGCAAGTGGGACTAGTTTAGTTTGGGAATCTTGGTCAGTGCGGATGCATTGGGCCAAAGTGCAGCAGTTTGCATGACTCTCTGAGAAGTGTGTTAACATTTGTGGAGAGTCCCAGAAGTGCATTAATATTTACAGAAGGTCTCAAGAGTGTGTTAATATTTGTGTAGAGTCTCAGGCGTGTGTTAATATTTGTGTAGAGTCTCAGGCGTATGTTAATATTTATGGAGAGCCATAGGAGTGTTTACAAGGGTACCTGGGTCTGTGATAGTTTTTGTAGGATGTCCTCAGTTCTGTCTTAATATCTACAGGGACCTCCAAGAAGAGCATGAGGATGTGCATGTTGTACCCATGAGTATTTTAGTATTTGCAGGATGTCCCTGTACAGTGTTAATATTTACAGGAGATACCGATGATTGTGTTAATGTTTGCATGATGACCTCAGGTGTGTGTCACTGTTTACTGCATATCACATGAATGTTGTCAACCTTCATATGTCTGCATTGTGCACAGCCTTCATTGCGGGTTTCCCTCAGTTTTATTGTACTGCCTTACATGTATCATATACTACGGAAAAGTATGGAAAAGTTTTCAAGTGGCTTGCACATTACCTTTCCAATTACTGTGTAACCATGCATAGGAACATTGCTCTGGAGCACATTAGTAGTAGAGAGGGTTCTTACATGTTAATATTTCCAAATGATCCCCAGGACCGTGCTGGTGTTTACACGACGTCCCTTGGGAACACATCAAAATTTCCAGAAGGACTTGGGGAGCATTTCCCCATTTACAGAGACTCCCCAAGGGTTTTTATTGTGGAGTCCCTAGGAATGTGTCAGTATTTACAGGCAGATCCCCAGGAGTGTGTTAGTATTTACAGGTGGGTCCCTGGGAGTGAGTCAGCATTTATAGGGTGTCCCTGGGAGTGAGTCAGCATTTTCAGAGGGGTCCTGAGAGTTTGACAGTATTTATAGGCATCTGTCCAGGAGTGTGCCAGTATTCCAGGGCGTAATACAGAGAGTCCCTGAGGACTGTGTCAGTATTTACTGGTGTGCCCCCAGGAATGCGTCTGTATTTACAGGGGGTCCCTGGGAGTGTGCCACTATTGACAGATGGATTCCCAGGGAGTGTGTCCGTATTTACAGAGGGGCCCTGAGGGTGTGATGGTATTTGCCGCACTTCCCGGGAGTGATTCAGCATTTTCAGGGGATCTTGGGGAGTGTGTCACTATTTACAGGGAAACCCTGAGATGAGTGGATTGAGTACTTGCTGGGGGGACTTGACAGGGACTCCCTGGTGTGTGTCAGTGTTTCTAAAGGATCCCTGGTGTTTGGTACCAATATTTGCAGGGGGTGTCTGAGAGTGTGACAGTAGTTATGGGGGTGGGGATTCCTGGTAGAATGTCAGCATTTATAGGGGGTCCTTGGTGTGTGTCTGTATTTACAAGGGGTCTCTGAAATTATGTTATTAGTTAGAAAGGATCCTTCCAAGTGTGTCAGTAATTGCTGATAGTCCCAGGAGTATTCTGCTAAAGTACTAATGATTTCTGCTATAGTCATATCAAAGCAAAATTGCACTTTTGAACAATTTGAAAGCACCATTAGCTGGAGGGATGGCTAGCTCCACTTGGAATATGGTAGCCTCCCTGCAGGGAGGAGACATAGGGGACGTTAGAAAAGAATGGAGCATTATCATTTCATGTGATAGTCTCTGGTACCTGGATTATGGACAGTGATCAAAGTTCTTATCATCTTTGACACTGTCCTTTATTCATTGTTTGAGATGTTTTGGAATGGTACAGTGGCTCAGTGGTTAGCACTGCTGCCTCACTGCACCAGGAATCTAGGTTCAATTCTAGCCTTTGGTGACTGTCTGTGTGGAGTTTGCACATTCTCCCTGTGTCTGTATGGGCTTCCTTCGGCTGCTTCAGTTTCCTCCCACAGTCCCCAAAGACGAGCGGGCTAGGTGGGTTGGCCATGCTAAATTGCCCATAGTGTCCAGGGCTGTGTAGGTTGGATGGGTCAACTGTGGGAAATGCAGGGTGGTAGAGGGTGAATCTGGGTAGGATGCTCTCCAGAGAGTCGGTTTGTACTTTTGGGCCAAAAGGCCTGTTTTCACACTGTAAGGATTCTATGAGATAATCTTGGTGACAGTGTTAATGGAGGCTGGTGGGCGGTATTGGGGTTGGGGATGCTGAATGGGAGGTGATGAGGGTGATGCAGGTGCATGTATGGAGGGGACTAGGAGGTGAGGCTAGGAATTTGAAGACCCTTTCCTGTAACAGTGCCTGTGTCCTTTCTGTGCTGATCCTGGGTGTGGTGTGACAGCCAATTGCTGGGGAATTAACAAAGACAACTTTTCATGTGTAGTTTCTTGTGTTTCAGCATTCTGTTATTCTGTGCATATTAGAAATAAGTAAACATTAGTGACACTGTAAATGCTATTGTGTGAGAATAATGATAAATATAATGTGTCTTGAGGACTTGTAAGGTTTTTCTCATCCTTAGTGAATCTTATATAACTTCAATAACATGTTCCAGGGAAGAGATTTCTGTGTGTATGATTTGGACTGTAAGTTTGACAAAATGTTGAACAGAAATATTCAGCCTGAACTGTTCTGTTAATGAGACTGACTCTCAGAATTGATATTTGGAAAGCACCATTTCCATTTTCTGGTCATCTCAAAGGGCTTCTCCGCCAATGAGTTATTTCTGCAATATTATTATGTTTGCTCATTGACAGTCATAAAACAGAGGAACAGAAATAGGCCATTCAGCCCATCAGGTTTGCTCTGTCATTCAATGAGATCATGACTGATTTTGATTATCCTCCACTCTACTTTCCTGTCTTTTCCTTTTTCCTTGATTGCACACAAGGTAGGAAGACTCAAATTTATGTCGCACTTGTCATGACCTTCAGACTGTCTCAAAGTGCTTTTGAAATGCAGTCAGTGCTGTAAGGTAGGGAATCCAGCGGGATTGTGCTCTAGCTGCAATGTTATCGTGACCAGACTATCTGCTTTTAGGATGTTGTTTGACAGATGGGTATTGACCACTTTAATAATTCCCTCGCTGTTCTTGAAAATAATGTGACGTGATCTTTACGAGCACCTTAAGCAGGTGGACAGGACCTCAGTTTAACATCTCACTCAAAAGCACTCTAACAGTGCAATAACCATCAGCAATATGTTGTAATGTCTGCCCAGATTTCTGCATTCAAGTCCTAGACTGGGACTTGAACTCTCAAACATCTGACTCGGAAGTGACAGTACTGTCAAAAGAATTGCTAATGATAGTCAGGTCCCATAACAGCTGAAGAGTGACTTTCTTTGGTTTGATGGATTAGTATTGGTCAGTGAAACTCCCATACTCTTCTTCAAATAACTGACATAATAGAGTTAGCTCAGTTGGCTGGATGACTGGTTTGAGAGTGTGTTGCTGGAAAGACACAGCAGGTCAGGCAGAATCTGAGGAGCAGGAAAATCGACGTTTCGGGTCAGAGCCCTTCATCAGGAATGAGGCTAGGAGCCTTGAGGGTGGAGAGATAAATGAGGTAGCTTCCTTCTCCCCAGCCCCACCCCCCCTCCCATTATTCTCTCCACCCTCGAGGCTCCCAGCCTCATTCCTGATGAAGGACTCCGGTCCGAAACGTTGATTTTCCTGCTCCTCCGATGCTGCTTGATCTGCTGTGCTTTTCCAGCAACATGCTCTCAACTCTGATCTCCAGCATCTGCAGACCTCACTTTCTCCCGGATAACTGGTTTGCAATGTGCAAATAACTCCACAGGTTCAATTTTCCCCAACCAGTTGAAGTCACCAGGAAAGCATTGCCTTGTCAATCGCTCCCCTTACATGAGGTGTGGTGGCCCTGAGCACAAGCTAGCTACCTAATGGCGGAGTTACCTCTGGGACTGTGGTAACTTTCATGGTAGCAGAAAGGAACTTCAATTCATCACCTCACTTGCTGAACATCATCTGCAATGATGTAGTACTCCCTCATTAGCGCACTGAAGTTTCAGACTGGCTTATCTGCAGTAGTCCTGGAGTGAGGTTTGAACCCATGATATGTGAACAAGAATCCTGTCACTGAGTCAAGGCTGGCATGTGTCAAATTGAAATTGCTGTTACCAAGAATATCAGCCATAAACTGTGTTCTCCTCTTCCTAGTGTAAAGTACTTGAAAGTTAATATGTGTTAGGCCCTGATTTGTCACGTATGGGACTTGGTCTCAAATCTATTTCAGACCCATGGGATGAAAGATTCAGAGAATTAGAGATTGGTGTATTACAGTTGGAAGCTATTTGGCCAATTGTCCCATGTTTTGCAGGTTGTCCAGGCCTTGTTTCACTTGGGCATGGACTGCATCAGTACCTGAGGAGTTAAGAGAAATACAGAACATTGTGCACACATCAGTGAAAACTCCCATGTCTGGCCTTTTGTTGGAGGGAAGGTCATTGACGAAGCAACTGAAGATGGTTAGGCCAAGGACACTGCCCTGGGGAGCTCCTGTAGCAGTGTCCTGGGGCTGACATTACTGACCTGCAACTGTTATAACCATCTTGCTTGGGGCGAGACATGACGCCGACCAGCAGAGAATTTCCCCTAATTCTCATTGACTCATTTTGATAGGGCTCCTTGATGCCACACTTGGTCAAATGCTACCATGATGTCAAGGAGCAGTCACCCTTACTTCCCTCACTGGCTACTTAATCAATGTGATAGTACAATGCCTCCTCTAACTGGAACACTTACACAGGAAGATCATAGAAAGTGTGTTAGAAATGGAAAATGTCCCTTTGTCCCAACCAGGATTATCCTTCTGAGGTTGGAATAGAGGCATATTATAGTGCAATAGTAACACTATAGACCATGGGATATAGGAGCAGAATTAGGCCATTCGGCCCATCAAGTCTGCTCCACATTCATTCATGGCTGATATGTTTCTCAACCTCATTCTCCTGCCTACTCCCTGTAACCCTTGATCCCGTTACTAATCAAGAACCTATCTATCTTAGTCTTAGATACACTCAATATTGTGGCCTCCATGGCCCTCTGTGGCAATGAGTTCCACAGATTCACCACCTTCTGTCTTCGTAACTCCTCCTCATCTCAGTTCTAATGGGGCATCCCTTCACTCTGAGGCTGTGCCCATAGGTCCTAGTCTCTCCTAGTAGTGGAAACATCCTCTCCACATCCACTCTGTACAGGATGGAGTTTGCTGCTTATTTGCAGTAACTTTCCTGGGAATGTTTAATACTACGGTGAATGTGTTTGATATTGCATTAGATTGTGGGAATGGGTGGAATTTTTCTCCACAAAACTGGGAGAGGGATTATAATAAAAACTGCAGGAATATGAAACTGGATTGCTGCATTACCATCCTCACCAGGATTTTCTTCTTGCTAGAAGTACTCTTGTAACGTAATGAAAATTGCATTGTGCATTTTGTTCACTTGAGACTACCATAGGTCTATGTACCACAGAGAGGGTCTGCTAAGGAGAGATAAGAAATGATCCATGTTTTACAATTCATGCTCGCTAACTCCGTCTCGGGCTGAATAAACATAAAACCATTTCTATCTGAAGAACTTGACATCCCTGTACTTTTCTGTGCTGAACATATGACACCACTTGCTGAGATTCCTAGTGCAGTTTCCTATATCCTGTCACAGATGCTGCTGCAAGGAAATAGCGATAAACTCTCCCTCCACCACTAGTGCATAGTGGCAGCAGTGTGTTCCATCTATAAGATGCATTGCAACAACTCACTCAGTCTGGTTCGACAGCACCCTCTCAACCCCATGACCATTCCCTTGGAAGGGCCAGGTCACATGTATGGGAGCACACCCTCCAGGCCACACCCCATCCTGATTAGGAGGCAAATTGTTGTTCCTTCAGTGTCATTGGGTCAAAAACCTGGGAGCCTCCTTCCTTATTGCACTGTGGATGTACCTACACTGCTTGACATGGAACGTAGCTCACCACCTCCTCCTTAAGGGCATTTGGGAATGTGAAACAGTGGTAGTCTCCTTACCTCTGGTTCAGGAGACTCACACCCAAGTTCCACCTGCTGCAGAGGTGTGTAATCATATCACTGAGTGATGGATTAGAACATTTTTATGAAAAGAGAATAGGGGATGAGAACAGCACAGTTTCATATTCTTGCAGTTTTTATTGTAATCCATCTCCAACTGGAGGAAGAGAGTCTTGTAGAGGTTGCCTCTTTTGCCTTCAGTCACCCTAACGCTGACCTGTTGAAGGCTCCATACTGAGGGGAGGGCTTGAAATGACACTGCTAGGAATCTAGCTAGAAAACAAAAGAACAGTGTATGCTGTAAATCAGAAATAAAAATGGAAAGGCTCAGCAGATCTGGCAGCATCTGTAGAGAGAAATTAGGGTTGATGTTGGGTTCTGAGGAAGGGCCACTCAACCTGAAATGTTAACTCTGATTTCTCTCCATAGATGCCACCAGACCTGTTCGAGCTTTTCCAGCAACTCCTGTTTTTGTTTCTGATTTCTAGCATCTGGAGTTCATTGAATCCCTGCAGTGTGGAAGCAGGCCATTTGGCCCTTTGCATCCACACTGACCCTCTGAAGAGCATCTCACCCAGACCTACCCCTCAACGCCATCCCTGCATTTCCCATGGCTAACTCACTTAGCCGGCAGATTAATGATGGTAAGCTTCACAGCCAGACTTCATTATGAGTATTGATTGAGAAGTGGATTCATGGATGTCCCATATTGCTGGATCTCCAACTCAAAGAAGAGAATTGGCATCCTGATTCTTTAGGATAGGTGAGCACAGAATGCGTCATGGGCATTTACAGGCTGCTTTTGTGGAGCGCCTCTCGTCTAACAACATGTTCATCCACCAACTCCTGCTTTTGAGCTCTGAGCAGACTTCTTCCTGTCCATTGCAAAGCCACAGATAACCAGACACACCCTCTCAAACCTCCCGAAATGATGCACCTTGCCTGGAGTAATGTGAATCACTGCTGAGACATTCAGCAATTATGCCCTTCAATCACAATTCCAAGAAAGAAGCTGATTAGAAAGCCCTGGATAATACACCATGAAGAAAATATTTATTAACTCAATACAAATCTCATTCTTTTCTTCCCTAGTGGAATTGGTAATGTCTCTCGTGTAACAATGCAGCAAGGACTGTTGATTCTAATTTTTTTTTGCAAAGTAAGACGTTGTCAATGACTTGAAATGTACGACTGGTGCTTTGAAGTGACATTGTGATTTATAACACGCTAAAGATGCTACTTTCAATAGAAATTCTAATCTCCAATTCCTCTTTTTTTATCTTCTAGATGAATCGACCCATTCAGGTGAAGCCTGCTGACAGTGAGAGTCGTGGAGGTAGTTGTCACTGATATTTTATTGAGGGGGGAATATCAGTCACTAGGACTTCCTTAATATTCTAATTTCACAGCAACTGCAATGAACTCAATGCATTGGGTTGAAGGTAGATTTAAGTGTTTATTTTCCAGTTGCCGCACTCATTTACCTGGCTCCCCACCCTCTTGCCAAACTGCCCTCCAGAGGTTGGCTTTTGAGACTGTACTGATGCCAACAGAGCTTCCTCTGAGGGAAGAGAAGGTCTTAAAAGTGAATAACTCCAAACACATGTCCATTATCAGGGACAAGAACTATGGCTTGTTCTACCTAAAACCGAAGAGGTTGTGGAGTGAGACGAGTTATAGTGTCCATTGCTGTGGCCTAATTGCAGTCAGCTAGTTTAACATTGATTGTGCCAATCTTGAGACCTTGCGATGGTACATGGTTCGGTATCTCGTCATGAGACACACCTACCTTTTGAGCCATGGAAGTAAATAAATAGCCTTTTCATTTATGAAATGAATAATATTTGCTTGAGCTGCATTGTTGGTGGCACAGTGAGAATCATGGATACATGTGATATTTCAGCATACTTTCAAGATGGCCATATCTACTGGAGGTTAACTCTTGTGATATGTTCATGATTCTTAATGAAACATAGTCTAAGGTTTCAAATTGATGCGAAACATTTTGGGATGTTTTTCTACACGAAATGTATGAATGCAAATTATTGGTTCAGTTAGAAATTATTACCTCAATGTTGTACTGTAGAAAGTGGCCATTTGACCCATCGTGCTAATGCTGGCTCTTTATGAATGTAGGCCATTCAGGTTGTCAAGTCTGCCTCAGCGTTCGGTACAATCATGGCTGATCAAACATTTTCATGTCATTTAACCCATTCCTTCCCTATAATCCTGTCCCCCACTGATAATCAGAAAATTATCAATTTCTACTTAAATGTACTCAAAGATTGAGCTTCCACAGCCCTCCATGATAGACAATTCCAAAGACTTTCTGTTCTCTCATCTCGGACCTAAGCGGCATCCCCCTTATTTTATAATTGTGTCCCCTGGTTCTATACACCCTGACCAGCTACTCTCCAGTCATGCACACACACCCATCTCCCCACACTCAGTCCTTCCCCATTTTTTTTATCTTTCTCAAGTACAATCTGGCTCTCATTTGGAAGGGCATCTGATTCCACTCCCTCCCTGTGCATCCAAAGTATATAAGGATGGGTTGGCAGTAAGGATACTATAACTGGTCTCACTCTGTTTGAGAGGGAGAAAGGGAAATGGTTCTGGCTATTGCTTACTGTGCAGTTATCCCAGATGGAAAAATGCTTGGACAGGGAGCTGGTGTTGATGACTGGATTGTGTTTGGACTTGGTCATTCCTCCATGTTGCACTCATGATACAAGTCCATGGTGGGATAAACTGATATTACATTATTGGTTGTATCATACAAGTGTTTGAGGTATAGCATCTTGTGGAAGGCTTTCTCGGATGTCAATACCCCTTTCATAATTTCATAATATTTTGATAATGGATACTTTGGGGAGAAGTATGGGTGTACTGTGAGGAGCATCAATATTTATGCCTGCTGTGATTGCGATGACTTTATTAAATGCACAGTCACATTTTTTAAGACGCAATGAGCAATATGGGTGCCTTGTTTTACAGGCAAAATTGATCTGAAAATCAGCAAAGGAGCTATTTAAAATTCTATTGTACCACGACACAATCTTTGTTAACAAGAACTATTGAGGCAGTTTCACGCTCTTCCAGAAACTGCCAGCTCTCACGAAAAATAAGTGTTATCACGGTAACTTTCTCAAAATCCCTGGAAGAGGTGAAATGAGTGGACCGCAGCAGGATTGGGGTGAATTGACAGCCAATCTTTCACCCCACTTTTAATGTTCATTCCACAGATATTCACAGAAAAAAGCTGAGATTCATTATGGAGATTTGCTCGGGCAGAATTTTACAGTACCCCAGCTGGTGGGATTATAAGCGGGAGTTAGGGGCTGTATGCTGAGGTGGTTGTGCTGTTGCTCTCTGCTGGAATTTTTTCTGGGGTGTTGGAGCTAGCAAGGTTTCAGTGTTCCCCTCACCTTTGACATAACTGTAGCCCTTAAGTGGACAGTTACGTACCACGTAAGGACTGCTTCCTGCTCAGTTTCAAACTTGAGGTTGGCTGGAGGAGAGCAGAGCAGTGGGTACACCTGGCAGGTCATCCTGTTCTGGTCACAGGTGTTACGAATCCCACCCCAACAAAGACTATGACGGCAGATTTTGCGGAGCCACACTCTTGCAGATACTGTAAAGTCTCATGCAAATAATAATGTTTATAATGTTACAATCTCTAAATTGTTTGTGGGGGGAGGGGTGGCTGAAATGATTGGATACCAACCGTATGAAATGAGCTGGTGGTCAGTTGCCCAGTTCATTCTTCATCACGTATAAAGTGCCTCCCTCCTAATCTCTCCATCCAGAATGCCCCCTGCTCAGGTCTTTGCCCATGAGCCCCCTGAACAACCCTTCCCCAACACTAACTGGATTCCAGGCATTAGAAATTGGGGACTGGACTACTACTCAGAGCTAGGCGAAAGTGAGGACTGCAGATGCTGGAGATTAGAGTCGAGAGTGTGGTGCTGGAAAAACACAGCCGGCCAGACAGCATCCGAGGAGCAGGAGAATTTACATTTCGGGCAAAAACCTTTCATCAGGAGCTACTTCTCAGAGCTACTGACTAACCAGCTTGACCAGCTAGTTTCTGAGGTAGGGCTTCCTCTGGAATAAGAGTTGGATGTCCCATTTCCAGGGAGTTCCAGGCAAAGTGATCAGCATTTACAGTGCTGCATTGATCGATGGTGATCTGTTCCCTCCCGTCTCTTTGGGTAGCAGTGCAGGAAACCCAATCAACACGAAAAGTCCTGCCCTCACCTCCCTGTCCCCTTGCCAAGGGCAGCACGAGCAGCACGGTGGCACAGTGGTTAGCACTGCTGCCTCACAACGCCAGAGACCCGGGTTCAATTCCCGCCTCAGGCGACTGACTGTGTGGAGTTTGCACGTTCTCCCCGTGTCTGCGTGAGTTTCCTCCGGGTGCTCCGGTTTCCTCCCACAGTCCAAAAATGTGCAGGTCAGGTGAATTGCCCACGCTAAATTGCCCGTAGTGTTAGGTGCAGGGGTAAATGTAGGGGAATGGGTCTGGGTGGGTTGTGCTTCGGCAGGTCGGTGTGGACTTGTTGGGCCGAAGGGCCTGTTTCCACATTGTAAGTAATCTTGACTTGCTTTGGAATTAAAAATCTTGGCAGCATTTTGTCCAGGGATGTGCCCGTTAGGTGGGAATCGTCAGGATTAAGAAAAAAAGCCTGGGGTTTACAAGGATAGGGTGGTTTTGGATATGATGCTCTTTGGAAGTTCAGTGCAGACTTTATGGGCTGAATAGCCCCTTTCTCTACTGTAGGGATTCTAATCTGTGATTTTCCAAGTCATTTGGAATTAAAAGCTGGCGTGGATAAGAGGTTGCAATTGTCTGGTGGGTCTGAGCCAGTCTCACTCCCATGACTTTGTCAATCCTTGGTATCGGTTGTTACTTTATGTCTCGACTCTTAGCTGTGATTGGAGGAATCTCATTGGGCTTTGTTCTAGATGGCACATGATGTTGTGAGGAACATTGGGAGGGTGGCAGTAAAAAGGCAGGCGAGAGGTGCTCAGTGACCAGCATGAATGGCGTTGGCCAAATGGCCTCCTCCTGTGCTGCCAACTGTACAGCAGTTTGATGCTTTTACCATTGTGCATTATACATTTTAATTATGTTTTGCACAGGAGTAACATGAATTACCTCCCCTTAACCCTGCATTCGCAAAGCGCCTCTCAATTAACTTGTGAATCATCAGATAGAAGTTGATATTTTCTGCATTATAAAATGTCACTCTTGCCCAGCCAGATCAAGATGGCAGTCAGGGCAACATTACATTTTGTTTTAGCCAGCGTGGTATTGGTGGACAAAATAATTGATGCACAGGTGAAGTATCTGAGGCACCCAGTGTAGAAACTACAAAGGCTTTTTTCCATCTAAAAATAAATGAGGTTACAATTCGTACTTATCTCCAGCAGCAGCAGCATCTTTGCTTGTGCAGCTGTGCTGTGTTGTGTGGTAGCAGTTACCAGCTGTAAATTAGGGAGGGATAAAAAAAACCCTGATTGCTTTATTCAGTCATGAGGGATGACAGGATGGGAATGAATCAAGTCTGACCTTTTCAAATTGACCTTCCAGTTCCAAAGAGCCATCCTCATCACCACACTCGCTTTTTTTGGCCATCATTAAATGGGACTGATTCAACCCAGGGCTGCTTTGTTCACAATGTGCTTCGGTGGGGTGCTATTCCCCATCTTTTTTCCTTTTTCCTCTAGTCTTTGAGCAGCGAGATGATTTATTGTTGCAGAAAGCCCGGGAGGACAAAGTAAATTAGTTTTTTTTTGCTTTGTGAAGTAGAGGCAGGCAAACACAGCTTGAGCCGAGACAGCTTGGGGTCTACAGCAAAGCTTTTATATCTTAAAACTGATAGAGATTTCCTCCTGTCTCCGTCCCAGAGCGACTTCTTCTGTGCTAGACTGCTTGCTATGTACCAGCCGGCAACCAGTGCTGTCTGTCTTTGTACACAAAGGGAGATTATCAAGTTGGAAAGTGTTCTGGGCTGCTCTTCATCAACTCATCCTTTTGTTTATCATTTTTTTTGGCAAACGTTTATGTTGTTGATTTGCGGTTTTGAGAATATCAATGCAAGGAATGTCTTTTTAGTTTCGAGCTCAGTGGCATTGCTGGGTAGTGTGGCTCAGCATTAGAACTGTGTGTGATGGAGTGATTCAGAGTGAGACAAAGTGAGGCAGAGAGAGAGAGAAAGAGAGAGGGGGACCGAGAGATGGATGATCAATGTTTCATTCCATCCTGCACTCTCAACCGAAGTCAAGCGACCCTTCATGAATTCCCTAAATTAAACCCAGTCTGAAAATCTGTGTCTGAAACAGAATCATTTATCGACAGAATACACTTGATCTACTTTGTTTTGGAAAACAGGTAGTAATGTTAACATTCAAGGAAGTCAACTAACTCATTGGTAAAATTGAGAGGTGCTATGCCATCTGCTGTGCCACAGGAAGATTGTGGATTGAGTTGACATTCAGTGCTGTTCCCTCTTTGACGTCTCTCTCCAAGTAAGAATAGGCAACAGGTGGCCCAGGATTATCCAAGTAAGCAAAAGATTCCAGTTAATTTAGAAACACAAGGATATTGCTGGGCTTAGAGGATTTGGGCTACAGGGAGAGGCTGAGTAGGCTGGGGCTTTTTCCCTGGGGCATCTGAGACTGAGGGGTGTCCCCTAAGAGAAGGTTTATAAAATCATGAGGGGCATGGATAGGGTGAATAGCCAAGGTCTTTTTACCATGGTAGGGGAGTCCAAAACTAGAGGGCATAGGCTTAAGGTGAGAGGGGCAAGATTTAAAAGGGACCTAAGGGGCAACTTTTTCAAGCAGAGGGTGGGGTGCATGTATGGAATGAGCTGCTAGAGGAAGGCTGGTACAATTGCAACATTTAAGAGGCATCTGGATGGGTACATGGATGGGAAGGGTTTGGAGGGATATGGGCCAAATGCTTGCAAATGGAACTAAAGTAATATAGAATATCTTGTCAGCATGGATGAGTTGGACCAAAAGGTCTGTTTCTGCACTGTACAACTCTATGATTCGAAATTATATTTTACACAGAATGAGCTGGGAAATGCTCAGCAACAATTTTCATCCAGGATCTTTTATGCATTTCTCTCAGTGGCTACTTTTGTTTTGGTAACATTCCTCTGATCTGAACTTTGCTTTGTTTGGAGAGCTGCTGGTGGGAGCAAAAGCACTAACATTGAAGTGAGCTCATTGCCTTGTTAGCATGTCATCTCCATGCTAATCTGGTTTCTGATAATTCATTTGGTAAACTAGGGGCCATTAATACAAGGTAATGACTAATAAACCTAATAGGGAAATAAGGAAAAGTGTCTTCACTCAGAGGGTGGTTGGAATATAGAACTCACCGCTACAGGAAGTATTTTAGGCAAATAGCTCTATTAAGTTCCAAAACAAGCTAGAAGAGCAAATGAGAGAAACAGAGAAGGAAAGATAGGCTGAAGGACTGGGGTGAATGGAATAGGAGGAGAAAGTGAGGTCTGCAGATGCTGGAGATCAGAGCTGTAAATGTGTTGCTGGAAAAGCGCAGCAGGTCAGGCAGCATCCAGGGAACAGGAGAATCGACATTTCAGGAAGAAGGGCTTATGCCCAAAACGTCGATTCTCCTGTCCCCTGGATGCTGCCTGACCTGCTGCGCTTTTCCAGCAACACATTTTCAGCTCTGAATGTAATAGGAGAAGTTTTGTGTGGAGTATAAATACCAGCAGAGATTTGAAACAAGAACAGAAATTGCTGGAGAAACTCAGAAGGTCTGGCAGCATCCCTTCTCAGGAAGGGTCACTAGACCAGAATCATCAACTCTGCTTTCTCTCCATAGATGCTGTCAGACCTGCTGAATTTCTTCAGCAATTTCTGTTTTTATTTCTGATTTCTAGCATCTGCAGATTTTTGTTTTTTTTGACTGGCAGAGATTTGTTGATCTGAATGAGCAGTGTTGGTTCTTTCAGATATTTCTATGTTAAACTGTGTTGGAACAAGTTTTGTCTGACAGAGGTAAGGCTTGCGCTATAGGATATGACCTGAGTCAAAATGTTTGCTGAGATCATTTTAGTTGCAGAGGTGGCTGGATATTAATAAGGTCCTTCAAATCCTGCAACCTTCTTTTGCCATTGAGTTGATTAGCATGGTTGTGTAGATCTCCCTAAGGAAACATAAACATATTGTTTTAATATATAAATACTCAATGGGAGTATTGTATTCAATTCTGGTCACCTCACATTTGGAAGGATGTCAAGGCATTGAATAAGGAACAGAGGAGAACGTCGTGACAGGTATGTGGCAAGACTGGAGAAGCTAGGATTATTCGCTTAGAGTAGAGAAGGTAAAGGAGAGATTCAATAACATTGTCCCACAATACATGGATTTTCTCGAAAGGTAAATGGCAGGAGGATTAGAAGTTGGAGGAAACAGGTTTAAAATATTTCACAAGAGAACTAGTGAGGAACAGTATTTTATTTATGCAGAGACTGCATAATGTGGGGTTGATTTCCTTAGGGCAGAAAAGTTCTGAGGGACATTGACAGAGCAGGTAAAGAGAAAACTTTTCCTTTAGTAGAGGGCTCAATAACCAGAGGGCACAGTTTTAAGGAAATGAACAGGAGATTTAGAGGGAATTTGAGAAAAAGAGTGATAAGTATCTGTCAGAAAGGGTTGTAGAGGCAGGAATCATCAAGATGTTGAGAAACTAATATAGATGAACACTTGAAACATGCAGGGCAACATGACAAGTACTGGAAAATGGGATTAGAATAGATGGATATTTGATGATTGGCTTGGACATGATGGACCATGCTCTAAAAACTCTATTACCCAATGAATTGTTATAAACTGGAATGCATAGCCTTAAAGGGAGATGGAAGAAAATTAAGTACCTTTCAAAGGAGGATTGAACAGTTATTTGAAAGGAAAATTGTGTAGAGTTTTGGGAAATAGGGTCATGTGTGATTGAGCTTTCAAAAGATTCCCTAGGGTCAATGGATCAAGCTGCCTTTTTCTTGGATGCCCCACTCAAGGAGATGGGGAATTTTAACTCTTGTTTGGGAAGCAAGTACTCAAGGGCCTCTGATCTGAGACTTGATTGAAACTGGCCACAGTGCATTTCCAGCTGACTAGCCATTCTGCCCACCTGAGACAGGTGCGACATGGCAGCTGCCTACTGTCAAACGGGCAGAGGTGACAGCAAGTGGGTAAGGCATACAGGTGTGGATGGGCAGTGTCTTGTGTGTGAGTAGTGAACTCCTGGACTTTACAATGGTACAGAATTTCCTTTTGAAACGGCTCCTGCTCTTCTAGGCATCACCAAAGATTAGTTCAGAATGTATAACTGTTAAGACCTCTGCTCTGTTGCTGACCTCTGACCTGTGGAACAGTATCAGCAAATGGCTGCAGCACAGCAGCTCACCATTCAGCCCATCGTATCCATGTTTTCTCCGAGCCCATCCTTTTCCCTTGAGATTTTGCCTCCACTGCACTCTCAGTCAGTGTACCCTTTCTAAAAATCCAAGACAGATCAAGGCTCAGTTCGGGAACCATAATGATCATTAACATGGGAAAGCAAGAAAATAGGAACTAGGAGCAGATGCATGGACATTTTGCCCTCCAGCCTGCTCTGTCATTCAACAAGATTGTGGCTGATTTGATTGAAATTCCATATGCCCGTCTACCCTCAATAACCTTGGATTTTTGTTTGGGCAAGGGAGTCTATTTACCTCCACCTTAATAATGCCAATCAACCACAGCATGATGGCTTACTGGTTAGCACTACAGCCTCACAGTGCCAGGAACCCAGGTCCAATTCCAGCCCCAAGCAATGCCTGCGTGGAGTTTACACATTCTCCCCGTGTCTGTGTGGGTTTCCTCTGGGCACTCCAGTTTCCTCCCACTTTCCAAAGATGTGTAGGTTTGGTTGATTGGCCATGCTAAAAAAAAATGTCCCTGAGTGTCCAAGGATGTGCAGGTTAGGTGGGTCACATGGAAAAAAATTGCATGTGGAGTTATGGGGATGGGGTGGATGGGCGGGATGCTCTCGGAGCGTCATTGCAGACTCAAAGGGCCGAATGGCCTTGTTCTGCACAGTAAGGATTCAGTGATTCTACCTTCTCAGGCAAAATATTTCAAAGTATCTCCCACCTCCCTTCCTGTACAAGCTTGTGGTCACAGGGGAGGCAATGGTCTAGTGTTATTCCAGAGACTCAGGAAATGTTCTGGGACCGGACTCAAATCCTGCCACAGCAGATGGTGGAATTTGAATTCAATTTTTAAAAAAATCTGGAATTAATATTCTAACGATGACCATGAACCCACTATTGGGTGTCGGACAAAACCATCTGGTTCACTAATGTCCTTTAGGGAAGGAAATCTGCCATCCTTACCTGGTCTGGCCTACATGTGACTCCAGATCCACAGCAATATGTGCCCTCTGGGCAATTAGGGATGGGTAATAAATGCTTAGCCAGTGACGCCCTCATCCTGTGAATGAATAAAGAAAAAAGAAAATGTGTTGCCTGTGCCCTAAATCGCAGTAACCACCATTCACCATAACCTGTCAATTACAGGAGCACATAGACACATTCTTCCCACTCCACATGTTGTAAAACATGGAGAACCAGCCCAATATTGTCCAGAATCAGCAGTGATTCCATTGCGCATGGAGTTGAAGATTCAATGTTGAATGACGGAATGGTTTTGAAAGATGGGTGACGCACTCCTGGTCCTGTTTTGCATGTTTGTACGTACAAACACTGTTGCTGTAAACCTCAGAGACTGTACTTCGTTGCTAAGCAGGAAATCAGAAATGTTTTTGATTTCTATGACCTGTCTGATGTGCAGATTATATAGTTGGTCTATGCAGAAGAGGCGTGTAAATAGCTAACCTCAGCTCCCAGGAGCCAGTGTTGCTGTGTAGAATCTGCCTGATGGTGTCACGTAGCATCTGGTCTAAGGTACAAGCTCAGGAATGAAGCTGTGTTTCATGAATCCAATAACTAGCCAGGTACTGAGTGAGGGGTGGAGAAACAATAGTAAAGCACCAATAAAGTGACTTCACTCCTTCCAATTTTACATACCATGCTTACCTTTCAACCCCAAACAACGGAGCTCGAATTTAGAATACAGAGGAACCTCGATTATCCGAATGAGATGGGCGGGTACTATTTCGTTCGGATAAGTGATTATCCGGATAATCGAGGTTTCTCTGTAGTCACTAATAAACACAATTCGGGAGATATGCCTTTACCCAGGGAGTGGTGAGAATTTGGATCTTGCTCACCCATGCAATGGTTGATGTAAAAAGCCTAGAAATATTTAAGAGGAAGCCAGATAAGCATAGAGGGAGAGAAAAGAAGGCTGTGTAAAGCAATAATGAAAAGGTTAGCTTGGAGAGCACTGACAGAATGTCAGCAGTCACACAACACCAGGTTATAGTCCACCAGGTTATAGTCCAACAGGTTATAGTCCACCAGGTTTACTTGAAATCACAAGCTTTTGGAGCGATGCCCCGTCATCAGGTGAACCTGACAAAGCAGCAGTGCTCCGAAAGCTTGTGATTTTACATAAACCTGTTGGACTATAACCTGGTGTCATTCGACTGCTGACCTTGTCCACCCCAGTCCAACACTGGTACCTCCACATCATGGCTAATATAGAATGGACCAGTTGGGCTGAATGGCCTTTTTCTATGCTATAAATTCAAGGTAACATTGTAAATCTCCATTTGTATTAATCATAGGAGGGTGGTTATGGAGTGGATCATTCACCAACATTGCCACTGTGTATTCTCAGACCAGCTGTTGATCAAAGTTCATTCCCTTTACCTTGACACGTAGCTCCGACTTCCTGAACTCAGAACAACATTACAATCTGACTGCCCTCCACCCGCTCACATTTATAACATTTTGTACATGGCATTATTAAGACAGATGTTTCTGATGCCTCTGCCTGCCATGCTAACACAATCATTGACCTGTTTTATAACACATTTTGTTTTGGACAACTGTACCTGCTATCCTTTGGTGCCAGTTTGTTTGAAATCTTGGACAGTGGTGCTTAATGCCTCCAGGATCTGGTTAAAACAGTCCAGACCCTGGTTCAGGTAACAGCTAGCATAGAGAGGTGGCTATCAACTTGTCAGCCTGAGTTGGAATCGAACCCAGATGCCAGTATGACCAGGGCTATGTGCCAGCCCACTACACTACACCTTTTCTTTGTATTTTAAACTAAATTTGAGTCAGTCAGTTTTTTGTGCAGTAATTCCCTTGACATTTTCTTGTTCACACCTGGCCCACAGCAGCACTTCCTGCTTTGCTTTCTCTCTGAACAAGTGCTCCCCCCAAATTTCCATTGATCCACCAGAAACATCACTCTTCTCCATCCACTCTCTTCTGAAAAGCTATTTTCTCAACCAAGTCTTTGGCCAGCTGTTCTTATATCTCTCCAAAGAGAAACCCAAGGAACTGTTGGAAATCAGAAACAAAAATAAAATCTGAAATTGCTGGAAAACTCAGCATCTGTGGAGAAAAAGCTGGAATGAATGTTTCTAGTCCAGTCACCCTTCTTCAGAACAGTTCTGGATAAGGATTACTGAACCGGTAATGTTCATTCTGCTTTCTCTCCACAGATGCTACCAGATCAGCTGTGTTTCGCTGGTAATCTCTAATATCGCCTTAAATGACTCTTTGCCAAAGATTTGTTTGAGACTGCTTCTGGGATTCAACTTGAGATGCTGTAAAACATTAAAGATGATATATAAATGTAGTTTGGCGTTGTGCACACAAAAAGATGAGATGAAATAAACGAACTGCGGATACTGGAAATCAGAAGCAATAAAAGAAATTGCTGGAGAAATTCAGCCGGTCTGGCAGCATCTGTGGGGAGAAAGCAGAGCTAATGTTTCCTCTGCAGCGACCCAACACTGCTTTCCCTCCACAGATGCTGCCTGACCGACCAAGTTTCTCCAGCAATTTCTATTTCTGTGAGTAGGATGGGTTGCCTCTCTACCTAGGCTCTCAGAAGATTGAGTGCAAGGAGATGTGAAGATGGTTTCTGAAGGTTGTCCATCAAATTTCCTCCTATGTTATAGAGCTGTGACCTATCTCTACTCACTGCGGTTGTGCTGTTCCATTGTGAGTTGGGGGAATGCATGTCGCCTCCCCATTTTGGTCCTAACATCACTTTGGGAGGGCCTCCAGGATAACACGCTTTTTAAAAACTGGCAATTTTGCAGCAAACTAACCAAAGACACATTGCTATACTGATTGGAATTGAGAAAATTGAGAGGCAACCACACAAGAAATACACAATGTTCTTAGGGTACTAAGATTCTTAGGAGACCTGCTGGCACAAGCTTGAGAGGCTGAATGGCCTTCTTCTGATTATATTCCTATGACTTAGCTGGGTAGATATAGAAAGATTGTTTCCCCTTGTGGGGGAGTCTAGGACCAGACGGCATGGTCTTAGAATAAGGCATCGTACCTTTTAGACAGATGAGGAGGAATTTCTTCTTTCAGAGGGCAGTGAATCTGTCAAATTCATTACTGCTGAGGAGTGTCAAGCCTGGGTCATTAAGTGTATTGGAGGCTGAGATAGACAGATGTTTAATCAGCCAGGGAATGAAGACTTGTGGGGAAAAGCCAGAAAAGTTGAGGATTATCAGATCAGCCATGATCTCATTGAATAGAGAGGAGACTTGATGGGCTGAATGGCCTACTTCTTCTCCTGCATCTTATGATCAAGTTTGTGCCCTGGGAGAACAATACCAATACAGCCTCTCAGTTATGCCATCCTGTAATTAAACAGTGTTCTGTCATGTCGATGAGGTGTGGAGAGACTGTCTCTGCTGTATGTCTGTCCATTGACTGTCCATGTTCTTATTCAAGGGTTGTCAATCCTCCAGGATTACCCTGGAATCTCTAAACAGTCAACATTAAAACTCTCGGATACTGTGCAATCGACGAAGAAGAAAAATCAATAGAGCATTAAAAAAACAGCGATTTTTAAAATATCTTTCTGTATTTCTCTTTTAGGGTTATAAAAATTGAAGCTGGGCAATTAGACTAATTGATTAGGTTGGAAGGCTACAGGTCATGCCATTAAATGTCCAGGAACAAATCCAATCAAAGTTGGCAACTGTACCACTGCACAGCTTGATACAATTTTTTAAGTCAGGATGTAAAATCAAGCTAAGTTTATACACTGCACAGTTCTGATCTCTAGTTTTATGTATGGAGATTGGAAAGGGTGCAAAAATATCTTAACATTAACACCAAAACTGAGACAATGTACTTATCAGAAAAGACTCAAGCGTTTCATCTAGAAACAAGTCTGTGAGGTGACTTACAAAGATCCTGAAGATAATGAAAAAGTTTGAAGGGGTAAATGAAGAGAGAATGTATGGGATTTAGTGTTCAGTTGTTTTGTGTGTATGGGAGTCCGGTAACAGATCTATGCTCACTGTGCTTGATTGGTTAGGCCTGGGTGTGGACTCAAAGCAAAGTAAACAAGACACAACAGAAACTATAAGAAGCTGAGCTCCAAGCACAAATGCAGACATTCTGTGATTGCAGAGATATTTTAATAAGCCTGCTACACACTCAGTAGCTAGAGTCATCTCTGCATTGCTCGAAGGTAAATAAAATGGCCAAAAACCTCGCAACTTCCACCAATGAAGGGGAACACCACTACTGTCTGGTTTCACCTCTAACTTCACTTGGGCATATATTGCTACTCCTTTCCCTGCACTCTCCCGGAAACCCCTGTTCCTGACAGTGCTGTGGGGGTACCCATACCACAAAGGTTGTAGTGACTCAAGAAGGCAGCTCACTACCACCTTTTAAAGGCAGTTAAATGTAGAAAATAAAGTCAGACCTTGAAACGTTTGAGATAAGAGGGTAAATATATAAGATTGTCACTTATGAATCTATTAGAGTGTTCAGGATGAAATTGTTCTTTCCCCTATAAGATGGGAAAATGTGGAATTCTATGGTCAGGAGTAGTTAAGCCTCAAGGCACGTATGTATTTAAGGTAAAGCAAAATAAGCACATAATGAGGGAGAACAGAATTGGGTTATGTGTTAATAATAGGGTTAGATAAAGGAGGAGAGGGAGGGGATTCATGTGGAACACAAACACAGGCTAGTTGGGCTGGATGGTTTGTTCATGTACTTTTGACTTGATCCAAGTTGGTCTAAGAATAAATGTGGTAAGCTTTGTGACCTGGCATGTTGTCCAAGGTATGTGGGGCTGTATTGATGGGTGGTGTACTTGTCAGACTGTTGATGTGGGCTTTGCTTAACTGATGAGAAACATGCAAAAGCCAGCCTCTGCTACACTTGGCAGTGCTGAGGTTGTTCACATTTTAAGAATACCAAAGGTGGCGTGAAAAATATGTCGCTGTTGCTCTGCTAATCATATCCCACAAAAGGCAAAGATGCTTTCAAAAGACAGAGCGGGATTGGGCAGTGCCATTTTTCTGCTGGCTGTGTGAACTGCCCTGTTATTACAAGGCTCCACCGTGTGGCCTGGAGGAGGAATTACAAAGTGTGTTCCCACTGAGGTTGGTGGGCTCTGTCAGCTCGATCCAGAGCTTTGAAAGAAAGACAACTTGCATTTATATAGCACCTTTCATGATCTGAGGATGTCCTAAAATATGTTGCAGCCTTTGATGTATGTTTGAAATATAGTCATGGAAATGTGGCAATGAATTTGTGCACAGCAAGCTTCCACAAACAGCAATCCATTTAGTGACTGAATGATCTGAATTTCTTTTCCTGATGTGGGTTGAAAGATAAATATTGACCAGGCAACTGGGGAGAACTGTTCTACTGTTCTTCAAAAATAGTGTCATGTAAATCTTATCTGTTCAGTGGAAGTGACAGACAGGTTGACCTCATTAATCTGCATTGCAAAGGAGTTCTCCCATGTGATATCTGCCTCTATCATAGCCATCACAGTCTCCAAACTTCCCTAACAATTTTGACACAATTTCAATGCAACCTCAATGTTTTGATCAACAAGGCTCCAATCCTATCCATTGCTAAGATTGTTTACCTCCCTTATCTCCTTGCTCCCATGCTAACATTTCTATCCTGGGTCTGCTCCAGTCTTCCAGCAAAGCCTAATGCAAGCTAGAGAGTCAGCAATTTCTACTTAGGCATTTTACAGTCTTCAGGATTCAACATTGGGTTTAACAACGTCAGACCGTGAATGCTGACTTCCATTTTATTTGGACCCTTTCCCCTGATGTCTTCTTTGCATGATTTTGTTGTCAGCAGGGTTGTACTACCTCCTGCTGTTAATGCTTACTGCTCATCTATGTCATTCATCTAATATCATTTGCACTCTCTTTGCCATTTTTGCTTTGAGCACCATTACCACCCATTCCACCTGTCTTACTTTCCTTTTCAGCAGCATAAAATGCATCACCTTTCAATCTTGTTTCAGTTCTGAAGAAGAGACTGGACTTGAACTGTTCACTCTCCTTCTCTCTGCATAGGTGATGTGAGATTTATTGAGTTTCTCCAGCATTTACTGTTTTATTTTGTTTATTTCCAATCCCTGAATCCTGCTCATTTTTGCCTATTCTGCCATTGAAACACTTAACTGTATCTTCATCACTTTTTGACTTGATCTCTCCACACTTTATCCTCACTCAAACACAGTCGTTGAATCATACAGCATCGAAACAGACCCTTCAATCCAACTTGTCCGTGCTGACCATGTTTCGCAAACTAAACTAATCCTGCTTACCTGCGTTTGGCCCTTACCCCTCTAAATCTTTCATATTCATATCTCTGTCCAAATGTCTTTTAAATGTTGTAACTGTACCTGCTTCTATCACTTCCTCAGGCAGTTCATTCAATATATGTATCACTCCCTGTGTGAAAAAAGCCTCCCTTAGGTCTCTTTTAAATCTTTCCCCTCTCACCTTCAACCTATGCCCTTTAGTTTTTACTCTCCGACCCTAGAGAAAAGACCTTTGCTGTTTACCTTATCAATGCCTCTTGTGATTTTATAAATCTCTATAAAGTTACCCCTTAACCTCATAAGCTCCAGGGGAAAAAAAGTCCCAGCCTATCTAACCTCTCCTTCTAACTCAAACCCTCCATTCCTGGTAACATCCTTGAAAACATCTCTGCACCCTTTCCATTTTTATAATGTTCTTCCTATAGCAGGATGACCAGAACTGTACACCGTACTTCCCATTCACTTACCAATCACCATCCTCCTTGCCTCAGTGTGAATGGATTTAATTTCAAATCTTAGCCGTCATCTACAAACCACGAATCCACATTCTCCCTTCCCCCCATCACTCTCAAGCTTTATATGGAATCATAGAATGGTTACCACACTGAAGGAGGCCATTCAGCCTGGCATAAATGTACTAGTTCTCTGTAAGAGCAGCTCATCTAATGCTGCTCCCTCTGCAAGTTCTTAGTCACTTCCAGATAATGATCGCGACTCTAACCACCTCTTCATTGTTCACTCACTCCAAATCCTAAGCACAATAGCAGCAGTGTGTACCATTTACAAGAGTCACTATGGCCAGATACCAAAGTTTCTTAGAAACCACTTTCTAAATCCATTATCACTGCAGTCTGGGACAGTTTATACATGGAAACACCACTACCTCCAAGCCACTCACCATCCTGCTCCTTCGTGTTGCTGTGTCAAAATCCTCAAACTCCCTCCTTAAAGGGTTTGAGGGTATACCTCCATCCCAAGGATGGCAGCAAGTCAAGAAGGTAGCTCTCCAGCACCCGCTCAAGGGCAACTAGGGATGGGCAATAAATGCTGGCCTAGATAGTGACACCACATCCCACGTCTGAACAGATAACCATGACCTCTACCATCTAGAAGGACAAGGGCAGCAGGTACATGAGAATACCACCCCATGCAAGTTCCCCTTCAAGCCATAAACCATTCTGACTTGGAGATATATCGCTGTTTCTTTATTGTTGCTGGATTAAAATCTAGAAAGTCACTTCTTAACAGCGATGTGGGTGTCCTGAGGACGGTTCAAGAAAGCTGCTCACTACTACCTTCTTGAGAGGAGTTAGGAATGGGTAATAAATTCTGACCAACCCAGTGATTCCAACATTCCATTAACAAATTTAACAATAAGCAATAAATACTCTTTGTTCCTCTGACTCTGTCCTTCATCTCTCTAATCCATCTTTGGTGATAATGCCTTCAGCCATCAGAGCCCTAACCCTTGAGACATGCACACAGAACCCTTTTGTCCAACTTTTAGCTTTCAGAAACCATCTCAAAACTCATGGTCTGTGCTGTCCACCTCTGCTGGATTACTCAGGAGGGCTCAGCTCCCATCCCTTTTCTCCATCAGCAAAGCCTGGGCACATTGATAAATGTCACACATTGTTGTTATCACACAGTACATCTTGCCTGTGCCTAATTCTTCATAGAAATTCACTTTTATTCATCTGCTCAGTGGAGAACAAGTTGTTTTGTTGAATGCTACAATGCTCAGGGGGCATTGCGAACAGATTTTCTTAGTTGGAGATGTAATTTAGAGACTAACTTTTTCTTCTATAAAGAAATAACTGATTCTATTAAAATTCTGCTTTGTCTTTTTCAAATGTCATCCCTCTTACCCCTCTCCTTCACCTGAAGATGTCACAACATGCAAAACCCAGGGCACTGCTTGCTCACTGCTACCTAGGCCTTGTGACCACAATTCACAGGGAATTCAAAATGTTATCACTTTCAACTGTGAAGGTCTCCCCTAAACCCTGGAATTGCTCAAATAAGTTACTGTATGCCTGTTTATGACCCTTTCTCCACTGTTAAGACTCATTACTACTCACCTCAGTGAACCATCTTCTGGATACTCATTTTAATATCTCCTGACATGGCTTCATATCAGGTTTTGTTTGATAAAGTGTCCTGGCATACTTTGCCATGTTAAGAATGATATGGAAATGCAAGTACCTTAGCATTCCACTAACTGGCCCTGAGCTGTCTTTGATCTTTAGTCTATTCTGGGATGCACAATAGAATTTCCTCCGTAACAGCAAGGAGCTTCCCCAATATCCAACTCCTTTTGATCATCGTCATTCCCCCGCTCTATGATTCATCAGGCACACCATTCCAACACTGGGAAACAGACCTCAATTGGACATCAAGAGTCAACAGCAGACAATCCTGGGACAGGCATAGGACCATTGCACCGATTGATGTGATAATTAACCACACAAAACAAGGACTTCTGATGTTAAATCTTTTCTGATCTTTCCCACGGCAACAAATGCATTTTTAAAATAACAGGCTAATGTGTCTCCAGCCTAAGGAAGCATGAAAAAAATGATTATCCGGTCTTCCCATTCCTGATTATTCCGCAGGAGTTTTCCTAGGACTGAGGTTGTAGTGGGGTGAGTGGTGACAGTTTGGTTTTGTGAGAGGAAATTGCACCCCTCACCCACTTGCTGATGAGATGCCTGGATATTCTTGGTGATGGAGCCTGAGTACTATCTGTCGATGAGGAACATACGGACAAGTTGAGTTAGCTCGCAGGTAAGCGGGAGCAGGTTAGTGTGCCCTTGCCAGCACTCTCCTCCCCCAGCTCCCCGGGTGAGGGAGACATCATTGTAGCTATCTTTGGTTCCCTTAATAGCACTTATTTGGATATGCTGTACCAAGGACCAGCATGTAGGGTGAATAGCAGATCTTATGTGTGGTAACAATAACTTTTGGCATTTATCAATGTGTGCTGTGAAAAGCAAGTTGGCATTTTCCATAGAAGTAGAAGCCATTTTTCAATATTTGAAGCAGGCTACACTACCTTTCGCAACCAGGAACACTGGGCACTCCGCTCAAAGAGCTCATGAAAATGGAATTGCATGGATTAAAACTCAAGGGTATGTGTTAATAGCAGAATGTGGATTAGATCAGCTGAGAACAAAGCCAAGAGAATCTGACAATTTGTGGGAGTGGGAGGAGGTTAGAATTTGGTGGTACAAAGTGGAGGATGGAGTTTGCCCTCTGAACTCTCCCTGACCTGTCCTTCTGTTCCATTTACTCCTCAACATTTTTATTCTACAGTGTGCCTGGTTAACCCAGTCAGCTGGATGGCTGGTCTACAATGCAGAGTGAGGCGAATGATGTGAGTTCAGCCTGTGTGTTATAAAGAAGGAATCTCCTTCTCAACTTTACCTCTTGCCTGAGACTTGGTGATTCCCCAGCTGGCAATTTTTAATGTGAGACCAGCTGTATGTTCTGGTAAGACTATCAGGGAACTCTTGTGATTGCTGTGGTAGCATCACTACCTCTGAGCCAGGAGGTCCAGGCTCAATCTGCTCTTACTCCAGGGCTCAGTTATAACATCTCTGAGCAGGTTGATAAGGAAATATCAAGTTAAAAATATTGTTCAACATATTGCATCAGTGTATGACAATGTGATCTTTTGTTATAAATTCTATGTCCTATGATCCTGCCCCACTAGCGACCTGACGAAGGAGCAGCGCTCGAAAGCTTATATTTCCAAATAAACCTATTGGACTATAACCTGGTGTCGTAGGATTTTTTTTAACTTTGTCCACCCCAGTCCAACACGGGCGCCTCCAATCAAGGAAATATTGAAAACACATTACCCCCTGAGCTTTTTTTTCCCATTTCTGCATAAGAGACATTTTGGACTCAAAGCGTCGCCTCTGTTTCTCTCTCCACAGATGCTAAGTTTCTCCGGCACTTTCTATTTATGATTCAGATTTCCAGCATCCGCAGCCGTTTGATTTTGATGTAATATTTTCAAGGCGTTTAAAACCTATTTAGAACCAAAGCTGTTCTGAAACCCTCCCTGAACGGCTGAAAACTGACACTGGTTGCTCTCCATGGTCCTGAATTCAGCCAGCCGATTGTGTTATATTTGTCAGCGTTAATAATCACACAACACCAGATTATGGTCCAACAGGTTTAATTAGAAGCACTCGCTTTCGGAGTGGACACCACCTGATGAAGGAGCAGCGCTCCGAAAGCGAGTGCTTCTAATTAAACCTATTATACTATAACCTGGCGTTGTGTGATTTTTAAGTTTGTGTACCCCAGTCCAACACCGGCATCTCCAAATCATATTTCTCAGTCATACAGCATGGAAGCAGACTGTTCAGCACATCCCGCCCTGCTTTACAGAACATAGAATCCCAATAGTGTGGAAGCAGGCCATTACCGTATTGAGTTCACACTAACTCTTTGAAGAGCATCCTACCCTATCCCTGTAGTCTTACATTTCCCATACTAAGACACCTAACCTGCACATCCCTGGATACTGTAGACAATTTAGTCTGGCCAATCCACCTAACCTCCTCATAGAGTCATAGAGATGTGCAGCACGGAAGTAGACCCTTCAGTTCAACTCACCCATGCCAACCAGTTATCCTAAATTAATCTAGTTCCATTTGCCAGCACTTGGCCCATATCCCTCTAAATCCTTCCATTCGTGTATCCATTCAGAAACCTTTTAAATGGTGTAATTGCACCAGCCTCCACCACTTCCTCTGGCAACTCAGTCCATACATGCAACACCCTCTGTGTGAAAAAATTGCCTTTTATGTCCCTTTTAATCTTTGGACTGCGTGAGGAAACCAGAGGAAACCCATGCAGACATGGAGAAAATGTACACATTCCACACAGACAGGTGCCCATGGCTGGAATCAAACCCATGTCCCTGGTGCTGTGAGGCAGCAGTGCTAACCACTGAGCCACTGTGATGCCCCAAGTCATTTGTTCATGATATATTGGCATCTCTGCATTCATTGTCCATCCTCAGTTGCCCAGAGGGCAGTTAAGAGTCAACTACATTACAATGTATCTCTTGTCATGCGTCAAATAAGGATGTCAGATTTTCTTCCCTGAAGAACATTTGTGAACCAGATGGGTTTTTACAAAAATCAATAATGCTTTCACAATCACCCTAAGTTCCCTTTTAATTCCAGATATTTTTAAATTCAGATTTCACCATCTATCAGAATGGGATTCAAACCCATATAGCCAGAATGAAAGCCTGGGGTTTGAGATTACTCGTCTAGTGATATTAATACTAGACCACTGCCTCCCTGTTTGTACTTCTGATGTTTAAATGAGAAATGAGCAATTGTGAAAAAGATTTGCATCTCTTCCCACCAACATTAGCTCAAACTACATGAAAGGTTATGGTATTTTGGGCAAATAACGAGGGCTTAATGTGTACACAAGAGTAAAAGATAAAGTTGCCATAGTCCTACCAGACCATTGGCTGTTCTGTGGTTAGAGAGGGAGAGACAACTGGTGATGGTTTTATCTGAAGGCCACAATGCCTTAGCAGAGGGAAGAGATTAAGAAGGAGAGTCCTTCATGGTAACCACATTCAGTATATATGGTGTGTAGAACAGAGATTTTTGAATAACTTATACAAGTGATCCAAGCTAGTAGTCTGTCTTTCTTCTCCTTGGGGAAAATGTAGAGGTGTAGGATTAATTGGATAGTTTTTGCAAAGAGCTAGTACAGTCATGCTGGACTGAATGGTCTCCTTCCACATTGTATCATGCTGTGATTCTAGAATTCTCAGCAGGATTTTTTATTTATTGCATTAAATATACAAACCTCTTTGGACTGGGGAAGGGCTCTACTTCACCCTCTACAACAATAACACAAATTTATGTAGCACCTTTAACCTATAGTATAATGTCCCAATGTGGACCACAGGAGTACAATTGGACAAAAGACAATGTCTGATAAAAAAAATTGGACGAGTACAAAGATATCTCAGACGCTGCTAACTTTTTTTCAAAATTATCACTGACTGGGTCAGCTTTGAATGCCCATCCCTAGTTGCCCTTGAGAAGGTGTTGGGGGCTGCCTTCTTGAACGACTTAAGTTCATTTGCTGTAGGTAGACCCACAATGCCATGAGGAAGAGAGTTCCAGGATTTTGACACTGAACAAACGGTGAAATGTTTCCAAGTCAGGATGGTGAGTGGCTCGGAGGGGAACTTGCAGATGGTGTAACTCAAGGAAGTTGACAAGGTAGGAGTGGGAGAGGCCATCAATGCCTGGGCATTTGAGCATTCCCCTAAGACTGTCATGCATCCTGCATGGAAATATTGTCTGTTGATTGGGAGGCTCCTGCAAAAATTCAACTTTGAAAGCAAAATGCTGCGGATGCTGGAAATGCAAAATGTAACCAGAAAATACTGCAAATGCTCAGCAGGTCTGGCAGCACCTTTAGACTTTAATTTGATTCTTATTCTAAATCCTAAATTTGATGAGATTCATCTCGACTCAAGCAAACTGACTAACAAAATAAACACTGGAGAATCATATTAAAGAGCAACTGCAGATGACTAATTGCCGAAAGATTTTTTTTTAAACACAATTAATGGAAATCAATGTGATGTCCAAATTGATCGGTGCTGTGCTAATTTTAACATTGCAGCACCCAAAAGCTCTGTCATACTTGCTTATCAGTAGTTAGAATACAGGTGTCTATGTTGGAAATGTTTTCATCTCCTCCTTCTGCCCCACTGAATGCACAGAATCAATTCTACCAATCAATAAGTGCTGGCTGTTTTAAGAAAGTCATGCATCGAGGAAGAAAGTGCTGTAAGACAGTGAGAGGCAATATTAGGTACCTCAGGAATTGCAGGAGATGTAGAGCTGGTTTTGATGGTACTTTCTGCAGACCAGCTGAGTAAGTGTGGCAGATGGTCTGAGACACAAGGGCATGTCACTGGGATTGAAAAGTCATTTGCAGCGTGCGTGCCTTTGTTGCCTGTGAGATGTTCTGTGCAGTAGTTTCTCTCCAAACTGTCCTGCAGTCAGGTCATTGGCAAGGTTGTTAAAAGTTTTCAAAAGTTGTATGAGAAGTTTTCAGTGTTCTAATTTAATATTCTCGGGAGTTGAGCAGTGGGAAGGCTAAATCTCCTTGATTCCTTTCCTTTCCTGAAGGTGCTGCTGTAACAGCAACAAATATTTGCAATTATGCAGCATCCTTAATGTAGTAAAACATTCTGACACATTTTTCTGGAGTGTTATCAGATTTGCACTTGGGTAAGTCAGCACTGATGCTACCAGTATCTCACTACAAAGCTGAATACAGGAATGTAGGGTGTGACTGTTGGCAGCTATACAGCAATGAGTTAGTGGTCAGATGAACACGGAATTAAGAGATAGTACCAGCTTTGTACTCACAAATCTCCTTGATTGTGTACAGTTCTGCCCCCTCACCAAGGCTGGATGTAACAGTGCCTTTTCCTTCATCAAATGCTGACTGAGCTTTTGTTGTTATGGAGAGCATATTGGGGCTCTTTTCCTCCCAAACTGTGTATTTAGACCACTAGCCAATAGATGAGACAGAATGGAGTATAGAGAATGGGACAGATGCAAGTGCCTTCCACGACATAATTAAGAAATACATTGCCTGAACCATAAAGACGATCAAGGGTCGGAGGTCACTGGCATGATCATGAATGAATTTTGCTATGTTGGAAATGATGGTGACAGGTGAATTACATGGGAAGGTTTGTTTCTCTGATAGTTGGCAAGATTGTTGGTAACCAGTGATTAATTTACAGCTGCTTTAGCAGTTTGGGACTGGCAAGTTTAGATTTGCTCTGGTATAAGAAACAAACAAAAACAGAAATTTCTGGCAAAACACAATAGGTCTGTGAAGAGAAAATGCAGTTCATGTTTCATTAACATTTCAATCATAGTTCTTTGTTTACTCTGGTACAGAGAGATTCCTTCTGCTCTCTATGTCTTTCTTCAGCCTTCTTGTGCTTATTTGATTTGAGCTTGTAGGTTTTGCCACTGGTTCTTGCATTCTAGCTGTCTCTGTCAGCAGCCTCCTACTTGCATCCCTGTTGTTCAACATCAGCTCGGATAAGCTGTCTTTCAGCCAGTCTTTGGAGTGTTTGCAACTCAATCTCCCTTAATTCACTGACGTGTGGCATTCTGGAATCCTCCAGGACTCATATCTTGCCCAACACAATTAGTTTTGTGAAAGCAAAATACTGTGTGTGAAATCTGAAACAGACACAGAGAACACTGGAGAAACTCAGCAGGTTTGGCAGCAACTGTGGAGAGAGAAAGAGAGTTAATGTTTCAAGTCTGATATGACTCTGATGGCGAGCCATAACAGACTCAAAACGTTAACTCAGATAATGCCCCGGACCTGTTGAGTTTCTTCAGCATTCTGTGAGTTAGTTTGTAAGACAATACATTCAAGGTTAGGCAGACTGAATGTATTGAGGACTTCATTGTGATGTATTTTTGAAATGGATAAATTATGAAGTAGACAATGTGCTGAAGACTCATGGGAAGCCAGAGGATCGGAAAGCCCTTAAAATCAGCAGAGGATAATTTAAAAAGCAATAATGGGAAAAAGATGAAATATGAGAGTAAGCTAGCTAGTAATATAAAAGAGGATTGCAAGAGGTTATTTTTGAGATCTAAAAGGTAAGAGAGAGCCAAGAGTGGAAATTGGACCACTGGAAAATGAGGCTAGAGAACAGGTCGCTCTGCTATAATGTGCATTTACTCAGCGCAAGTATGCTGTATACACGAGTGACAAATTGGGGACGTTATTTGTAAAGCACAAAATTTTAAAATGTGTGTTGGCTGTAACACGATTACATCGCCGACACTTTAAGCACTGGTCCTGAAGCGCGATTTTCCTATAACGCGGGGTTGCACAAGAACGCGACCATCGCGTTATTGAGAACTGACTGTAACAGGGAACAAAGAAATGGAGGAACTGAATAGGTACTTTGCATCAGTGGAACACACCAGGATGAGAGACAAGGTACTGGCAGAAAGCAGAGAGTAAGGATAAAGGGATCTTTTCAGGATGACAGCTAATGGAGTTCTGCAGGGTCTGTGCTGGTACAACTATTCATGTTATACATTAACGATCTAGATAAAGAAATTGAGGGTTTCACTGTTCAGTTTGCAGATGACACAAAGATAATTGGAAGGTTGAGTAGTGTTAAGGAATTGGGGAGGCTGCAGAAGGACTGGGATTGGCTAGGAAACAGGGCAAAGAAATGGCAGCTGGAATACAATGTGGGAAAATGTGAGGTTTTGCACTTTGGTAGGAAGAATAGAGGTGTAGACTATTTTTTAAATGGGGAAAGACTTCAGAAATCTAAAGTACAAAGGGACTTCGGAATCCTAGTTCAGGATTCTCTTAAGCATAACGTACAGATTCAGTTGACAGTAAAGTTGGCATCCATCTCGAGAGGGCTAGGATACAAGAGCAGAGGTGTACCACTGAGGCGGTGTAAGTCTCTGATCAGACCACATTTGAAATATTGTAAACAGTTTTGCCCCTGTACCTAACGAAGGCAGTGCTGGCCATAGAGGGGGTCCAGAGGAAGTTTATGAGAATGATCCTGGGGATGAAGGGCTTGTCATATGAGGAGTGGTTGAGGACTTTGAATCTGTACTCGATGGAGTTTAGAAAGGTGAGGGAGGATTTGATTGAAATCTACAGAATACTGAGAAGTCTGGATAGAGCAGACATGGAGATGTTTCCATTTGTAGGAGAGAGTAGGATGCATGGGCACAGCCTCAAAATGAAGGTAAAACCTTTTAGAACTGAGGTGAGGAGGAATTTCTTCAGCCAAAGGGTGGTGTGAGACTCACTGTCACAGAGGGCTGTGGAGGCCAAGTCATTGAGTGTATTTAAGACAGAGGTAGATAGGTTCTTGATTAGTAAGGGGATCAATGGTTACAAGGAGAAGGCAGGAGACTGTGGTTTGGAAATATATCAGCCATGATTGAATGCCAGATCAGATTCAGGGGGTTGAATGGTTGAGGTCTGCTCCTATATCATGTGGTCTAACAAATGAAGACGAATTTTTTTTATTGTTTAGTTTCAGCCTTCAAGTTTCCATGATCACAAGTTAAGAAAAATCATTTGATCTATCTCCATTCATTGATTGGGACATTAATGACCATAAGGCACAAAATATGGGTAGGCTTAACCATGTCCTGTTATTCTTTTCATTTTGGCAGGGTACTCTGAACTTGAACATTTTAAGCCAAATCTAAACTTAAAAGACCACATTATGAGTCTGCTGTTCTCGCTGCTCACAATGTGGTTTCACCTCCCTTGAGGAGACGAAATGTAGACTAGGTGACTGCTTTGCAGAGCACCTACGTTCTCCTGTAAAAATGATCCGAACTTCTGGTTGCTTATCACATCAACACACCACCTTGTTCCTGGCCAATATTCCTGTCTCAGACCTGCTGTAGTGCTCTCGCAAAGTTCAGTGCAAATAAGAAGAACAGTACGTCATTTTCCGCTGGTGGATCCTGCAGCACTTCAGGACTTAATATTGAGTTCAATACTTTTCGAGGCTAAGTATCTTCTTCCATGACCTCCCCCCCACCTCTCACTCCCCAGGCCCTTTCATGGCATTCAGCACCTACTCATTTTCACCAACTCATTGTCCCCATTAGCAGCTATTCTCCTTTCCTGGCTCACTGTCAACCATCCTTTGTCTGCCCAACTTTCTCTCTCTCTGGGCTCCATCTCCACTTATTCACTTTCTCTCTCACCCCATCCCTGTCATCAGCACAAATGCCACCTTTTCCTAGCTATCATCAGTCTTGAAGAAGAGTCACTGGACTTGAAAAACTGACTCTGCTTTCTCTCTATGAATGCTGCCAGACCTGCTGACTTTCTCCAGCAACTTCTGTGTTTTTTTTGGGATCATGTGTTCTATTCCAGCTGTTGTGTTCTCTTGCTATCTGAGATAGCCAACCTGGTGTGAAATGCCGACACCTCCTACAAGTTCCCATGCAGTTTCTTTTGAGAAAGTACAATCTGAGAGAATGACACAGGTTTGATTCTTAATAGCTTAAACTCCAGCAACCTGAAGGCTTGTAAGAGTAATGTCTCTTTACGATAAATTTGATCACAGAAAATGTCAATAAAACTATAGGATTTGAGGCTGTCAAGGGGACTGTAAAATCACTATTGTGACATTTAGAATAAATCTTTTCAAGGAAAGTATTCCATACGGACCGGCCCCTTGAAAAATGTTTCCCTGGAGGTGTCTTCAGTGAAGAATAATGACGATGTGTAGTGTCAGCATGCCTGTGACTCTGTGGGATGATGGAAGCCATCATCCTCATAACTGGAAGAAAATGTCATGAATAGCTTTGCTTAACCATTATAATACCAGACAAGAAGTTTAAGTTCTGGGCAAGAACAAATTATTTAAACCTTTGTATTCTGGTCACATATCTCCCAAAATGTATGCATAAAAATGGGATTCTTTTATTTTACAGCCTTTCTTAAAAATACTCAACATGGTGAGCATTGACAGTTATGAGGAAATAAATGCTTATTATATTATATAAATTTGCATATTTTCTAATGGACCTGAACCTGTGTTTTCTGGCTCCAAGGTAGGGACACTACCTCTACTCCACAAAAAGACCTTCCTTTCTTGTATCTAATAACCTGGAATCATGTCTACAATCTCAACTCAACCCCAACAACAGGTTTTAATCCCAATTTTGGAAATGGTCCCCATGACGGTGAACGTGTAGATTTCTTACTGAAAGGAAAACAATGATGGAGATTACAGTGGGTCAGGCAGCATCCATGGAGAGAGAGTAAGCTAACATTTCAAATCACTTGATTACTCTTAGGAGCTTGCCAGCCACCTAGAAAAAGAGTGTCAATTTAGTCCGACATTTTGGAGCAGTTGGTTGTCTTTTTGTTTCTCTTTTTGTTCTCTTGATCTGCAGGTTCAGAAATCAAATTCCACTCAAGACTATCAAAGTGATAATGAAGCATTTCTTTAATAATCCACTGGACTCTCAGAAAAACCAGCCTTCAAATGAGATATTAAGCCGAAGTCCCATTCCTCTGAATATTTTACTAGTTTCATCAATTATAAATGTGCCATTGCACAATTTGAAAAAGAGTGGGACATTGTGTGGTGTTTAGTTCCTACTAACTCCTGTTAAAATAGATGGACTAGCCATTATTCTTACTATAGCTTGTGGGATCTTGCTGTGTTCAGGTTGGTCAATACCTATGCCTATATAATTGCACTTCAGAGAAGTTCGTAACGAAATGAAATATTGCTCCAAGGCGTATTAAGCCAGCACTTATAGAGACATCTTTACTTTAGTTTCATATGCGCACTGAAAAATAACAAGAAAAGAGTTGAAGCTTTTAAATGTCTGAAAGCTGTGTGAGAAAGACTTCCTTTCAGCAGCCTGGGTTGGATATAAATGCCAGTTTCTGTGTGCCAAGTTGTTGTATTCCAAAGCTGTAGAATCATAGAGCACAGCAGAAGGTGATTCACCCCTTAACTTTCCAGTTTCATGCTGTATTAGATTAATTTATGCTTTAGTTGATTCTGGATCCTATCCTACTAAACCTACTTTAATTTGACTTGAACCTCTTTTGTATAGTTCCTACTTGCTCTGGTTCCGATGTCCATCTTGTGCATTGGCCTTGTGTTCTTGTTTTCCAGCTGTTTAATGGAATAACTTGATTTCTTTCTTGCTATCCTTTCCCTTCTAATTTCTTCCAATACATATTTTTCCGTCAACTGAACCATTTGTTCCTTACTTGTGTCTTGGAGTTTCAATATCTTTCCACTGAATGAAAGGATTTGCTGTGATTCAACAAAGCTGGGAAACATCAAGATCCACTTGGTGATTGATGAGTGACGAGCTAATTTAGAATGAATGAGATTAATAAATGTTGAGCAGAGGATTGGATTAACTTTCGATCCTATGAACTGTAGCAAGTTCCCAAATCTTTGGACAGGAAGTAGTTTCCTTGGTTTAATATCTAATTCAAATGATGGCACCTCACAACATCAACAACTTGTAATTCACACTTTTGTTGAGATCATTTGCTAATATATTCATTTAAGTATATAGTTGTGTAAACAGTTAAGTCAAAATATAGTGCAAAGTCATGTGATGCAACAACTATCTTAACCTGCAAAATGAACAACATTTAACAAAATGAGTCTCCCATTAATGTCCCATGTTCAGTCTCTCAGCCTGCCTTCAGTCCAGCATTAATCTAGAAAGTAGATAATATGACAACTTTTAGCACAGTGAAACACAAAAAGTACTTCAGTTATCAAACAAAATTTAATATCATAAGGATATACTTAGACACATAACCAAAGAGGTTGGTTTTATCAAATGCCTTAATTATGAAAAACAAATGGTTGGATCTTCCATGCTTCAAATAGGTGTGTTTATGGTGGTCAGGGGCATTGAAGTAGATTGGGTACCCAACCTGCCATCTTCCTGCCAACCCCCAAACCCTGAAATCAGCATATAATTAAGGCAATCATTAAGACTCAAATGAAATCTCAGTATACCCCCTATAATACATTTCTTATGCTGAAATGTGGCTGGTGGAGAGATGGATGAGATAGTGCAGCCCTTTTGTAAACACAAAGTTGAGAAGGGAGGTGGCACCCTCCTTATGGAGACACACCATGTGTGCATCATGGTATCCTACAAGGTGCCAGCGTCTCCTTCCTTCCATTCCATTTTGACCAATTGAGCCTGGCCTCCAACACCCCTCTCCCTGCTCCCTAGACTCTACGATCCCTCCTGACTGTGAAACCTCAGGAGGATTTACCTGCCAGGGGAGTCATGTTCCCCTTTCCTGCAGTTTTGGTAATGCCCAGTACTGAGCTCTGGAGAAACTGGGAGTGATGGGAGTTCCCAGCTAGTCTGTGGCTCCCAGCTCCTCAGGTACTCCTAAATGAGGGGTGGAGGAGCTTCCACTTTCAAGCAATTTAGCCCACCCTCTACTGTCCATCCACCCCCTCTTCCCCTGTCCCATGTAGAGCCAGAGAATTTAGGAATTCTAGCGCTTAATACCCAGGTGGCTGAAGGCACGCTGCCAGTGTTAGGATGGAGAATATTGATGAAGTGGTGGAAGCCTGAATTGGAGGAGCACCTAAATCTCAGGGAGCTGTAGGACTGGAGGAGATTACAGAAATATTGAGGGGCAGGACCATGGAAGTATTTGAAAGCAAAATTTAAATTATGACAACAAGGAGTCAATATAGGTTAGCAAGCAGAGCATTGAGGGTGAGCCGGACTTGATTTTTGACTTTGGACTCAGGAAGCAGAACTCAATCAATTTCCTTACCCCAGAACAAATAGCATACCGATGGAGCCAAGTGAAAGTGCAAAAGTTAAACCCTATTCATTGTGCATATTTAAAGGTTGCGCCTAGACTTGTGGAGTTAGGACTCCCAGTGATAACCTGAAAGTCTTAGGGATTTCATCAAGAGCTGAAGATTGAAAAGGTGAGATGCTAAAATTCCAACAAATCTGAAAAGTCTAAAATCATGCAATTCTGAGTAAGATTGGCAGCTGAGGATTTTGTCCGAGTTTGAAATACAGTTTGTGTTGTGCATAAACTAGCTAGCCTGAGAATTTAACATCAGGCAACCAAATCCTCTCAAAGTCAATGTGAGAACTGACTTTTCTTTTCCCTCTAATCCTCACAAAAAATGCTGAAGTCCTGACTATCCATTAAACGTCATATACTGAAGCATCCAACCATACAGTACACAGGCCTTGGATAGTAGCAGAATAATCTCGCTCCTGTGTCGATAAGGCTTCTATTTAATTCCAGTCTGAAAGTGGTTATGATTGGGGCTGGTGCCAGAGACCACTATTTGAGCATTGGAAATAGTCTGAGTGTCATTTTTTAACAAGTTAGAGACAAAAGTTGTCTCAGATCTTTGCCCGTATGGTCAGTTAACCCTGGAATATGTAGTGCCTGAGGAAGGACAGTTTGCCTCATTTCTATGTTACATAGAATTGTCAGCACAGAAACAGGTCATTCAGCTCAACTGCTCAATGCTCATTTATGCTTCACCTGAACTCCTATCACTCCATCACTAAGTACTTCTGTTAATTTCTCCAGTATTTACCTAGTTTCCTTCCTTTGTTATTACATTAGCATTGTCTGCATTTTTTTCCGAATGCCAGTTAAGGACAGAAATTGAATGATAGTTCGAACTATAATCGTTTGGAATGTGTTGTGATGCTTCCTGTTTTAACAAACTCAGCAGATCAGAGAGGTGACCATCGTGACTTGGGCTGAGGAATTGCATCCTATCCTCTGCCCTCAATGTTTTGTCACGTTAACTCAGAAATGTTTCCAAGCCACCCAATAGCTGCCCATTTCCCTGCATCAAAATTGAATGTTCTGAATTCTGAAAAGCTACTCATAGTCAGGATGAAATGTCCCTTCGTGGCTCCTGCTGTCAGTGTGGTTAGAGAGGAAGTCCCAACACCAATGAAGGAATGTTGATGTAGTTGCAAGTCAAGGTGGGGTGCTACTTGCAGGGGAAATTTGCCAATTCCAGTGTTCTCATGGATCTGTTGCCTTTATGCTTTTAGGTGGTAGAGATTGTCGAAGGTGCAGTTGAGTGAAACTTGGCAGGAAGAAAGCTTAGATTAGATTCCCTCCAGTATGGAAACAGGCCCTTTGGCCCAACAAGTCCACACCGACTCACCGAAGAGTAACCCACCCTGTCTCATTTCCCTCTGACTAATGCACCTAACGCTATGGGCAATTTCTCATGGCCAATTCACTTGACCTGCACATCTTTGGACTGTGGGAGGAAACCGGAGTACCCAGAGGAAACCCACGCAGACACAAGGAGAAAGTGCAAACTCCACACAGACAGTCATCTGAGGCTGGGATTGAGGCAGCAGTGCTAACCACTGAGCCACTGTGCCACCCCTATTTTTTTGCTGCACTGTTTCATGTAGATGATGGAAAGAGCGAATATTGGAGGTGGTAGAATAGAACCATCCAGGCAAAGAAAAATATTTCATCACACTCCTGAGTTGTGGTTTGTAGGTGATGGACAAGCTTTACGGAGTCAGGATTGGGGTTACTCACTGTGGTATTCCCAGTCTCAAACCTTTTGTAACCATTGTATTCATATGGCTTCTTCAGTTAAATTATTTTGTCAGTACTGACACCCAGAATGTTGATTTTCATATTTATTAATTCATAGGTGTTTATGTGCCATGGCTGGGCCAGAATTTGTTTCAGAGTCTACTACATTTCTGTGGGTCAAGAGTCACGTATAGATTTCCATCTGCTCTCTCTTCATGGAGTTGATCATTCTCCAAATTGTTTACCATAACTTCAATAGTAGGCAGTGCGACTGCTTTGTTAAGAGGCCTTATGCTTTTTTTCCATTACTCCTCCATCTCAGATAGCATGGAGAAGTAGGAGTGCCTCTGAGGAATGTCTGATTGGTTCTATGACAATGGTCTTTGATAATATGAAAGAAACATTTCAGTTGACAAGATCATTGTTTTAATGACATATTGAAAATAAGAGGTGTATAAAATAGCATTGATCCAATTATATGACTTATGTACATGAATAGGGAAGGTTTAGAAGGAGGTGTGCTAGGAGCAGGCAGCTGAGACTAGTTTAGTTTGGGTTTATGTTCGGTATGGACTTGTCGAGCCTAAGGGTCTATTTCTGGATGTAGGTTTGATCGCTAAGCTGCAAGGTTCATTTCCCGACGTTTCGTCACCCTACTATGTAACAGCTTCAGCGGGCCTCAGGCAAAGCACTGCTGATAATTCCTGCTTTCTATTTATATGTTTGGGTTTCTTTGAGTTGGTGATGTCATTTCCTCTGGTGAAGTCACTTCCTGTTCTTTCTCTCAGGGGGTGGTAGATGGGTTCTAACTTGATGTGTTTGTTGATAGAGTCCTCTAGAACCTCAACCTGAGCTACAAATCTTCTCAAAACTCACTGGGGTCTATTTTTGTGCTGTATGACTCTAAATTGCATTGGGATTTTAATTATGGTGCCACTTTAAGGTGGTAGTTAGACAGGATGCAGCTACATAGCAAGTTTGACGTTGACAGTTTGACACTTTGACAATTGTGTCAGGCTTATGCCTTGCAAGGTAAAACATCTCCCAATCTCAAGCTTGCTCATGAGATCTCATCAATATGGACAGGAAACTGAGTCAGAGCCATATTTATTCTCCAGAAAATTTCTCAAGAAGAGGTTTTTTTGCTGCATATAATCATAATTAAAGTACAAAGCAAGAGAAAGGCAGACATTATAAAATCTCCCCAATCATCAACCTTCCCTGTATAAATGCTCCCTGATCCCAGAGGCTATCCAGCACACCTCAGAATATTCACCAAAAGAATTAGAGAAATCCATTTCCTTTGCTAATGGGCACCCTTTTCGTTATGTACACACATTTGCCATTCACTGTTCCAACATGCATTATCTTCTATTTATTTAGCTGCACTGTTTCCTGATTAAACAGATGGGCTATTGCATGATATCAGTCGGGGAAATTTGTCACTGCTTAGACAATAGTTTTACTTGTCCCACAGATGGCAAATCTGGTCAAGGTTCTTTGCACGACACTTTAGCAGGTGACAGGGAGTGGGGATTGCTGCTTTGTTGCTATAAATAGAAGGAGCATGGTCAGACTGAAGGTCTGTCATCTGTGGACTAAGGGTTGATGACCAGCCCCAGGAGGTAAGATGGGTGCAGTCTTGGGCCACATTGTACGCAATGACACTGAGGTTGGCAAATTGACAATCTTGGTTGGAGTGGCTTCAAGGTGACAGATATAGGAAGTGAAAACTGCGATGTCACAGAGTTGCAGACTGGGGCTATGTAGAGCGAGTATAACATGTTTTATTTCTGATTTGGAGATGCCGGTGTTGGACTGGGGTGTACAAAGTTAAAAATCACACAACACCAGGTTATAGTCAAACAGGTTTAATTGGAAGCACACTAGCTTTTGGAGCGACGCTCCTTCATCAGGTAATTGTGGAGGGCTCGATCGTAACACCTCGATCGTACGATCGAGCCCTCCACAATCACCTGATGAAGGAGCGTCACTCCGAAAGCTAGTGTGCTTCCAATTAAACCTGTTAGACTATAACCTGGTGTTGTGTGATTTTTAACTAATGTTTTATTTCAATTGTCTCCATTTCAGATCTCTACTGTGAAAGCTTAGCTCATTTGCGGACACAGTTGGAGGCTCCTATTTCTCAGTCAGATCTTGTTAAATTAATCTCGTCATTTCAGCAGGAATGTACTTGCACTGAAGTCAGCTTGCAAGGTTTCTGGGATCAAAGGGCTGCTTTATGAGGGAGTGTTGAGTAGGTTGGGTCTTGATGCATTGCTATTTTGAAATTTATGCTGGGCCTTCCAGTTTTTAGAATGCATGTTAGTGACTTAGATAAGATGAATGTACAGATGAAACAAGGATAGGGAGGAAACTAAGTTATGGAGATGACATAACTAGGGTGCAAACTAATGTAGCTGGACCAAGTGAGTTGGCAGATGGAATACGAGGTGGGAAAAGAGACTTTAATTTAAACAAAGAAATTTAGGAAAAGAGACTTTAATTTAAACAAAGAATGACTGCGGAATTCTGAGGTGCAGAGGGATCTAGGTTTTCTACTACATGAGTCACAAAACGTTACTGCGCAAGTACAGCAAGTGATTACAAAGGCTAACGGCATGTCATCCTTTATTAGGAATGGAATTGAATATAAGAGTTGAGATGTTCTGCTTCAGGTATATAGGACATTGGTGTGAACACTTTGAATACTAAGTGTACTTTTTAAAAAAATTCTCATAGAATCCCTACAGTGTGGAAACAGGACCTTCAGCCCAACAAGTTCACACTGACCCTCTGAAGAATAACCCGCCAAGACCCATTCCCCTACTATTCTGCATTTACCCTGACTAATGCACCTAACCTACACATCCCTGAACACAACGGGCAATTTAGCATGGCCAAGTCACCTAACTTGCACATCTTTGAATTGTGGGAGGAAACCCACACAGACATGGGGAGAATGTGCAAACTCCACAGACAGTTGCCTGAGGCTGGAATTGAACCTGGATCCCTGGTGCTGTGAGGCAGCAGTGCGATCTCCTTATTTATAAAGGATGTAAATGCGTTGGAGGCAACTCAGGGAAGGTTTGCTAGCTTGATATCTGGAATGAGTGGCTTATCTTATGCGGAAAGATTGGACAGATTGGGCTTGTTTTCGCTATTGCTTAGAAGAGTGAGAGGTGATTTGAATGAAGTTTATAACATTCTGAATGGTCCTTGTAAGTTAAACATGGAAGAGTCGTTTCCTCTTGTGGCTGAGCCCAGGATTAGGGGACACTAATTTTAAAATTAATGGTTTCCCTTTAAGACAGGAAGGTTTTTTTTCTCTCTCAAAGAGTTATGTGATTTTGGAATTCTCTGCCTCAGAAGATGGTGGAAACGAGGTCATTCAATGAATTTAAGGCGGAGGTAGATTGATTCTTAAATGAAACTAAAGTATGACAGATGCTGGAAATCTGAAATGAAAACAGAAAATGTTGGAGAAACTCAGAATGTCTGGCAGTATCTGTGCAGATGGAAACAGAGTTAATATCTCAAGTCCACTATGACTCTTCTTTGGAAATGAAAGGGGCTGGAAAGCAAAGCTGTTGACGGCGATGGGGGGGGGGGGGGGAAGCTATTGAAACAGATTGAAAGGAGTGATAAAAGAGGTAAAGGAGAAATAGCCATGGAAAATTAACACCTTTCCGTCTTTTTAATTTGGGATCATCGCTCTGTTTCCCTTTCCTATCTCTGGACAGATTCTGCTTGACTTGCTGAGTTCATCCTGCATTTTCTGATTTTATTGCAGATAGATCCGTGTCAGGCAAAGGAATCAAAGGCTATTGGGGGTAGATGGGAATGTTGAATTTGGAACACAAACAAATCTCTTGAAGGGCTGAGTGGTCTACTTCTGCTCCTGATTCATGATATGTGTATCTTATTGCAACATGAGGCTTTGGAGGGACTTGACAAAGTACATACTGAGTGAGGTAGCCCAGTTCCAGAATAAGGGGCCACCCATTTGAAATGGAGATTAGATTAGATTAGATTCCCTACAGTGTGGAAACAGGCCCTTCAGCCCAACAAGTCCACACTGACCCTCCGAAGAGCAACCCACCCACACCCATGCCCCTACATTCACCCCCGACTAATGCACCTAACACTACGGACAATTTAGCATGGCCAATTCACCTAACCAGATGAGGCAGGGTGGAAAATGGAGTTATGATCACAATTCAATAGGCCACGATCTTCAGAGCTGGTTTAATGCTCCATCTCTGCTCCTGCTGCTTCTGATGCTGGTGTTGGACTGGGGTGGACAATGTCATAAGTCACATGATTCCAAAGCTTAGAGTTTGTGATTTCAAACAAACCTGTTGGACTAAACCTGGTGTCGTGTGACTTTTCAACCTGCTCTTTATGAATTGCTTTTCTGATGGGGTTGTTAACCTTTAGGATTCTCAACCTCATTGCTTCCTTCGGCACTCATTGCAGAGTTACACGGAGGTCATTTTAATTAAACTGTTTAGGAGGGGGCATTTCAGATTGGATCGAATGCTGGGTATAGACCCTGTTCAATATTGCTGTATGTTAACTTTAACGGATATAAAGCCTGATGGGGATTGCTGCAGGTCCCATCAGTTTTGCAACAGGTTGGTTAGGGTTGCATTGCTCCCAAGACCATTGTTCTGAAGCACTGTAATGACAGAGACAGACTAGCTGATAAGCTATGTGTTATGTCCGCCTCTTAGAATTTGTTGCTGTGTGTTAGAATGAGACAGCACGCTGTGCCTCTGATTGACAGTTTTGCAGTTTAAAGCCTTCTGAAGGGCAAGCAGCTTTCCTTTTTGGAAAAAAAACAACCCACAATCCTAGAATTATCTGATGTGAAACCAGTCAGTGTTTTTTTTTAAACAAAATCCAATTTCATTTGGGTTTCTCCCTAAATCCTCAGCAATCGTTTGAAGCTGGTGGCTGATGGGATATCACCCTGTCTACTTTGAGAGCGGATCTGTGAAAGGTCTATTAATCTCGGCTGTAACAATTCTGGCACTCAGTTGCTGGCCGCTGTAAATTCACCAGCAGTTGCTGATCTTAAACTTTGCGCAGTGTTTAAGGAAGTTGAAGGAACAATCAATTCCCTCTTTAGTGTGCTGAGAGAAATCTGCATAGCCAAGTAAAAGGGCAGGAAATCTCCACAAAGCCAAAATGAAGCATTACTGTACACTGAATACCCTGGGAAATAGTTATTCATTAATTCCATTTTTCCAACTGATTGAGAGACACTAAATGTCTGTAGTACATCAAGCTGTCCATAGACTGTGTACACACAACTCTCTTCCCCTCGTAGGCTCCCTTCCCTTCACTGGGTGTTCAGTCCACTGTGAATGTCCTCACTGTCTTTCATTCATGAGAAACTGATCCCCCTCATCCCACCCTTCACCAGATCCAGTGCAACTCCCCTACTCTATTAAGCATATGCAGACTTACAATAATTGCCATCTCTCCTGCTCTCCTTTCTAAGAAGCTAATCCCAACTGTGACACTTCTGTATATCTATCTAATAAATGTTCTCACATGATTGCTATGTGTTGTCCTTACCTACAAACAGATTAAAGAACTGACAGTTTCCAAAAGTTAAGATGACATGTGATAATATCCAAGTGTCAGCAGTCAGCTCTGAACAGGTGTTATAACATGTACATGCACAATTCAGTTAATTAGATGGGAGAATTATTTTGGCCTGAACATAGGCAAGGATGTGAGTGAAGGAACCCCTGCAGGGTGATAGCATCTTGAAGTTCCGTGCCAAGCTTTAAATGTATCTTTAGACAGTACAAGGGGAACAGTGGGGGTTGTAGGAGCAGAGTACTAATGGTTAATGTTACACATGTTTAGGACAAACTAAGAAGGGAAGGTTTCTGTTTAACCTACCTTGGCCAGTCAGATTGTTCAACTTTTCCTGGCACTGCCCTTAGTGCTGTTACAATTCTTGTGACACTCACTGCAAGCCGATTCGCTGCTTAGTCCCACAGCCTCTGTTAAATCTCTGACTCTGTATTGGAGAAACAGGTTTATGCCTGACAATACTTCAAGCCCTTTCTAACATGGCTTTTGTATAACAGTTTTCTGGAAATTCAGGATGGAGACGAAGGTGGAAAATCAATGTTTAGATTCTACAACAGTGGATTGTTTCCTCTGCACTGTATCAGTGAGCTCCTTACCTCAGACACCACGAGTGCCTTGAGCACACCCACACTGAGAAATCACTTTGACCTCACAATTTGCTGGGGGTGGGCGGTTGCTGAGTTACAGGCCCGATGAGTTTGGTTTCTCCCTTATTCTAATTCAGCTTAATCACAAACAGAAAATCTATGAAAAAGCCCCAAAGAACTATGAATGCTGGCAATCAGAAATAAATTGCTGGAGAATCTCAGCAGGTCTGGTAGCATCCGTGGAGGGAAAGCAAAGTTAACATTTTCCATCCAGTGAGCCTTCTTCAGAAGAAAATCTATGAATTTTATTTTTGAAACTGTAATCCATTTGTTGCGCTTCGTTTAGCTTATAATTGGGGAACATAATTAATTATTTTGCTTATTAATTATCTTGCAAGCAATGGATATTTAAACCTGCCTGTGCCTTCCTAACCGCATTTGACTCTGTATTTGGCACCACTAGAGACATCATCTGCCAATGGTTGCTTGTGGTTCACACTTCAGAAAGGAGGTCAAGGCTGGGTCAAAAATTCTGGAACTGTCTCCCTAACAACACTGTGGGTACTTCCAATACCACATGTACTGTGGTGGTTCAAGAAGGCAGCCTACCAACACCTTCTCCAGGACAGTTAGGGATATGCAATAAGTGCAGGCCATTTCAGAAACTCCCATATCCCATTAATGAATTTTATTTTAGAAAGGCCTGAGAAGAGATTTCATAGATTGGTATTTGAGTGAAGTTTCCACTTAGTTGGAGAGAAACTGGGGTTATTTGTAGGGTCAATTAGGAGAAAGTGAGGACTGCAGATGCTGGTGATCAGAGTCAAAAGATGTGGTGCTGGAAAAGCCCTTCCTGATGAAGAGCTTATGCTCAAAACGTCGACTCTCCTACTCCTCAGATGCTGCCTGACCGGTTGTGCTTTTCCATCACCACACTTTTTGACTCCTTATTCTTAGAGTCGTTAATCCTTTGGGATTGGTCAGGAGTCTCTAGGAATTAATGATCAATTTTGGGGGCAGTGCTGTGTACAACATTGGAGGAAAAGAAATATAGAGACATTAAAAGAAAAGATCTTTCTCGACCTTTTCTTTGAAAAATTCTCTTTAACAGACATTCAAAAGGGGGTGGAAAAGCCTGTTTGGCTGGCCCTGACACACGATCCAATTGGAAAGGGGATAGATAATGACTTTCTTGCTTTCTGATTGGTGTAGGATAGTAATGACAAGCAATGTAGCATTCTGAGAACTGCTATTGTTTCCTTAACCTGTGGATTATCTGGGGATATAAGAGAATTAAACACTCTCAAATTTTGAAATAACTTTCCAGCATTGGTTTTGGTTTTGGTTTTGGTTAACATTTGACCCTTTTAATTCTTCATTCCTGGCATACGGGTGTTGCTGGCAGGAGCTGGTGAGCTGCCTTTGTAAACAATTGCAGTTTGTGTGGTCAGGAAAGGAGATCAGGCATTCTCTACCCCTGGGTGACAATGCTAGTAAAATGCTATTTTAATTGGAGAACGGGTGAATATCTATTTTAAAAGAAGCAATTTTGCAAAAGGATTGAAATCTGCATTTCAAGAGCAAGTGGGCACTGCGGGAGCTGGGGCACATGATTTCCCCTTCCAACATCATTTTGTTTTGTAAACATATTTATTAGCAAATTTTTTTAACTTTACAAACATATAAAATTATTGAAAAATACAATCAATAACAAATGTCAGTATAATAAAAAGAAAACAAACACAAAAACAATACAACTACTGTCTCCTAACTATTAACCTACCCTCTTATACAAAACAAACCTAACATTGTGCAAAACAACACCAAAACAAAAGAAAAGCAAAAAAAAACCAAAAATACCCACAGAATGCAGAACGGCTATGCTCGGCGCCAAGCTCCCAAACAGAGGAACGGGAGCATTGTATATATACCTGTATTAACACAGGAGACCCCCTCCAGGGCCCAGGTCTTGACAAATTTAACCATCCTAGTTAAACAAATGCCCTAGTGAAGACAACTGACAAATCTGTTTCCAAATAACTCAGGTAGGGCTGCCATGTCTTATAAAAATGGTCTGCTGTGTGGTGCACCATGTTTGTAAAAAAGTCCAAGGGAATGTGCTCCATAATTAATTTCTGCCATCCCAGCAAGCCTGATGGGTTCTCAGACACCCAATTCCCGACATCATTTTAATTTAGTTCCTCACTCTTGCCCTAACCTTCCCTTTTGTTATTGTTGGTGTTGCAACGTGTTCTTTTATCTGGATGATTTGGTGGTGTTTTATTAAACGCAGGTCCAGGGTTTTGACCCAGTGATGATGAAGGAACAGTGATAGAGTACCAACTGTCACTAGCCTGGTCAGAGTGCTGGCCTGGTCCTTTTAGGTGAGGAAGGGACATTGAAGAAGCCTGGATGACTTGCTGCAGTGCATCTTGTAGATAATTCACACTGTGGTCTGATGATGGAGAAAGTGAATGTTGAGGTGGTGGATGGGGTACTATCCAGATCCAGTTTAGTCTTGGATAAGAGACTGCATTGCTGGAGAGTGGGATTGCTCCTCCCGACTGAGTCATAGCCAAGCAAGAGATAATCTTGACTCTCCTGCTCCTCGGATGCTGCCTGACCTGCTGTGCTTTTCCAGCAACACACTCTTGATTCTGATCTCCAGCATCTGTAGACCTCACTTTCTCATACCCAAGCAAACTGAAGAATAAAGCTGATACTGCAAAAACCCAACCTCAGTTTAGTGGCACTAAAGTGGCAAGATAGTTTCCACACCTGCCACCCTTGTGTTCTAATGAGTGAGTTTATCTACCTACTGCACAAGTCGGGAGCTGCATTGCGATATGACCAATGCTCCATGGCAATTAAGCTACCGGGTCCAATCCCATTTCACATTGCATTCTGAAAGTTAACTGACAGAGTGAGACTTTAATGCAATCCACCCGGGATAGATTTTACTTTTACATGCAATGTTTGACACTAGATTGATATTCATAAACAGGCGGTGCTCACAGGTTTGCTGAGTGTGTGAAACACTTGCCAAGTAACTCAGCAAAAAATGCACCCAATTCTTTGCTTCTGATTTTGAAGTAACTTGTCTGATTCCTTCTGCTCTCCTCTGCAAAGTATCTGTTGTCGAGTCATAAACATTTATCCAGACCATTGAATGTTCCACCCTTTCCACTCTTGCTCATTTGCAAACAAACCATTTTAAAAGCTGTTCTCCCTTTCCTGCTATCTCACTACATTGAAACTGTGACTCTTTAATGTCATCCTTCTCTCCCTTCTACACCCATCCCACCTTGCTTTAACACATGCCTTCCTAAAACTGGGAAACCTTCCTCTTCAAGGGTGTGTCTTCCCTTCCCACTACAGTATTCAGTCTTTCTGGGGCATCCATGTCCAAATGCAACAAGACCAGGGTAGTATCCAGCCTTTGGCTTACAAGTGTCAAGTAACATTCATGTCATGTAAATACCAGGCAATGACCATTTCCAACAAGATAGAATCTAATCTTCACCCCTTGACATCCAATAGTATCTGAATCCCCACTGTCAACATCGTGGGGGTTACTCTTGACCAGAAGCTAAACTGGACTAGCCATGTAAGTATCTGTGGCTACCAGAGCAGGTCAGAGGTTAGGAATCTTGCTTTGTGCAGCTCCAGGAACATTTCAGGAGCTTGACACCATCCAGGACAAAGCAACCTGCTTGATTGATATCACAAACACGTTCAGTCTCCCCAACACCAATGCTCAGTAGCAGCAATGTGCATCATCTACAGGTTGCACTTGGAAATTTACCAAAGATCCTAAGACAGCATCTTCCAAACCCACGGTCACTTCCAGCTCGAAGAACTAGGACAGCACATGCATGGGAACACCACTTCCTGCAAGTTCCCTCCAAGCCACACAGCACCATGATTTGGAAATATATCTCTGTTCCTTCACTCTCATGGGTCAAAATCCTGGAACTCCCTCCCTAATGACATCATGGGTCTATGTACAGAACAGAGGTTCAAGAAAGCAGCTCACTATCACCTTCTCAACGGCAACTAGGGATGGGAAATAAATGATGACCCAGCAACTGAGATGCTCACATCCTGGGAGTGAATAAAACAATGAACTAAACATGGCTCTGGATTTCTTAGCTTCCCCCCCCACCCTTCACCTCCAGTCACCAACTAGGCACTGCCAACCACCCTACAGGTTCCCCAGAGGCAGGAGAGGATGGCCCGCAAGCATTGAGTAGACAGTTTACACAATTGAAAGCATGGGTTGACTGTGATTTCCTCTTCCATCCAGGTTCCGGGAGATGATAGGGCAAGAGTCCAGTTGCCCGGATATTGTGTTCTCAATTGAGCTGGCTGCCAAACCTCCAGGCAGTGTTAGAGACTCTCCTTTTAGATTGGATTACATTATAGTGTGGAAACAGGCCCTTCGGCCCAACAAGTCCACACCAACCCGCCGAAGCGTAACTCACCCATACCCCTACATTTACCCCTTACCTAACACTATGGGCAATTTAGCATGGCCAATTCACCTGACCTGCACATCTTTGGACTGTGGGAGGAAACCGGAGCACCCGGAGGAAACCCACGCAGACACGGGGAGAACGTGCAAACTCCACACAGACAGTTGCCTGAGGCGGGAATTGAACCCGGGTCTCTGGCGCTGTGAGGCAGCAGTGCTAACCACTGTGCCACCGTGCCGCCCTTCTTTGCTCTGGCTTCAACAATCCCAGACAGCCTTGTGGGGGGGTACCCTCCTCCAACAGGTTTGACCTGACATGACCACAAATTTGATTTGATGTTATTAATTTGATGTTTTGAAACTATTAGAGAGAGAGAGAGAGGGGGGATGGTGCCATTTTAAAGCAGACTATCTCTTGATCGCCTGTCATGCCATCCTGCTGCTGCTTTCAAGCTGGTGGATTTCAATAGGCCCTACGGCATTGAGAGCTGCCCTTGGGATGGTGAGCTGCCAGTCCGACCATTAATTGGCTGTTCCAGGAAAAATCGCGTTGAGTGACTGCACAGATCTGACCCACATCCGAGCCTGACAAGGGGATTCAGAATCCCACAGGGAAAATTCTGTTCTTCGTGTCACTAAACTCTTACTTGTTAATATATAAATATATATTCTGTTTTTAATCGCCCCTTCAGCATGTATTTTCCTCCTGAGCTGCCTTCTTCTTTCTTTCATGTCATTGACTTTTCATGATTTTTGAAAAGGTTGGGTGAATATTAATTATTTATGTTCTGTCTCAATGTTCATTTCCTCAACCACTTTCTCCTTCTTTCCTGCTTTTCTCTTGGTGTTCTTTGACTTTCATGACTGTTGTCACTTGGTCTTCCTCGGCCATTTCTGATGTGAATATTATCTTTTCCCAGGGATCAGTTTCTTCACTTTCACTTTATTGCCTTGAATTCCTCTTTTATTTCCCTTTGCTTCCATCGGGCTGTGTTTCTTTCTTTCAATTCTCCTTTCGTTTGCTTTCCTTCAGCTTCACTCTCACGTTTTCCCTTGTGGTAATTTTAACCCTGGGTGATATTGCAAATGCAAAGTGTTGAATCAGTCACTAATTATGCACCGGGCCTGCTTTTCACTTCCACCGAGTTGAATGGAAAGCTCGATCAAGTGGAGGACTTTCAGTGCCCATATTTACCGCACACCCCATTCATTAAAATTGCCCCCCCTCGCAAGCTGCTGCGCTTTGCCCACTCTTGCATGCTCCTAGTTTCTATCTGTTCTGCCATCCTCTCTTCTTCTCAGTAAAAGCAGAGCAGCGTGGATGCTGGAAATTTGCAACAAGAACTGAAGCTGCTGGAGAAACAAAGCAATTCTGGCAGCATCTGTGTAAAAAGAAAAACAGAGTAACTGTAAGAAGAGTCATACTGGACTCGAAACGTTGGCTCTGATTATTTCACCACAGATGCTACTACATCCATTATCTTTCTCATCTGCTTTACCTCCCATCGTGGGCATGATTTCCACCATCACAGCTTAAACTGGTGGAGTGGATCACCTTGTGTTGTAAAACCTGATCAGTAATGTGCTTGTAAACTGTTAATTCGAGTCATAGTGATCTACTGTACACAAAAGGCCCTTCAGCCCATCTTGTCCAGCCCATTCACAAGCAACTGTCTGACTATTCTAATCTCATCTTCTCACACAAGTGCATCACAAGTGCACACCTAAATGCTTCTTTAAATATTATGAGGATTTCTGCTTCTATCTTACAGGCAGTGAGATTCCCACTACCCTCTGGGTGAAGGGTAAACACTAGAGGCACTATTGAAGGGAACATGTGTATTGTTGCACAGATCTTCCCAATTCACTTCACTCTATGTCCCCATTTTGCATTGTCATGGCCCCTGTTGGAGACGGGATGGAGTACTGTGAGGATGAGGAGCTTGTCAAAGTTAGAAGTTGTTATAATTTGGTCAGAGCTCCCCAACAACTATTTATGTCTTGGAGCTTGTGGCCCCCAAATTTAGGCTTGTGGTCATTTGATGTCCAGTACCCTACTCTGAGCAGTACTGTTGTAGCAGGCAACCTCTGGGATTTTTCCTGGGGAATCAGTTTTACAAAAACTGATGGGCAGGCTAATGGTGTAGAATGCATATGCTGTTTTTTATTCATTCATGGATAGAGGGTGTTGTTGGCTCGGCCAGCCTTTAATGCCCATCCCTAATTCCCCAGAGGGTATAAGGAGTCTGCCACATTGCTGTAAGTCTGGAGTCGCATATAGGCCAGACTGGGTAAGGATGGCAGATTTCCTTCCCTAAAAGACATTAGTGAACCAGATGGGTTTTTCCTGACAAAATTGGTAAAGATTTCATGGCCGTCATTAGAATCTTAAATCCAGATTTTTGTTGAATGCAAATTCCACCATCTTACCTGGATCTCTGGATTAATATCCAGCAATAATACCACAAGGCCGTCACCTCCTCATGACATAACTTTGAAGAGAGAGGTTGACAACACTGACATCAGTAGTCACAAGGGCAGCAAATACATGGGAAGATCACCATGTGCAAGTTTCCTCCAAGCCATTCACCATCCTGACTTGCAAACATGTCACTGTTCCTTCAATATTCACTGAGTCAAAAATACAGGACCCTCATTATGGGTCTACCTGCAGCAAATGGAGTGCAGCTGTTCAAAAGGCTGCTCACTCCCACCTTCTCAAGGGCAACTAGGGGAGGCTCATAAATCGTGGTCCAGTCAGTGACAGCCATATCCCACATTCAAATAAAAATTATCCTATTGAGACTCAGAGAAGGAGGCTATAGTAGAATAACCTACACGAGAGGTGTAAGGATCATGTGTGATAGCGAGTAAATAAAATAATTTGTCAACACCCCTCCTTTCATCAATGCAGTCAGACAATGGTCGCTCCAGATAAGACAGAGACACATTTAAGCAGCCCATTAAGTAAAGATGGTACTGTCTGAGGCAGCAGTCTCTCAGCAGAGTGGCACTTCATTCCTTAGCTCAAACCTCATGGCAGCTTAGTCCAGCAGGGGGCAACTTAGTTCAATAGAGGGTCAGTCAGGCAAATTGAACTTGGTGTTACTATAGTGCAGACAACTCAAACCAGGGAGTAGGTCCACCTTAGAGTCAGAGGTTATGGATCATGCCACAGTCCAAATTGTCCAACCACAACATCTAGCTTTTTGGGATTGGACATGAAGGCAGTGGAGGCAGAGCCATGGAATAATTTTTAAGGCAGAGATCTTTGTTCAGAAAGAGAATCAAAGATCATCAGGATAGATGGGAAGGTGGAATGCGAAATGGATCAGCCATGATCTTATTGAATGGGGAAGCATGCTGGAAGGACCGAATGGTCTAGTTCTGTTCCAATTTCATTTGTTTGAATGCCAGTAAATAAAGCCCATTGCACCCCCCCCTTAATTAAATAAAAGAAACCCCTCACAACACAATTCTTCTGGCCTCTTGTGTATGCCGCCTTTGCTTCCCTATTGGCAGCTGAGCCTTCAGGAGTCTAGGCCTTAGAGTGGAATTGGCCACTTGAATCATTCTCCGTATCTCTGTTCCTTTGCGATCCTCCTTAAATCCCAAGTCAGCTACAGATATTTTAGCCAAACTAGTTTGTTTCTTTGGCTTGGCATTCCTGTTTGCCTGAATACTTCCTCATAATGCACCTTGAAATATGTTCTGTGTTAAAAAGCCCCTGAAAGTATGAGTTATTAGTTCTGCATTGCCTTAATCATAGAGGAGCTAATTTGCCACTGTTATTGTTTGCTACGTATTTTTGTGTCTTGGTAAAGTTGGTATTGTGATTTTTTTTTTTCCCAGGGCCTGGTCAGCAAGTTGCGACTTTCTTTCTTTTCTGTGTCTCATTCTAATTAGCAGCAAACTTCCTCTGAATAAAGTTCAGTACCGTGTGTCCACAGGTTGATGATTTGTTCTCTGCTTCATCAATACCATCATAGGCCTTGATTTTGATTTTCTTTTTCCGCTGGAAGGAAAGGGAAATTTGCTGGCGGCAGCTTAGTTGCAGCTGTCAAGGAGGAGAGTCAGACTGTTTATGTGAATCACTTCACCTAACTTATGTAGCTATTTAGCTATTCCATCTGTCTTGGCTGTGATTGGGAACAAACTGATTGGACTTCTCGTAAAAAGACTTTTATCTAGGTCAGGAGCAGGAGTACTCTGTTTTTAAGTTAAATCTTCCTCCCCTGTGCCCAGTGCTAATGACATTGGTTGAAGTGAGAAAGCAATGAATGGGAAGTTGTCGCTGCTAATTCTCATGTCTCCATCTGTCACGTCCATCCTGGCACTTGCGGGAGGTAATTGTCTTCTCTCTGTGTCCTATGTGTGAGAGGTTCATTAGCTAGATTAGTGCAAATGCAAAGGATTCTTGTCTGCGCTGGCTTAATGGCGGATTTGAAATCAGGTGCTGTTCTACTTCTGTCTCGTTTCTTTTCCTTCTTCCTTTTGATCTGCTGAGACAGTGATGACAATGGCACTAATGACTAATGAAGCCAAATGAAGCCTTGACAGAATGAAAGGGGGCAGAGCTAATTCTGCTGATTGGGAAGCTGGATGCTGTCCAAGATTGAACATACTCAACCCAGAACTGAGAAACAACATTATGTTTTCCCCTTTATTTGCTTTAAAATCTGCGGAATGGAATGCATTTTCAGATGCACGATACCAACACCCACCGATCCCACAATTGATCACAACTCATTTAGTTTACTGTGAGAAATCAGGTCAGCATGTCGGGGATAATCTTTCATCAAAAACATGCCGCTTGCAAATTTGCAGCGTGTGTAGCTAGACTTGAATGCCATTTAGGCTTGGGTAATAAGATTGCAGCATATACCTCCCTGTCTTCTCTCTCAACCTCCCGCAGTGCACCCGGTTTCACTATCAACGGGGGTGGTACCAGGGGACTAGAGAGTGGCGAATGTTGTGCCCCTGTTCAAAAAAGGGAATAGGGATAACCCCGGGAATTACAGGCCAGTTAGTCTTACTTCGGTGGTAGGCAAAGTAATAGAAAGGGTACTGAGGGATAGGATTTATGAGTATCTGGAAAGACACTGCTTGATTAGGGACAGCCAGCACGGATTTGTGAAGGGTAGGTCTTGCCTTACAAGTCTCATTGAATTCTTTGAGGAGGTGACTAAGCATGTGGATGAGGGTAGAGCAGTGGATGTAGTATACATGGATTTTAGTAAGGCATTTGATAAGGTTCCCCATGGTAGGCTTATGCGGAAAGTCAGGAGGCATGGGATAGAGGGAAATTTGGCCAATTGGATAGAAAACTGGCTAACCGGTCGAAGTCAGAGAGTGGTGGTAGATGGTAAATATTCAGCCTGGAGCCCAGTTACAAGTGGAGTTCTGCAGGGATCAGTTCTGGGTCCTCTGCTGTTTGTAATTTTTATTAATGACTTGGAAGAGGGAGTCGAAGGGTGGGTCAGTAAATTTGCAGATGATATGAAGATTGGTGGAGTTGTGGATAGTGAGGAGGGCTGTTGTCGGCTGCAAAGGGACTTAGATATGATGCAGAGCTGGGCTGAGGAGTGGCAGATGGAGTTCAACCCTGCCAAGTGTGAGGTTGTCCATTTTGGAAAGACAAATAAGAATACGGAATACAGGGTTAACGGTACGGTTCTTAGTAAGGTGGAGGAACAGAGGGATCTTGGGGTCTATGTTCATAGATCTTTGAAAGTTGCCACTCAGGTGGATAGAGCTTGTAAGAAGGCCTATGGTGTATTAGCGTTCATTGGCAGAGGGATTGAATTCAAGAGTCGTGAAGTGATGTTGCAGCTGTACAGGACTTTGGTTAGGCCACATTTGGAGTTCTGTGTGCAGTTCTGGTCACCTCACTTTAGGAAAGATGTGGAAGCTTTGGAGAGGGTGCAGAGAAGATTTACCAGGATGTTGCCTGGAATGGAGAATAGGTCATACGAGGATAGGTTGAGAGTGCTAGGCTTTTTCTCGTTGGAACGGCGAAGGATGAGGGGTGACTTGATAGAGGTTTATAAGATGATCAGAGGAATAGATAGAGTAGACAGTCAGAAACTTTTTCCCCGGGTACAACAGAGTGTTACAAGGGGACATAAATTTAAGGTGAAGGGTGGAAGGTATAGGGGAGATGTCAGGGGTGGGTTCTTTACCCAGAGAGTGGTGGGGGCATGGAATGCGCTGCCTGTGGGAGTGGCAGAGTCAGAATCACTGGTGACCTTTAAGCGGCAATTGGATAGGTACATGGATGGGTGCTTAAGCTAGGACAAATGTTCGGCACAACATTGTGGGCCGAAGGGCCTGTTCTGTGCTGTATTGTTCTATGTTCTATGTTCTATGTTCTAATGGTTATCCATGTCTCACATCAACTATCCTGTAGTTGCTTTCAATATGATTACCAACCCAGTTTTAATTGTGGATCTAAGTAGATTCAAGTGTCAAATGTGCCTTTCAGATCCCATTTGAGGACTGTGCTTAGAGACAAGGATATTGTGTGATGCCTCATTGTCAGGTATGCCATTATGCCATTAAGAGATACAGTATGGCAGTATTCCTTTAAGAGATATGTTCATAAATCATCACTGTATCATGGTATGTGTCTTGAGGAGATGAAACTTACAGACTCCATTTTAACTTGGCTCACTTGAAGCATGGCATGCTGAATGTTACATCCTGTGACACAATAAATAAAAACTTGAAAAGCAGATAGAGGCTGATTTTTAACAAGTGATCTGAAAGATGGCACCAAACAGTGCAGAACTCCCTGGGTGCTGGCACTGCAATGTCAACCTAATTTGTGTTCTCGCATCACTGGAGAGAGCCTGAGAACTGAGGCCCATCCCACTCTGAGATGAATGTACTATCAGAGAGTCACATCTCACAATGAAAACAGATTGAGCACAAAGCAGCATTAACTAGCTGCCTTGTTAATAGTACATGGCATGTTGAAGGAAACAGCCCAAGCAGAAACAACAATTTTACAAAGTATGAACAAAGGTGCATTAGAAATGCTAGTGTGCTATCCTACTTTCATAGAAGCAAAATAGAATGGGAGGTCATAGTACTGTGCACCAAATAAGGAAATATTGTTCCAATCTTTCTGAGAAGTTCTTTTATCACTGTGCCATTTCCATGTCACAATTCGTGAATTCTACTCCATTGCATTTAGGAGCTAGTCTTTCAGTTCACAGGTCTACACTAGTGTCCATATTCTCCCTGAACATTCTCCCAACCATCTACATTTAAGTCTATCAACATATCTATCTATTCACTTTCCTTGCTTTATTTTTCTAAGTTCCCCAGAATGCATGTCTCTCAGCTATTCCTTGTAGTGAGTTCCATATTCTAACCATTTGGGGTAAAAAGGCTTCTCCTGAGATCATCACTGAATGTATTAGAAACTGTGGATAACAATCCAATTGTCCTAGAAATGACAGAAATATTTCTGGAACGTAGTCCCTTCAAGTATTGAAGTCTAGTAAATCAGTCAGCCCAGAACCAATCAAGGTGGTTCTGAAGGAGAGTCAAATTGGGTTTTTCTCTCTCAGTTTCTCTCTCCATCAATGTTGCCAAATCTGCTGAGTTTATCTAGCTCTTCTTGTTTTTATTTCAGACTTTCAGCACCTGCAGTTTTTTGCTTTTATATCTGCTCAATCACTAAAATTAATAATTTGAAATAAGGTTTGTGTCCAGGCAAATAATTGTCTCCATTAATCAATGTATCTTTCCTCTTTTTGTGAAGAGTTAGAAGGTTATATTGCCAGAAGTTGATCCCAGAGCCAGACAGATATTTGATTCCAGCACTTAACAAATTACAAGAAGTTTCTCTTCATAAAATATGTTAACCCATGGTCAGATTGTAGTAACTGGCAGAGATCTTGCCACATGATATGACCAGGGGCAGTCAGTTCTCCTAGAGAATTTCATTCCTGAAACACAGAATAACTCATCACCTATCACATTGCTGCTTGTGGGAGCTTGCTGTGTGCAGGACAGCCACTTGTCTGCACTTGAAGTTCATTCATTGTGTGAGTTATTCTCTGATATTTCAGTGAGATTGTGTAAAATCCACAACAAATGGGAATCTTCAGTTGGAGCTGTGAAAAACAACTTTTCTTTGAAATGAATATTGCAGCAAAATTATGACCTGGAGCATTTTAATGCTTGTGAAAATGTTAAAGAGCTACTAATATTGCCAGGGTGAAGCTGTCACTTCTGACTCAGAAAGTTGTAGGTCCAAATCACACTCCATAGAGTTGAGTACATTGTCTATACGAACACTGCAACAGCATTGATGGAGTGCTGCACTGTCTGAGATTTCTTTTTTACCCATTCAGACATGAAAACAATGAAGCCCTTTCTTCCCTTGCAGATTGACATAAAATATCCATAGGTGATATTTCAAAGAAGGTCAGAGGATTTCTCCTGAGTGTCATGGTCAATACTTAACCCTTAGCCAAAATTAAAACAGATAATTAGCTTATAATATTGCTAATTGTATATGGCAGCTTGAATTTAACATCTACTGCTGTGCTTTCTACAGTATAACAGTGACTACACTTCAGAATGTTCTCTATTGGCCATAAGATATTTTGTGACATCCTGAGTTTTGTGAAATGTGCTATGTTGATGGAAATGTTTCTTTCTGTACCATCCAGTAAATATTTTTCTCTTTTAAAGATAGAATTTTCACCTTTATAAACTTATGTATCTGCTATTATTTGGCTGCATTCCCACATCAAAGCTAATAACATGCCAATGGCACACAACCTGATTCTTTGATATATAGTGCTGTTACCATGGATACCTATGTCAAAGTCAATGTTTTTGAGACCAAAGGTTTAAGTGAAAAGACAAATAATACTTTCTAGTGGTTGAAATTCATGCCGTGTTTGTGGAACTTGGTTTCGGTTGCAGGGTTTGAGCTATAGGGAGAGCCTGAATAGGCTGGGACAATTTTCCCTGGAGCTTCGGAGGCTGAGAGGTGGCCTTATGGTGGTTTATAAAATCATGAGGGGCATGGATAGGGTGGATAGCCAAGGTCATTTTCCCAGGGTAGGGGAGTCCAAAAGTAGAGGGCATGAGTTTAAGGTGAGAGGGGCAAAATATAAAAGAGACCTAAGGGGCAACGTTTTCATGCAGAGAGTGGTGCATATAGAAATTAGCTGCCAAAGGATGTGGTGGAGGCTTGTACAATTGCAACATTTAAAAGCCTTCACGAGGTGTACAGGACTAGGAAGGGTTTAAAGGGATATGGGCCAAATGTTGACAAAAGGAACTAGATTAATTTTAGGATGCTAGTTGGCATGGACAAATTGGACCGAAGGGTCTGTTTCTACGCTGTATGAGTCTAAGACTCTATAATTGCTAAGTTAAAAATCACACAACACCAGGCTATAGTCCAACAGGTTTAATTGGAAGCACACCTGTGGGTTTGCAGTAGAGTGTGGTGCTGAGGTGTCCATCCTTGATGGAGACGCACGTGTCCAAGAATGAGACAGACAGTCGAGAGTAGTCCATGGTGAGTTTGATGGTGGGATGAAAATTGTTGAAGTCACTGTGTAGTTTTATCAGTGACTCCTCGCCATGGGTCCAGAGGAAGAAAATGTCATCAATGTACCTGGTGTACAATGTCGGTTGGAGATCCTGCATAGAGAAGAAATCTTGTTCCAACCTGTGCATAAAAATGTTGGCATATTGGGGTGCAAATTTGGTCCCCATGGCTGTTCCGTGTGTCTGGATGAAGAATTGGTTTGCAAAGGTGAAGACGTTATGATCGAGGATAAAGCGGATGAGTTGTAGGATGGTGTTTGGAGACTGGCAGTTGTTGGTGTTGAGTACTGAGGCTGTTGCCGCGATGCCATCATTGTGGGGGATGCTGGTGTAGAGTGCGGAAACATCCATTGTGACGAGGAATGTTCCTGGTTCGACTGGTCCATGGGTGCTGAGTTTCTGTAAGAAATCCGTAGTGTCGCGACAGAAGCTGGGGATCCCCTGTACAATAGGTTTCAAGATGCCTTCCACATAGCCAGAGAGATTCTCACATAGGGTCCCATTTCCCGACACGATGGGACGTCCCGGTGTGTTGGCTTTGTGTACCTTTGGAAGGCAGTAGAAGTCGCCTACACGAGAAGTACGTGGGATGAGGGCGCATAGGGAGCTCTGAAGGACTGGATCCAAAGTTCTGATCAGTGTGTTTAATTCTCGCATATGTTCTTTGGTCGGATCAGCTGGTAGTTGCCTATAGTGTTCCTGGTTGTTCAGTTGTCGGTACACTCATAAAACTACACAGTGACATCAACAATTTTCATCCCACCATCAAACTCACCATGGACTACTCTCGACTGTCTGTCTCATTCTTGGACACGTGCGTCTCCATCAAGGATGGACACCTCAGCACCACACTCTACTGCAAACCCACAGGTGTGCTTCCAATTAAACCTGTTGGACTATAACCTGATGTTGTGTGATTTTTAACTTTGTACACCCCAGTCCAACACCGGCATCTCCGAATCTATAATTGCTGATTGTGACCCTGATGCTGGTTGCTGTCCATGGTGCTGGATTCAGCCGGGAATGCCTGGCTTGGGCTGTCTTTTGGTACTTCTGATGTTTAAATGAAAAAAGAGTAACTGAGAAAAAGACACACGTGTGGTCCAACAACTCCACTCCTAAAACTCATCCCACGTATCTCAAAAATGAAGGATTTTTACATGAAATCAGTTGTAACTTGAATGTGCAAAATAGATCAGGAAGGAAAATAACATCATGGTGCTCCAGTAGTTTTGCATCAGCATTAACACATGGGGCAAGAGTTTCATGAGCTTGGGGAGATGGTTTATTTTTCCTTTTCTTATTTTGGGCTTTGTTAGCTTAAGTTGATTTTCTTTTCTTCTAGCTTTAGCTGATTATTTACTGTGATATCGCTACAGATAAGTGTGTGAGTGTAAAGCCTCCTCTGGCTTTTCTGCTTTATTTTAAGGGGAGCCAGTGATATTCCAGACATGATTTTGTTTTCATTCATAGAAATAATGTGGTTCACTAACAAGATCAGAATTTAATTTTCATTTCTAATTGCCATTGAGAAGATGGTGGTGAGTTGCCTTCTTGAACTGCTGCTGACCTTTTGGTGTAGGTAGACCTGCAACACTGTTAGGGAAGGAATTACAGGATTCAGCCATGGTGACACTGTAGCAACAGCAATATATTTCCAAATCAAGATAGTGCAAGGTCATGTGATGGCGCATGTGATGGTATTCCTATGATTCTGCTGCTCTTTCATTCTAGATGGTAGTGGCTGTGGGTTTGGAAGGTTCTGGCTGAGGACCCTTAGTGAAGCTCTGCAGTATTTCTTGTACAAGTATTCTTGTACAAGAATCCTGAGTTATCCTGACCTATTGTACAGGGGATCCCCAGCTTCTGTCGCGACACTACGGATTTCTTACAGAAACTCAGCACTCAAGTAACTCAGTATTTCTTGTACAGTATTTCTTGTCCTACTGAGCCTCAGCGGTAGAGGGAGTGAAGTGGATGTGGTGTCAATAAAATGAGCTGCTTTGCCCTGAATCCCTCCTTTAATGTCCCCTCTTCTTTTCGAGGAAATGTTGAAACCTGTATCTAGCCCCTTGTTGCTTAATCTGAGCTGAGAAGAAGAGAATTCAACCAAATGATTTTCCATGCTCTCCGATGATAAAATGATGCAGCGCAGGTGGAAGGCCACTTTGCCTATTGTGCATCTCCTGGCTTTTGGAAGGCTGGTTTGATAATTCCTCTTCCCTGCTCTTTTCTGATCCTGTAAATTGTGTTGGATTTTTAAAAATGAGAATGAAGTCCTACTGTTTGGACCAAAGAAAGAGATGTCCCAGCATCTCTCTCCCTTTGAGAGTGGCTGGTGGTGCCATGCAGTGGCATTTTAATATTGAAAGAAAATCAAGGAGTTACTTTTACCAACATCTATCTGATACCTCAAATGATTCATTTGGCCATGTATTAGCTGCTAAATGTGAGATCAGAAAAGTGCCAGTAGACAGTCTGGGTAGGCATCCCTGGCTGAATTCAGGACCACAGACAGCAAACTAACTGCTTTTTTTGGTCTACAGTACAACATTGACTAGACTTCAAAATTATTTAATTGAATGTAAAGGGCAGTGAGACTATTCTGAGGAAACATAAGGTAGTATATAGATGCAAGCTTTTTCTGTCATTAAAGTGTAAAAAATGGGGGGGGGGGGGGGGGGGAGGGGAGCAGGGTGTGGAGTTTGATGAGCCTCTGTTGCTTTCAAGTGCCCCTTAGGGGTGAGAAAATGATACAAGTTTCAAAGGCTCACACTGTATACCACCTGCCTCAGAACAGGTGGAGTCTGGGGAGAACAGATCCAAAGCTATTTCAGCACAAAATTGCAAAGAATTGATCGAAGCAGTCATGAGAATTGATGATGTGTGAAATGGACAGTGTATTTACTCAGAGTAAGAATGAAGTTTCTGACTCTGGTGCAGACAATGGGTTGTAACAAAATGGGCATTGTGGCCTTGTTCCTGATTGTGCTGCCTGCTGGCCTCAGGGGTTCAGGAGTAATCACTTGCATTACAGATCTGATCAAAAAGGCATTGTGCTCAATAATACAACAGGGCCAACTGTTTTCTCCATTGACTTTCAGTTTGCCAGTAATTATTTGGATTCAGAAAAGGTTTAAGAAACCACTTCCTGCTCCACCTAAAGTGGATGATATAATCCAGCTTTGGAGTGGGAGTCCTCAATACCCCTGGAATGCCACAAGATCTTGCAGTTCAGCCTTTGAATGAGCCCATTTATGGTTGAAAAATATCTTTAGGCACTAATTAGCTCTCATTGCCAAACCCATCATTGGAAGAGGTGGAGGTGAGAGTTTGTTACCAAACACGAGAGAATTTCTCCCATAAGATCATCTCAATTATGTAAAACATTCTGGTCATTCTGTGCAGTTAATTGACAAATTCTCAGTCAATCACCTGATGACCTGGATAACCACCTGATAAAGGAGTGGTGCTCCGAAAGCTAATGCTTCCAAATGAACCTGTTGGACTATAACCTGATGTTCTGTGATTTTTAACTCAATGGAGACAGGTTTGAAACTGTTAATTCACTTTTCAAGAGTGCTACTTGAGAAGATTAATGATCTGATAGAGCTGTATGCACCCCACTTTATGTATCTTTTCATTGCAGTGAGAATGGAAATATATTTCACTCCAGTGAGAGAACGTGTTTGGAAAATGTTTAGTTTTGTTCAAGGGGACCTAGCCAATGAGCAAATTTGAGACATTTGAGATGGAAGGAAATGTTTGGGCCGTGACTATAGCTCTAAACCTAATGGATGGTTTGGTTGAATTACCCACATAAATAAAAGTTTTAATTAGTTTTGCTCCAGACATCACAGGCCAATGTCTCAAAAATATCAGAAAAATGGAAAGAGAGCCAGTCATTCCCTGTCACTTCGTCCTGAACTGGACCGGAACACTTTTAAATACCCATCCATCTACAATAGTGATTAGCCACTAATGGGTCTCAGGATATTCTTGATTGCTCAACCATGAAATAAGGAGACTTCAAGGGAACTGGACATATTTAAAACAGAGCTACACATCAAGAACAGAATGATTTTAATTTCACCTTTGTAATGCCATCCACCATTGTAACATTGGTGAGCAATGCCACAGAGTGTCTACTTGTAAACAGAATAATGAACAGCAAGAGTAAGTTATGGGCTGAATTCTACTGCCATGGTTTGGATAATTTGCCGATAAGGAAACTTTGTTTTAAATATTCAACCATAGGACAATGGTTGGCACTGGCTAGACCAGTATTTTTTGCACATACCTAGTTGTTAGGAGGGCAGTTAAGAGTCAACCATGTTGGAAGTTCAGGGTGAGAGTTGCAGGTCAGAATCTCATCCAGAGTTAATGCGCAGAGTAATAGATTCCCTACAATGAGTTTCAAGGCAGAATATATTCCCAGAAATTGGAATGTAACTGAGAGGTTCACACAGCTTGCATATAGAATAATGGGTGCCCCGGAGTGTTTACAAGCTGGAGTAAAATTTGAGGGTTTTAGAGTTTTCATATAAATGTTTATATATCAAGGAATGATGAAATCTATCTGAGATGTTGAGGTGATTTATACATGTAGTAGATATCTGTAAATGGTACAGATGGAAATTGAAGGGTTCAGGGCATTTTATATATAAAATAATGTGGAGCTAGGGTGAAGCACTGTCTGCCAACATTGGGAGAGGTTTTGATAAGCTAACTCCAGAAGAATAGAGTAATTTACAGGGCAGAAATAAATCCAAGATTTAGATGCTTTATATATGGAACAATAGCTACCTGTAGTGTGTTACATCCAAATCCTATTAGGGTTCAGATCAGTTTTATATCGATTAATGGAAGAACCTAGGAATGAATTACAGTGTGATATCTAACTGAGGACTTAAGATAATTTGTGTCATGCTGAACATGAGTAAGACTACTGCATTAGAGTCAGTCCATGTTGCGGTTATTTTTTTGGGGGGGGACAATACTTTTTTTTTATGGCTGTGGTTTTTTTGTCCTTTTCATAATGATGAATCACACTGAAGGATTAACGATAGTGCAATCAGTAATTTGCAGTTATTTAATGAGCAATTCTAAAACCAGTACAAGTTTTGGCTGATGCATAGAATAGTCCCATCCATTATTCTAACAATAAACTATCCCAGCTCCTTGATTAGACTCCAGCCTGTAACTCACTCTTGGATGTTCTGTGTATGAACTGCCCAAATCTCAAGTCAGTAATCACTTGTAGATGTCTACTTTTCTATCTGAAACCCTCAATTACATTCCACTCTGCAACAAACCTTCAATTATCACCTTTATCACTGGGTAAACTGCAAGATTCTGCTTTGTAATGCTTTTAGGATGTATTTCTGAGTGTATTCACAAACTAAACCATTATATCTGCTTTGTTTGGTGAGTTGTGGGGTGGTTACCATCTTGAAACCTGCTAGGTGGCAAAACTATGTTTGATGGCAGTCTTCTTATTAATGGTAACACCAATCCACAGATTTGAGTGACTTGGTTGGTGGACATAGAACTGTTCAGTTGGGCTATGTGCAAAATAAGGTTCTAGGTTTTCCTGGCTTGTGGGTCTGAATTTTGTTGTATTGTCTAAGTGTCTGTTGCACTGAGGTTTTTGGAGGGTTTTTCACCAGGAGGCCTAACAAGATTTCTTGCTTAGCTTATCAAATTTATCTTATCAATGACCTACACTGCTCCAACAAGGCCCTGTCATTCAATTCCAGCCCTATTTTGCCACCAAATCCAGAAAACTCACCAGTTATTGGATATCAGATCTGCATTCCTCATGCCAATGCCATCTTTAAAAGGCCGTGTACTCATGGGCAGATGTTGGCAGTCCAGACTTGCCCTTCACCAGCAACAGAGTGGTGCAACAGTCACAAAGCTGCATTGCTCAAGGCTCATAGTAAGTACAGCTGACACCCTCTTGCATATAATAGCCCGTTCTGTCTCTATCATGATTTAAGCACCAAGCCACACTCTTGATCCGTCCTTAGCTACATCTTGTCTAACCACTCTGTAATTCACCACTACCCTGTTCCCACTGGCCACAGGTGACCTGTATCCTGTTGATGTCCAGTAGGGAAACATCATATGCAGGTAAGCAGTTTGGACAATTCCAGACATAAGCAAACCTACACAAAATGAAAAAAATATGAAAAGCTCCAGCTGCTGGAATTCTCAAACAAAATTAGAAGTTGCTGGACAAGCTCAGTAGATCTGGCAGCATCTGTGAAGAGAAAGCAGAGTTAACATTTCAGTTCCAGTGACCCTCCTTCAGAACTGATTGTATTGGTATATATGCCGAAGATGCCAGGTTCTCCCCCCACACCCCCATCACCACCATGTCTTTTTTCACCTCGCACTACAGAACCAACCCATTTTCACCCATCCCCTCCCCAATGCAGAGACTTATGTCATTGGTCTCCGTCTCTAACCTTGAGTGCCAACATTGTATCTTTGTGATCGTCCCCCCGGTTCCTGCCAATGGCCCCATCCCCTCCCCAATGCCTTCTGATGCTTTTCTGCGCAATACCCCATGTGCCTTGTTTCCCCTTGTCACCACCCTTGTCTTGACCTTTACACATGCCTCTGCTCCCCTCTGCCTAGCTGAGACACTCCAAGCCACTTTTGGCTCCTATAGCACCTTCCCCTTTGCATCCTCCTCAACGCATTGACCCCCAAGTCTGCACTTCCCCCAGATCTCTGACATTTCAAGCAGACGTGAGACATGACTGACAAGAATGCTATGTTTGCAGCTTCCCTCGAATAACAAGATCTGATTACCCTGACTGCTTGTGATGGCCCTACAAGACTGACTGATGCCTACTACCCAGACTGTACTTGGATATATCTCCTGACTCTATCCAGCACGAGTGCAAGATTGATTCTCAAAGTGCCCCTGGATTGTCTGTGGACTGTGCCCAACATTGTTGAACAACTGTGCTGTGTATTTGCTGTGTTGTGCAGCAAGCTGTTACCTCACCCCCTGCCCTCCTGATCTCTCTGTGTGTCTGCACAAAACAGCGCATCAGTGTGGCAGCATTTAGTGTAATTGCACTAACAGTGTGGCATGGCAAGATGGGGATGGCAAGGCACAGATGCTACATGCATGCAAGTTGGTACTAAATGAGCAAGTGCTCAGAGAGAACACAAAATGAACTCCAGTCCAGTCCATGCCTGTCTGTGGGTGCAGTCTGTCCCATGCTGCTCTTTCGCAGCCTGTAGGTGGATTGAAAAGATGCCATGAGAATTGTGAGAGGTTGACAAATGTTGGATTCCAATGTCCATGGATGAAGGGTGTGTCCTGAGGTGTTCTTCGGTGCTGAACAACATGAAAGCTCTTTGCGGCCTGCAATGATCTATATCGCAAGGTACTTGCTTTGACTTCCATGCCAAGAATTCTGGACATTCAGATTGTGAGCTGTGTTTGGTGAGTTAGTAGCTGAATATTAATGAGGCAAGTTAATAAGGTGTTTAACAAGCAATAATCTCCCTTAATTGTCAACTTGCTGCTACCTAGTGAGGAACTCACTTCGCTCCCCAGCAGATATGTAACAAATATACCAAGTTGCTCTTGATGCAAAGAGAGGCCTCACCAGGAGTAGGCCATTCAGCCCTTCAGATCTGCTCCACCATTCAATTGGATCATGGTTGATTCTCTATGACAACACCATATTCCTCCTTTCTCTCCATACCCCTTGATGCCTTTAAAATCTAAAAATGTATCTCTTTTCTGAATATATTCAGTGACTGATGAGAGCATTGAGAGATTACAGCTTCACCCCATCAGTGGCTGAGGGGGAATTGGAGACATCAGGTAGCTGGACGACTCCAGAGACAGCCATGAGTGGTCAGGAGCATGCTGCAGCCATCAACACCCTTGCCAGATTTTCTTTTGCAGTCTTTACCAGTTGAGAAGAAAAGGTGACAGGGAGAAGCTAGGGAAAAATATAAGGTTGACAGTTTTAAATTCTCACTCATTCACTGTGCTTTCTCATTCCTGCTGCTGACCTCTTTGCTGAAGGTAGCAATTTTGCCTCCACAGCCTTCTATAGTCAAGAATCCCACAGGTTCGCTACCCTCTGAAGAAATTGTTCCTCATGTCAGTCCTGAATGGTCTACTCTGTATCCTGAGACTATGTTCCCTGTACCTAGACTCCCCAACCCAAGAAAACATCTGTCTAGCCCTGTTAGAATTTTATTTGTTTTGATCAGATCCCCTCACTCTTCTAAATCCTATTAAATAGAGGGCCAGATGTCCTGTTTAATTCTGTCACAAATCCAACTATAGCCCACATGCCTCAGACCCCTGTGTGATTCTGCCTTTGGTGTGTGTCAGTAACATTAGCTTGGTTTTGTAAGAGGAACATTCAGTCTGCTGCTTCTGCAGTGTCCAGCAACCTCTGGGTGCTGAGCTGTGAACACTGGGTGAGGGAATTCTCGATGATATTCATGAACTAAACAACCCGTTGGCAGTCCTTGTTCAACCTCATACATGACAGACCTGTGAACTGTGTCCCAGCAAGAGCCAGAGTGCATATTACTAAGAAGAAAAGGAGGCAAGGAGATGCCAGAAGAGATTTAAGATTGACAGTGTTCAAGTCTTGTATTGCCAGGTAACCTGTACACCAGCAGCCATTAACCATCATGAGCTATTATTTATTTTGTAGGCGCCCAGGGTCAGAACACAGCAGTGCTTAGATGTTGAAACACATCTGACAGGAGCATTTAGAATTTGAGGTTTGGTGGACGTGGCAGGAATAAAACTAACAAGAGCAACACATTTCTGGCAATAGCAGTCCGTCAGCACCTCCGCACCATCCAATAAACAGAAGGGAGTACTGAGAGTTTACTGACACATAGTTTCACCCCATCAGTGGCTGAGGGAGAACTGGAGGCATCAGGAATCTGACTGACTCCAGAGACAGCGATGAGTGGTTGCGGGCATGAAGCTGGTATGTTTGCCTTTCAAGGTGACCTTATTTTTTTAAAAATCAACCTGACCAGATATGTTATGTCAGATGTTGAGTGGGACTTGAACCAGGGCTTCTAGCCACGAGGTAGGGACATTACCACTGCACCACAAGAGTCCTCAAAATGACCTGATAATCCTGAGCTGATCGTCTAGTTACTATCTGGAAGAATGCATTCAAGACAAAACTATTTGCTTTCTGTTGCTGAAGATGCTAATATGAGGCAAACCAGACACTGTTTGTAGGCTGTTTGACCTTGGGTTGGGGTTTATAGCTAAAGACTGATTCTGTCCCACATTTTTGACAAACTTCACCAGCAGGACCTGTGGTGGATTTTCCCTTGAACAGACCATGTGTGAGAAGAGCAACATAGTGTTCAGTTCGTAGCATGCTTGCCTTTATGTCCAGGAGGTTATGGATTCAAATCCCACTGCAAATCTACAGCACTGAACTCTCAGCTAATGTTCCAGTGCAGCACTGAGGGAGCACTACACTTCCTGAGATGGCACTGCCAGATGAAATGTTAAACTGAGACCCGTCTACGCTCTCCGGGGAATGTAAAAGATTCCATGATATTATTTTGCAGGCAAAGAGGGATTCTCAGGAACCAGTCCATCAAAGAAACCTTTTAAAACAGATTAGTGGGTCACGATGACATGCTGCCTTTGGAAATTTGGCTGAGGCATTTACTACACAATAATAGTGATTACACTTTAAAAGAGCTTCAATTAATCATCTGGTGAAATTTTTTTTAAGATTAGATTCCCGACAGTATGGAAACAGGCCCTTTGGCCCAACAAGTCCACACCGACCCTCCGAAGAACAACCCATCCGCCTACTTACTCCTGACTAATGCATCTAACACTATGGGCAATTTAGAACAAAGAACAAAGAAAATTTACAGCCCAGGAACGGGCCCTTCGGCCCTCCAAGCCTGAGCTGATCCAAATCTACTGTCTAAACCTGTTGGTCAATTCCTAAGCATCTGTATACCTCTACTCCTCACCTACTCATGCATTTATCCAGACGCATCTTAAATGAATCTACCGTGCCTGCCTCTACCACCTCTTTTGGCAACGCGTTCCAAACACCCAACACCCTCTGTGTGAAGTACTTGCCGCGTGTAACCCCCTTAAACTTTCCACCTCTCACTTTGAAAGCATGACACCTCGTTATTGAATCCTTCACCTGGGAAAAAGCTTGTCTCTATCCACCCTGTCTATACTCTTTATGATTTTGTAAACCTCAATCAGATCCCCCCCTTAATCTCCTTTTTTTCCCTAATGAAAATAAACCTAACCTACTCAACGTTTCTTCATAGCTAGCACCTTCCATACCAGGCAACATCCTTGTAAACCTTCTCTGCACCCTCTCCAAAGCATCCACATCCTGCAGTGAGGTTGCAGTGCTAACCACTGAACCACCATGCTGCTATATGAATGTAGCTCTTTCTTCAGAAGATCAATGGAGCCTGTTTTGTAACACAATCATACGTATTTATACAGCATCATTAAGGTATAAAATGCCTTGAGGTGAATCTCAAGAATGTTATCAAACACAAGTTGACACTAAACCTTTTATGGAGATAATAGGATAGTTGACCAGAGAGATATAATTTAAGCAAGTCTTACCACATAGGGTTGCAATATGTTGGCACTTGTTACATAGAACGTTGCACATGGCTTACGAGACATGACATAGAGGTATTAAAGCAACATCACAAACTGTCAAATGCAATAGCTGAGACATTTATCAGTTAGACTATTATCCTGATCTCTTTGCATTCTTCAAGTAAACACCATCTTTGTTACTCAGTGTAACGCGACTGGGTAGAACTTGTGAGGGCAGTTACACAATGTGTTTCCTTGAACTTAATTATCTCCTCACATCAGGATCACATTTCCTAACTGTGACAGATTGCCTGAATGTGTGATGTGTAAATAACAGGGAATGTTAAATTTATGGCTAGCAACACGCAGAGTTCAAATTCCAATCCTGATATTGACATGGGATATGCAGGTGGTGGAGGAGGAATAAAAGAAAGAAGTGCATCTATATAGCACTTTTCATGAATATCACAAAAAGATTTTATGGCAAATGAGGTATTTTTGAAGGGTAATGAATCTTGTAATTTAGCAGCCAATCTGCACACAGCAATTTCCCACAAACAACACTGTGACAATAACTAAATAATCGATTTTTGTGAAGTTGACTGAGGGTTGACTATTGAGCAGGAAACTGAGGCTAACTCTCCTGATCTTCAAAAAAGTGTTATTGCATTTTTCACACCCACCAGAGCCATCAGTTTCATGACTAATCTAAAAGAGGACATCTCCAACAACAATGTATTCCATCAGTTATCACTGGAGTACTGCACTGCATTCTTTTCCTGAAATGACATGGGTCCATTCAGTTCGTTTGGGAGTGGTAGGGAAGTGGGAAAGAATGAGTGTGCATGTCGTTGAAGAGAGACGGAGAAAGAAGAGGGAATAGGAAAATCAGAAATGCAGAATATTTCTAATATGGTAAGAGACTGGAAAGTGTTAATGTTCAATAGGATTTGTTTTATCTATTCATGAGTCAGTGAAAACTAATAGAAAGGTGCAGCAAGCAATTAGTAATGCAAATGGTATGTTGGCCATTTTTTGCTGCAATTGTATACAGCCTTGGTGGGTGGCACAGTGAATCAGTGGTTAGCACTGCTGCCTCACAGTGTCAGGGTTGATTCCACCCGTGGGAGTTTGTGCATTCTACCCATGTCTGTAGGGGTTCTTCTGGGTACTCTGGTTTCCTTTAGCAGTCCAAAGATGTGCAGGTTAAGTGGATTGGCCATTGCTAAATTGCCCATAGTGTCCAGAGATGTGCAAGCTAGGGGGATTAGCCATGCAGGGCCACAGAGATAGAGTAAAAATAGGTGGGACTAGGTGGGATGCTGTTTGGAAGATCAGTATGGACTTGATGGGCTGAATAGTCTGCTTCCACGCTGCAGGGATTCTGTGATTCTGATTGGATTATTGTATAATTTTGGTCTCCTTGTCTAAAGATAATATCTGGCATAGAGCAAATGCAACAAAGGTGCACCACATAGAATCCTGAGAAGACATAATTATTTTATGAGGCAAGGTTGGAACAGTATTCTCTTGAGTTTAGAAGAAAATGAGGAGTTTGTATTGGAACACATAAAATGATAATGGGACTTGACAAAAATATGTGGGAATGATGATTTCCCTAGTTGGAGTTTGGTAGGGGTTTGGTCTAGAACAGGGGACACAGTTTCAGAATAAGTGGTAAGCCAACTAAGATTGAGATGAGGGAGAAATTTCTTTACAGGGAGTGTTGAATTGAATCTTTAGAATTGTCTTCCATTGGGATGCTGGTAGTGGGCTGGATATTCTGTTGGTGAGAATAGTCACAGGTGAGATTGTTGCATTCTTTGGCTGTAGGGGAATCTTTATTAATTCATGTGATGAGGGCTTTGCTGGCTAGACCGGCATTTATTGCCCATCCCTAATTGTCCAGAGGGCAGTTAAGAGTCAACCACATTGCTGTGGGTCTGGAGTCAGATACAGGCTGGACCAGGTAAGGATGGCAGTTTCCTTCCCTTTGGTATCTTTGGTATACTCTACCACAGAGAGCTACAGAGTATGTTCAAAGCAGATATTGTTTGATTGTTAGAGATTACAACTGTCATGGTTTATAGGAAGAATGCAGGAAAATGGTGTTGAGGTGGAAGATCAGCCATAGTCTGGTTAAACGGCAGAACGGGCTCAAGGGGATGAATAGCTAGTTGCTATTCCTATTCCTCACATCGCTAAGTGAAGAGACACAAAATGAGAGAAATGGTAAAAGAGGATGAGAGAAGTGAGATGGCTATTTTGGCTCTAAACCAATGAGTCTGATGTCAGTGGTGGGTAAGTTATTGGAGGGAATTCTGAGGGACAGGATCTAAATGATTTTGGAAGGACAAGGACAGATTAGGATAGTCGACAAACTTTGTGCGTGGGAAATCATGTCTCACTAACTTGACTAAATTTTTGAAGAAGTGACCAAAGGGGATTGATGAAGGCAGAGTGGTGGAAGTTGTCTATATGGACTTCAGCAAGGTGTTCAAAAAGGTTCTGCATGGTAGATTGTTTAGCAATCTAGGGAAACTGGGGATAGATAACCATTTTGGATTCAAAAATTGGCTTGAAGATAGGAGACAGAGGGTGCTGGTGGAGGGTTATTTTTCAGCTTGGAGGCCTGCGACCAATGGTGTGCCACAAGGATCAGGGCTGGATCCACTGCTTTTTGTCATTTATATAAATGATTTGGATGTGAAAATAGGAGATATGGTTAGTAGGGTTGCAGATGACGCCAATATTAGTGGTATAGTTGACAGTGAAGAAAGTTACCTCAGAGTACAATGGGATTTTGATTAGAAGGGCTAATGGGCTGAGGAGTAGCAGATAGAGTCTAGTTTATGTAAATATGAGGTTTTGCATTTTGGTAAGGCAAATCAGGGCAGGACTTATACAGTTGATTGTAGGATCCTGGAGAATTGTGCTGAACAAAAAAAAACCTTCATAGTTCCTTGAAGGTGGAGTCACGGGTAGACAGGGAGTGAAGAAGGTGTTAGGTTCATTTGCCCTTATTAGTCAGTGCACTGGATAAAGGAGTTGGGAGACCATATTGTGGCTGTACAGCACATTAGTTAGGCCACTTTTGGTATACTGCATTTAGTTCTGGTCTCCCTGCTACAGGAAGGATGTTGTTAAACCTGAAAGCGTAAGATTTACAAGGAAGTTTTCAGGTTTGGAGGGTTTGGGCTATAGGGAGAGGCTGAAGGGCAAGAGATTATTTTCCCTGGAACATTGGAAGCTAAGATGGTGATCTTATAGAGCTTTATAAAATCGTGAGGGACATGGATAGGGTGAATAGCTAAAGTTTTCTTCCCAGGGTAGGGGAGTCCAAAACTAGAGGGCATAGGTTTAAGGTGAGGGTTTCATGCAGAGGGTAGTGTGTGTATAGAATGAGCTGCCAGAGGAAGTGGTGGAGGCTGATACAATTACAACATTTAAGAGGTATTTGGAGGGGTGCTTGAATAGGAAGGGTTGAGAAGGATATGAGCCAAATGCTGGCAAATGGGACTAGATTAATTTAGGATACTTGGGACAGCATGGATGAGTTGGACCGAAGGGTCTATTTCTTTGCTGTACAACTCTATGACTCTAAGGCACATCTCAAAGCTGCATCGAACCGTGTCTCTACTTGGTATGAGGCAATGCTGTAGGTAAGTGAGAACCTCTCATCTGAGATTTGTCCAATCTTGAAAGCTCTGAAAAGCAGTAAAACCCAAGAGAAGCGTGTGAAAGATTTAGGATAAAAGGATTAGCTTCAAAGGAAAGGCCCTGAAGGTGGAATAGGAAAGCTCACTTGTTCTTAAAGAAATTGTGAAACTGAAAGCTGGAAGAATCCCCAGGGTTTATTTCTTACACTCATGGAGTTAAATAATGAGCGAAGAAAGAAGTGAGGTGTTCGGTAGAGTTCACTCTGAACAGCCTTATCCAAACATATCATGCAGCTAATGTACTGGACCATTGGCAGATGGATGAACAGTGTGAGCCCTCATTAGCAGACCATGCAGCTCTGGGTAATTGAGAAACCTTCATTAAAGCTTCATCTGCAGATACAGGGGAAGGGCCATTACAAGCTCAAAGTGCATTTTATAACACTCATATCATAATTAGCTTCAATTTGTATGACAAAATAGCACAGAGTGCAACAGTGACATAAATCTGCAATGTGACTCACCACAGCTCTGATTCCATTTTCATATTCACAGTGAAATGGGCCTTCTGTTAGCCATTCTTAATAGAGGGGAGAAAATAAATGAGCCATTTACTATTTAACTAAACACTTAATTCTGTGGTATTCTTCTCAATTGCCTACATCCCTTTGCAGGAATGTTTTCACCTGAGGATCTTATAATAAAACTGTCTGCGTCTCACTGTACAAATGGTTAAGTGGGAAATACATAACAGCACCACTAGCGACCAAAACAGGAAAGATGGTGGGTTAATGTCACTCCTGTCAATCGTTCTGAAGAAGGATCTATTTTTGGACATTTAAAAGCATAAGGCTTTTAAATCAGTGGCTTAGAACTGGGGCTATAGAATGATTACAATATAACAGAAGGCTATTTTAAAGAATTCATTCATGGAATATGGGCCAGCATATATTGCTCATCCTGAGTTGCTCTTCAGAAGGTGATGCTGAGTTGCCTCCTTGAACTGCTGTAGTGCAGGTACATCCTTAGTTCTGTCAGGGATGGCAATCCCAGAACATTACTAATGTAGTGATGCTAATATTGTGCTAAATGATGTTGGTTTAGCTCAGTTGGCTGGACAGCTGGTTTGCAATACAGAGTAATGTCAACAGCCTGTGTTCAATTCCTGTACTGACTGTGATTATCACAAAGGGCTCCCTTTTTCAACCTTACCCCTTGCTTGAGGTGTGGTGACCCTCAGGTTAAGCCACCACCAGTTTTTTTTTTTCTCTCTCTCCATTGGGACCATGGTAACCAACTGCACAAATTAAACTTTGATCTATCAAGCCAGTTTTAGTCTGGAGTTTCACTTGTCCAATATTAGCATCAGAGATGGAAATGTGTTGCTGGAAAAGCGCAGCAGGTCAGGCAGCATCTAGGGAACAGGAGAATCGATGTTTCGGGCATTAGCCCTTCTTCAGGAATGCTGCCTGACCTGCTGCGCTTTTCCAGCAACACATTTCCATCTCTGATCTCCAGCATCTGCAGACCTCACTTTCTCCTCAATATTAGCATCAACTGAGTTCATAACAAAGTGGAGAAGTGACGGTTGGATTTTGCCTTGTTGAAGATTGTCATTACCTGGCATAAATGTTACTTGGCATTTATCAGCCCAAGCCTGAATGTTGTTCAGGTCTTCTGCATTCGGCCATGGACTGCTTCAATGTCTGAGGAACTGCAAATAGCCGGTCATATTGGTGCCAAATCATTGTAGGTGTAATTCACCTCTGCCCATTCCCCTGCCCACACAGCCCTTCAACTATATTCTATTCAGATAATTATCCTGTCCCTTTTTGAAAACCCCAGTTGAATCTACCTCCATTGCTCTTTCGGATTATGCATTCCAGATCCTAACCATTCGCTACATAGAAGATGTTCCCTTGTGTTGCCATCACCTTTTTTGCCCTTCTCCTTAAACCAGTGTGAAGTTGAATCTTAAATAAACTCTCCTTGATAAAGCAGCCTATTAATGCCCTGAAGTTCTCCACATCAATGAATCACTTCTTCAGTATCCTCACTGCTTTTCAGTAAATGCGCCCAATTTGTGCATAAGGTCCCACAAGTGGCAATGAGTTAAATGATTAGTTAGTCAGTTTTTCATTTGCCTGGTCTAGGCGGAGAGATAAACTTTGGCCACAAAACCTGGAGGCCTCTATGTCCTTCCACAAGAGCTGCCATAGTAAGCTTTACCCAGCCTGTATCCCTGCCCATATTTTACCCCTGCAGAATACTTCTTGACTGTACAGCGTGTAAAGAAAACGGTGACAAATAAACTTCCAAAAAATAGTTTCCAACTTATGGAAACATTTGCAAATTATGCAGTGTAAACAGCAATGATACCGGTTTCCCTTTCTATTTGGGAGTATTTCTGGGACTATCGACGGATTTTTGGAATGTGGTTATATATACACATGGGTTAATATAGTCCGGGTTGTATAGGAGCATACAGTGAACCCCTCCAAGTGCTCACTACATTGACCCCTCAAAGGAGAGTTTGCTAATGATTAGATGCTCAGTCGAAAGGGTCTATAATCTTCCTGAGTTTAGAAGATTGAGAGGTGATGTCAGTGAAACATGTATGATTATGAAAGAACTTGACAGTGTAGATGCCAAGAGGTTGTCTAACCATGACTGGAGAGTCTAAAGCCATGGGGAGAAATCTCAAGGCAAGGGTAAATCAATGAAAATTGAAGTGACAAGAAATTTCTTCATTCAGATGGCATCGAGTCAAATCTTTAGAATTCTACCCTTGAGGATAATTAAGGCTGACATTGTTAAATTTTTGGGCTGTTGGCAAGTCTAAAGATAAGGGATGGATGGGAAAGTGAAGTTCAGCTGACGGGTTATGAAAGGCTATATGGCCTCCACTTGCTCCCTTTTTTAATGTTCCTTGGGTGTCAGATTTTGGAAGAGATTTCTAGAAATATGTGAATGTTTGCGCAGAATTCTGTGCATTGAAAGGATTCAGATATGTGTTCATGTAATGCTTTTTAAACAGCTCAGCACTGGCCTTATTAGCTCATCAAGTATTCACTTAAAATATGCCATTGTGAGCTACCTTGATAGCCGTGTGTTAACAACTGAAGAGCTGCTGGGTTCTGAAGAGTTCACTGTGAGCGCCTTGGCTGGACATGAGGTTCTTGCTTAGAATCAGCTACAGGCAAACCAGAATACAACAATGGCGGCTTTTACTAACACACTACTATGCTTTCTCCTTACTTCTTCTTACAGCTCCATCTACTGGTGTTTGCTGTATGGCAGCTACAAGTGAACACTATATAGTAAACAGGTTTCGATTTGTCTTTTATTAAAAAAAGACACATTTTGTGAAGCTTTTCATCTTGTACTCATCAGGACAACTCTCAAGAATACCAGTTTAAATAGAAAACCAACGTTTGTATTGCATGGAAGGAGGGAAATGATCGGTTGTCTCTGGAGTCTGATTGATAGAGATGTCAGTTGACAGACGAATGGCATGGCTCACTTTCTATTTATGTGTTTAGGTTTCCTTGGGTTGGTGATGTCATTTCCTGTGGTGACGCCATTTCCCGTAGTGATGTCATTTTCAGTTCTTTTTTCTCAGGGGGTGGTAAATGGGATCCAAGTAAATGGGTTTGCCATGCTTCTAGGAATTCTCACACGTGTCTCTGTTTGGCTTGTCCTCAGATGAATGTGTTGTCCCAGTCGAAGTGGTGTCCTTCCTCATCTATATGTAAGGATACTAGTGAGAATGGGTTTAGTCTTTTTGTGGCTAGTTGATGTTCATTTATCCTGGTGGCTAGTTTTCTGCCTGTTTGTCCAACTTAGTGTTTACTACAATTCTTGCAAGGTATTTTGTAAATGATATGAAGCATGGCATTCCAACTGGAACTCTATCAACAAACACACTGACTTGGATCCCATTTACCAACCCCTGAGAAAAAGAACAGGAAATGACATCACCAAGGAAATGACATCACCAACCCAAGGAAACCTAGACACATAAATAGAAAGCCTACCAAAAGTGCTTTGTCCGGAGGCTCACTGATGATGTTAACCACTATGGTGACAAAATGTCTGAAAATGACCCTTCCAGCTCAGCGAGCAAACCTACATCCAGAACCTCAACCTGAGCTACAAATCTTCTCAAATCTCGCTAATGTCAATTGACATTTAATGGCCAGTTTTGTTTAAATTTTAAATTATACATGTTGACTTTGATTAATCAGGGCATTGCCCTAAAGAAATGAACCAGTGAGCGGATGCAATCTGTTTGTTGCGTTGAATCAGGTGCAGTGCATGTTCTTTTAGTTTGTAAAAAACAGAGCCCTGTGCATTAATATATGTCACTGCCGGCGCGCACACGTACACCACACTGTGAGCCCAACTGAAAATTGCTAATTCAAAATAGTACAACACTACTTTCACAGATTCATCTCCTTGTTTATGTTGAGTTAAATAATTTCACCTAGTGTGGTAAGTAATGCTGGGCTGCAGTTGATTTCCATGCTTCTGTATAAATGAGGGAGTAACCAGTCAGAATACCATTAGTATCATTGGAAAGGAAGGCTGGTCTTTTATAACTTGTCGATGTCCCAAAGTGCCAATGACACAGTCCTACAACAGCAAGATCCAACAAACTGCCCTGAGATCATGATCAGATTTTACTGATGTTGGTATAACACATCGTGGAGAACTCTTGTACTCATTTTTAATTGCATCCATTTGAGGAGGCAGACAGTCAAAGGAAAAGGCAAGACCTTCTGGAGCCCAGCATTCCTTGGGATGAGCTGCCAGAGGAAGTGGTGGAGGTTGGTACAATTACAACCATTTAGAAAAGCATCGAGATGGGTATCCTTGTTACCTTCCCCCACCCTCCTCTCTGACCTATCACCTCCATCCCCACCCCCATTCACCTATTGTACTCTGTGCTACTTTCTCCCTACTCCCACCCCCCCTCTCATTTATCTCTCCACCCTGCAGGCTCCCTGTCTCTATTCCTGATGAAGGGCTTTTGCCCGAAACATTGCTTTTCCTGCTCCTCAGATGCTGCCTGACCTGCTGTGCTTTTCCAGCATCTCTCTAATCTAGATATATGAACAGGAAGGGTTTAGATGGATATGGGCCAAATGCTGGCAAATGGGACTAGATTTAGTTAGGATATCTGGTCGGCATGGATGAGTTGGACTGAAGGGTCTGCTTCTGTGCTGTATGACTGTATTCATAGTACTGCGCTAGGAGCATCAGCTTTGCTTCTATCTTCAAGTGAAAGACTTGCTGTCAGGTGGTACCATTGCTGACTTCAGGATGTCCCATGTGTTTTATAACCAATGTAGCTTTTGAAAACTATTAATTGGTGTAATATGAAAAATGCAACAGTCCGTTTGCATATGGCAATTACCACAAACAGCAATGCAATAATGAATAGTTGTTTTAATGGCACTTGGTAGAAGTTCAAATGTGACCAGAACTCAGCAGCGATCTCTCCTTCTTCAAAATAGTTTCATAGGAATGATATAGCCATAAGACTTGCTTTGGTAGCGCAGCATTCTCTCAGTATTGCAGTGAATCTTTGTTTTTGAGTGACAGGAGATAGAGAGGCTTAAACGCACAACTTTTGGACTCTGCTATCAGAAGGATGTTGCAAAACTTGAAAGGGTTCGGAAAATATTTACAAGGATGTTGCCAGGATTGGAGAGTTTGAGTTATAAGGAGAAGCTGAATAGGCTGGGGCTATTTCCTCTGGAGCATTGGAGGCTGAGAGGTGACCTGATAGAGAGTTATAAAATTATGAGGGGCATGGATAGGGTAAATAGACAAGGTCTTTTCCCCAGGGTGGGTGAGTCCAAAACTTAGAGGGGAAAGATTAAAAGAGACCTAAGGGGCAACTTTTTCACGCAGGGGGTGGTGCATGGATGGAATGAGTTGCCAGAGGAAATGGTGGAGTCTGATACAATTAGGATATTTAAAAGGCGACTGAATGGGTATATGAATAGAAAGGATTTAGAGAGATATGGGCCACATGCTGGCAAATGTGACTAGATTGGGTGGGGATATCTGGTCGGCATGGACAAGTTGGACCAATGGGTCTGTTTCCGTGCTGTACATCTCTATGACTCTATAACTCAGGTGATAATGCTACCAACTAAATTAACTGATACTATTAACTCACTAGTGAATTAACAACTCCCTCCTGAAACTCAATGTTGAATGAGATTGGAAGCAGGCATTTTGTAACTTTGTCCTCCCCCTCAAGATGAGTGTGTGCTGATGCCGTTTAGAGTTGCACATTAAAATTCGCCACCGAGGCCAGGTAGCACAGGACAACTGTTCCATGAGGGGAGGAAAATTGGCAAAGGAGAAAAATAATCTTAATGACAGGTGGCATTCTCTTTGGTGTTAAATTGCACTGTTTGGTGGTACGTTATAGTGTAATATTCAACTTGAGTTTCCCAATTGTCTCTCTGCTCTTATGAGCAGATGTCTATCCTTAGGACCTGAGGATCTGATGGATAACATTTTCACATCCTGACTCTTATTGTGCCAAAAAGGTTTTGGTTCACAATAACTGGAGATTGTCTGAAAAGCATTCCAAGGGATTCAATTGGCAGATAGTTATCTAATTGGACCAATCCAAAAGAGTGAGTAGATGTCAGAATAAAATAAATGAACATGCTGGAAAATACTGAACAGATAGAATTAGGTGATCATAGACAACACAATGATACAGCTATTTGCTAAACCAAATGATCAGGTAATTATCTCATTATCATTAGTTGGAGCTTACTATACTTTCATAGAAAAAAAGTCTAAAAAGTGTTTTGCGAGTGTAGAAGTCTGTTCTTGGGAGCAATGTTTTGGGGGATAGTGGGTTGGCTTTTATAATGCAAGTCTTTTCATCAACCTGGAATGTTAAATCACGTTTTACATGACCAAGTGAAGTTATATCTTGAGATTGAAAATATTCATCAGATGGCTAGTTCCATTTTGGAATGGAAGAACATCTAGAAATAGTGATATAAAAAAGTTATTGGTATGTCCTTGGGGATGATTTTCTTTGGATTTTCTGGAATGCTGAGTTGGTGTTGGCAGCTCTATATAAAGTTCTTGGCTCCTTTTCTCCTAAATCTTCCTCCCTTCTGTCAAGTCTTTAATGTGATCTTCTTTGTAGTGCTGCATCAAACTTTCCATATCTATACTTCCTCTTTTGTACTTCAGCTGCCTTGAATGTAAAGGATCTAGCTCTGCTTTCTGGTACATCATACTTCACATGGAGGTTAAGCTTGTGACCTCATCTCTTATGTAAGAATCCATTATAGCAGGGCTAGGTTGGCTTTGCCTCCTTTTTTTTCTCAATTCTAACTGGATTCAAGCAGAATGCAGAAGTCTTCACTATGTTTGTGTTGTTTTATCCATTCTTAGACGTCTGAGTGTGGTACCAGAGGCAATTGAAATTTTTCAACATGGTTGAGCAACCTGAATTTTCTGTTGTATACCTCAGAATTTTTGTCCTGTCACTCATTTTGTCTCCATTACTTTCATTTCGTGAGAGCTTTGCTCGGATGGTGTTTGCTGGTTTATTTGAGTATACACTCACATATAAGCTTAAAGAATGCAAGTTGGTGGATTGATGGACCACAAAGTTGTGACAGCCATGCCTGACCTAATCCTTACCAACCATCCTTGTGCACATCCTTCCTCAAGGACAGCTGGATAGCAATCAGGAACTTGGCTCATGTTTCCCTTCCAATTCAGGAGTACTGAGGTAACTGTAACTCTCTAATACAGCCTCAACTGTAACTAACTACCTGAGCACAATGGATCATAGGAGACCATTTGGTACATCATATCTTTGCTTGCTCTTTGGAAAGGTTATCTAATTTAGTCCCATGTCTCTGCTTTCTCCTCATAACTGTAAAATGCTACTTTATCTTTTCCTATTAGAAGAAAAACTTCCTTTTTGTTTGAGAGATTACACCAATTCTTTGAGAAACTCTAAACCTACACTCAGTCCTCCATTCTTGGATACAACTGAAATGTAACCTTGTTTTTGAATTTGGCATGCACAGTGGAAGAGGCTGAAAGTTGTACAGGCCTATGCATGGAAATAGTTCGTTCATTGTAAAAGTCATCTAACAGATTTCTGGATGCTGAAGTAAAGTCCTTGCAGGATGTTAGACATACTACTTTTCTCAAGCCTGGCTTTTTGGATCAATGGCCCATATGGGTCCTTGGAGATAACACTTGGCTCAATTCACAGACAGGGAATAAATAGACTGTCACCCAAACTGCTATCAGGCAATCTGGAATCCTGGCAAGGAAGGTATTCAACAAATATTTTAATAAAGGCAGCAATTTGAAAAAAATGCAAGAGATAGCAGGATACATTTTACCAGCTTGCACTCCAGAGACAGAAACTAATGGCCTCTCACAAAGGGAGATATTTAATCAGGAGGCAAGGATTTTCTGTCTACATGGAAATTTCCTCACTGTTTCTTTGTCTTGTCTCAAGACATATAATTAACTCATTGCATTTTCCAGAATATAAAGTATTACTTCACGGAGAATTATTTCTGTGGCAAGGATTTGATAATGATTCTTAACCACTTTAAAAGTATAGTAAGTGCATGCTCGTATTGATAAATCACAGGCTGATCACACAATTTCTCAACATGCAAGTGTATTATCCCCTTGGATCACCCTGGTTATTGACCTACCTCCCACCCAAGACCTTCGTGGACCAAATATGTTTCGCTCGTCATTTATTTTAATTTTGGAGTCAAATAAGGGGGCGCAAATTCATCTCCGATGGTGGCACAAAATAAAAGTCATTTGATCGGGCCAAAATTATGCACCGCAGCAGAGATGAATTGCTGTCCCAAGGTCTGATGTGGAGGTGCCGATGTTGGACTGGGGTGGACAGGTCAGAAGTCACACGACACCAGGTTATAGTCCTAGGACACAGTAAGGACTGTAGATGCTGGAAGTCAGAGTCAGTAGATGTGAAGCTGGAAAAGCACAGCAGATCAGACAGCATCTGAAGGGCAGGAAGATCAATGCTTTGGGCCAAAATGGATGCTATCTGATTGCTGTGCTTTTCCAGCTTCACATCTACTGACCAGGTCATAGTCCAACAGGTTTATTTGAAATCACAAGCTTTCGAAGCACTGCATCTTTGTCACCTGACGAAGGGGCAATGCTCTGAAAGCTTGTTATTTCAAATAAACCTGTTGGACTATAACCTGGCATCGTGTGACTTCTGACCTTGCCCCAAGGTCTGTACAATTGTCTCTTGTCTAACGTGTTGGCATGTATACTTTGATTGCTCCGACGTCATGGTGTCCTGCCTGGTCCTAGCTGAATGTTCTGCTTATGCCATGCAAGAGACTGTTAGTCTAACGATAGCAACGGTGCCAATTTTGCGATTGTGCGCTGATTAATTTTCGACCTGGCAGGGGTCCGTTGCTGAAGCGGGAAGCTTGTGGCACACTCTGATGGCTCAGTCAGGGTGTGCTGAATGGAAATGAGACGCTCTGCAGAGTCACCAAATCATAAACACAGGCTTCCTGCAGAGATCTTTAACAGAAATCAAAGGAATTCAGCCAGCCCCTTGACTACAACCGTTTACTGACTTTTGTCAACCAGAATGAGATTAACATCTTACCGCATATTGGGGCACACTGAATAAAACCTTTTCAAATGTGTTCCATTGATATAATTCCACTCAGGAGTCATACCTAGAGTCACAGTTTATGGACCTGCAACCCATCATGAATTGAACCATGAAATCTATTCAACCTCAATACAAAGTGTTAATTTTCTTTTTAAAAAAGTACTTTATTTTCTGACAGATTCATTATTTCATGAGGTAGCTGTTAGCAGTGCTGTTGGTGGGGGAGCTAGTAGTCCGTGTACGTGCTCCTCATGCTCCCAGTATCTTCATCCTTGTAGGAAGGCTGTTATGATGCTGAATTTTGCCAATCAGGACTACCTTTGTAAAACAAGATGACAGCCTTGTTCAACCTAAATGCTGAATTTGGAATGTCACCTCAGTGAAGCAGCACAAAATGGAGTAGGGATGAACGTCTCTCCTCGCCTGGGTGGAACACAGACGCATCACACAAGCTGCTGCCTTAAAATCAGTACCAGTGGATATCTTATCCTGTACTTAGGGTTGGGTTAGTTCTCACAATTTTTCATTTTAAATACCTCCCCCACTTTAATCCTCTCTGGCATGCCATGGAAGATTAATGTCACCTCCTTTATATCACCTCACAGTAAAGCAACAACAACTTGCATTTATATAGCACCTTGAAAGGGATACAGCCCTCCTGCTTTATTTGCTCTGAGCATTCTCAGCGGTTCCAATCTGAAAACCAAATAAGGAGTGACTGATGTGATCTCATTCTTTTCAAAGAACCCAGAGTCAAAATGACCCTTGTGTGACCATGGGTCATCCTCCTGTACTAATTGTACCCAGGCGTTATGCTATCATGACTCAATAGGTGATGACTTTTGTGGACTGACTATGGAGATTGTATTTTGTGGTGCATGACTTTTGCTGACTAGAGATCTGCATTGAGCTGCTGGTGGATACAACCAGCTATTTGGGGTCTTCGGTGAGACTTTCTCAGAGTTTATGGTTTGGCTGTTTGGTAAAATAGAAGGTATCATGGTGCAGACAAGGGGAGCTCTTCAGTTTCTAATACCTTGATGATTGATTATTCCATTGATCAGAAATGTAGCTCCCTATTTAGAATGAACATTTGAATGATGATAGAAGCCACAGTGGAGCATTGGTGCTGACTCACTCTCTCCATCCCTTGTCAGAAACAAATTAAATAATTTTTTTTAAAAAGTCTTTGTTAATGAGGCTTCAGTCAGCATTTATGGAGCATTAACTGGAAAGGAGATTGACAATCCTACTTTGAAATCCCAAAAGTGGGAAAAGCCTCTATTTAATTGAAGGGGAGATGGAACAGGAAAAAATTGAAGTTAACTGGAATGGTACTAAAATTTGGATCTTCACAGATTAAAAGATTAAATCCAGATATTTGTTTTAAAATTTACTATGAGTCATCTGGTTAGCAAGGACAAAGTTTTAAATGTCCTCAAGATTGTAATTTCATGAGAGGTGCGCATTGCTGGCTGGACTAGAATTTATTTCCCATCTCTAATTGCTCAAAGATGGAGTTAAAAGTCAGCCATATTGCTGTGGGTCTGGAGTCACATGTACTACAGACAAGAAGAGGGTGGCACATTTCCTTTCCTAAATTGTTAATGAACCAGATGTGTTTTTATGAGAACAATCAGTGGTTGCATGGTCAGCATTAGACAGGAATTTTATTTAAGTTTTTTGTTGTATATTGAATTCAAATCTCACCATCTGTCATGGTGGGATTTGAACCCAGATTTCCCTGCCATCCCCTGACTCAGAGGCCTGATGAGATCCACTAAATGCATTGGGGTTTCTCTAGAACCTCTCTCTCTGAGAAGGTTAGGGTAGCAGATTGGAAAATTGAGGGAATTCATCTCCCTTTCCCATTATGAGCAATTCAAATTGCAAATGAACAAAAATGCAGTGGCCCTGAAGGCTGGAGTTGATTGTTTTGTTATGTCCTCCTTCATGCTGTCCTACGGTACATTACAAAGCTGCTTCTCCTTGGCTGTGTCATTTCAGTAAAATGCCATTACTTATTCAAGTTGAAACAAGCAAAGCATCAATGCGGAGAGAACTCATTTCTTGAAAGTGTCCTGAAAATATTTTATGTTTGGTGGTTTGTGATGAAGTTTCCTGGGATGACGTTACTGCCCTATGAGGAAATTTTGGACCCATGTTCTATGGAGTTTGAAGTGATCACATTGAGTTCTTAAAGGGATTGACACGGTCAATGCAGGAAGGGTGTTACCCCTGGCTATATGGTCTGGAACAAAGGGACAGACTTATCAGATTGGATACTGCAAAGTCTACAGGCTCTGACAAAATTCCGGCAAAGCACTGAAGATGTGCTCCAGAACCTACCACACCCCTAGCTTGTTCCAGCACAAATACAACATTGGTATCCACCCTACAATGTGGAAGTTGCCCAGGTAAGTCCTGTACTTGAAAACAACAGCAGGACAAATCCAATTTATGCCCCATCAATCTACTCCCGATCATCAATAAAGTGATGGAAGGGATCATCAGCAGTGCCATCAAGGAGCACCTGCTTCACAATAACCTATTCACTAACATAGAGTATGGATTGCAACAGGGAGAAAAGCAATCTCCCTGTTTAGGCATAGTGTTATAGTGTCATTGTTGCTGAATTAGTAATCTCCTGACACCTAAGTGACAGTCTGAGGATATGGGTTCACATCCCACCCAAGCAAGTCTCTTTTAAACAAAAACTGAATTAGAATCAAATGAAAACATTGAAGCCATCTGGTTCATTAATGTCCTTTAGGGAAGTAAATCAATGGTATTAGTGAGCAGTGGAAGATATCAGCTTCAGCTCTTGGTAGTGTAGCGTTAGCTGATTTCAACAATTATCATTAATAGAGTCATAAAGTCATGAAGGGCTGAAACTGACGCTTCAGTCCAACTCATCCATGTCAACCAAGTTTTACAAACTTCATCTTCAGTGTTCCTGAGCTCAGGTGCTGGGAGAATGAGCCAGGGTCCATATTGTCAATGTAAATTGTGTACATGTAGCCAATAGGGGATCAGTTGTATTGATCCACACTGTTGACTAACTCACTGTCTGGGAACCCACTTGAAGAGGGGAGTTTAATTGGTCCATCATCATTGGGGCCTATGACATTGTGTGTGTTGGCATGAATTCCAACTGGCTGGATTTCAGAGAAAATTGGAGCAAAGAGAAACTAAATGTTAAGTTCCACAGGAAGGAGAAGCTTCTTTTTCCAAGTGATCAGAAAAGCTAATTAGTGTTTACCTGACTTTTTGTGAATCTCCATTAATCTGAGGAGATAGATTCACTTTGTCAGGCAGTCTACAAAAGTGCAGGAGAGAGTTAGCTTTAATATACCTCCCACCAGGAGACATTCTTGTTTGATGGCCCTCGCTCTGTCACTTTATACATTTTAAGATCACCCTTAAAACTTACCCTCATCATTTTAATTTAAAGGAAAGCACTTCTGAATTGAAATCGCAGCTGAACTGGAACCAAATTCATTTTTCTGAAAGAAAAGTTTAGATTGCATTTGAGATCAAAGTTGAGACTAGGTACAAATTACCTTGGAACAGAGGGATGGACAGACACAGTATATTTGGAGATGACCTTCTGCATAATCTCTAATTAATTACTGCAGTTAAGTGACAGGAATGTGGTTAAAAAAAACTGTAATGTCTCACCATTTAAAGGAAGGAGGAAGATTTGCCAATTTTACAATTTGAATCCAAAAATGCTCATTCGGTGAACATTTCAGAATTACACTGTGACAACAATTTCATTCAAAAGGCACCTTTGGTGGAAACTGGGAAGGAGTTACGTTTAAAATGACCGATCTGGAAAGAATTCCTTGAGACATCGCTCATCTCATGGTTTCTCCTTTATCTTCTCCTTCCTAGGGAGAAATAGGTGCAGCACAAAGGAAAAAGGACAGAGAAGTACGAGACAGAAAGGCAGGATGATAGTGGGTAGGAGGAACAAGACGTATGAAGCAGTCAGAGAGAGAGAAATGAAAAGGATGAGGATGGCAAATCATGGGGGGAAAAAAGCAAAACTGGGCAAGAAAGCAAGTTTGAGGAATGGCTAGAAAGACTCAGGAAGTGCATAGAAACACAGAGGAGTAGAGCAAGAGAGGCGGAAGGGAAAATAGAGAAATGTGAAAGGAGGTAAGACAGTGAGAGAAAAATAGGGTCCAAAGTATGTGGGAATTCCAGTTAATGCAGCATAAAAATGAGGAGCAGGAATAAGCAATTGACCTTCTCGAGCTTGCTCTGCATTCAATACAATCATGATCTCATCTTGATCTCAAGTGAATTAATGATTGATTGAAAGAGAAGAGACAGGACCACAGAGAGTGTGAGAGGAGCAAAAGAGAGCAAGATAAATTAAAGAGAAAGGAGCCAGAGGGAGAGAATGTTGGTCTGTATTATTGAGGACAGTTGCGAATAAAAGTTAGTAGCAAGTTAGTAGACCATGCTAATGATCTATTTGTTCATATTTAGATTTGCAACAAAACCTCCTACTCCTTCATTGACAAAAAAGAACTTTACTCTTCCTATTAAAATGAATGGACTGTAAAACAGTCAAACTAACAAAGTGGCTGCTGTGCCCCAGAACAAACATGAGCTAAATCAAGGAGAAAGTTTCAGACTATCACCTCAGTAGTTGGAGTGAATAGGGATTATGTGAAGTTATGCCTTTAATAAGCATGCTACAGTGGGATAAGATGAAGGCTGAACACAACCTGTCAACGCAGAGGGCATACTTGCTCCTGTTTTAATCTAGACAGACTCCTTACATCCATACAGCTGTCAGAATACAGCAATTGTCAACCAGATCTAGGAGTTCCTCCACTATGGTCTATGGTGACTGCTCTCCATAAAGTACATCCTGGAGATTGGATACCAAACCCTCTGCACCAACAGTGGTAGTATTTTGATTTATACTCTGACCATGGCAGAAGTGGGTACTGCAGATGCTAGAGATTAAAGTCTAGATTAGAGTGGTGCTGGAAAAGCACAGCAGGTCAAGCAGCATCCTAGGAGCAGGAGAAATCGATGTTTCAGGCAAAAGCCATTCCTAATTTCCGAAATGTTGATTTTTCCTGCTCCTCGGATGCTGCCTGACCTACTGTGCTTTTCCAACACCACTCTGATCTTATACTGTGACCATGCTTTGTGACAGATGTCATTGATCATTTGCTTAATCAACAGTACACGCTCATTGGTTAACATCAGCACACCGTGTTCCAATTATAGAGGGATGTGAATGTCAATGTGGAACCCACACTCCAACAATCTCTATTATAAAAACTAGACTCACTGCAGGCACAATGTCTGGATTACCATTCACCCCAGGAGGACAGGGCACTCTCCTCTGTGCCAACTGATCTCTCACTAACTGCCCACCATCAGAACCTCAATATGCAGTTCTCATGTAGAGTCACCAGACTCGAAATGTCTGCTTTCCTCCCAGGACCTGCTGCATTTCTGCAGCAAGTTACTTCTGTTTCACAGGATCCTTGTTCTTTAGTGTCACAGGGCAACTTTACATGAATGTACGGAATTGCTTGCTTTAGGTGCAAGTGTTGAAGAATAATGCTTAGATCAGTGCTAATCTTTACTAGTGCTTTGTAAACCACTTTGTTCTTCTTACTCAGTGTACAGAGTGGATGGGATGTTGTGAGAATGTAAACACTTATCCACTTGGGCATTGTTACATCATTTTAAATTAATGCAACAGCTTTTCCCCAGGGTAGAGGAGTCTAAAACTGGAGGGTATAGGTTTAAGATGAGAGGGGAGAAATACAAAAGGGTCCAGAGGGGCAATTTTTTTCACACAGAGGGTGGTGAGTCACTGGAATGGGCTGCCTGAGGTGGTGGTGGAGGCGTGTACAATTTGTCATTTAAGAAACATTTGGATAGGTACATGGATAGGATAGGTGTGGAGGGATATCGATCAAAAGCAGGTAAATAGGACTAATTTAATTGTGAAAACTGGGCTTAGATGGATTAGATGGACCAAAGGGCCTCTTTCCATGCTGTCAACCTCTACAACTCATATCAAACGAATCTAATCATTGATGATAAAGGCACAAACCACTCTCTCTGCTTATCTGTCACATCTCCAGAATTCCAGTACCTTCCACATTTTTCCTTCTGAATAATTCAACTATTACTGTGTCATGATTGTTTCTGTTCAGATAATCCATCACCTGTTCTGTTTTTGATATTTGGCAGTTTATGACAATACATTGGGAAAGAGGGTGGTGCAATGAGACCTGGGTGTTCTTTTGCTCAATCACTGAGCATGCAGGTACAACAGACAGTGAAGAAGGCAAATGGTATAAGCCTTCATAGTGAGAGGATTCAAATGCAGCAGGAGGAATGTCTTGCTGCAATTGTGAGACCATACCTGGAGTACTGTGTACAGTCTTATCTGATGAAAGATAATCTGTCAATGGAGGGAATACAAAACAAAGGTTTACCAGATTGATTCCTGAGCTGGCAGGACTGATGAATGAAGAAAGACTAGATTTGTTAGGACTATATTCATTAGCGTTTAGAAGAAAGAGGTTGGAACCACATAGAAACTTATAAACGTTTCTGGGCTGGACTCGGTAAATGCAGGTAAATGCAATGACCGGGGAGTCAAAATTTAGAAAGCACAGTCGGAAAATACGGAATAGGACATTTCGGACTGAGATGACAAGGAATTTCTTCACTCAGAGTGGTGAGTTTGTGGAATCCTGTGCTACAGAAATTGGTTGAGACCAAGCCATTGGATCTTTCCAAGAAGGGGTTAGGTATAGCTCTGAGGACTAAATGGATTAATTGGTATGGGGGAGAAAGCAGGAACAGGGGACTGAGATGGATGATTAATCGTTGTCATATTGAGTGGTGGAGCCAAATGTCCTACTCCTGTTCCTATTTCCTATGTTTCTACTCCTATTTGTCTATGCAGTAGAGGCATCAAAGACTTAATGGAATTTATTGCACAACCCTAGTTGTCCTTGAGAAGGTGGGTATAAGGCACTTTTCTCAGTTCAGCTGATGAAAGAGTTTCCACAGTGCTGTTGTATGTATGAAGTATTTTGGGTAACTTTATTACTTCAATTTCTGCCTTACTTGTTGCAATCTTTTTGAAGTCTAAATTTGTCACTATAACTTTGAAGTTGGCACCTTTAGAGATTGCTACCTGTTATGTCCCTGCATAGCATGGGCTGTACTTTACAATGATATGAGTGCTAACCCTTCTCTCAGTTGCCCATCTCCTTTCATTCCTCCAACTTATTCCTTAGAGGAATTGACTGTCTTGGTATATATGGAAACTGGCTCTCCAACCTCTTTCTCCATGATGCAAACACAGCCTGTCCCTGGTTGCTAAATTAGACAATCCATAATTTCCACAATTAAATTGCACATTCCACCGTTTGTTAATGGACTCTTTGTTTTCTCCATTTATCCCTGTTCAATGACTCCTCGACGGGTGCTAATTTTCCATGAGCACAAACGAAATTGCACATTTGGAAAGTATGGGGTTTTGTGATTATAGCAAGTTGTGAATTATGATAGAAAGATGAAGATTTCTGGGAAATGTTTAGTCTGTTTTCTTTTGTAGCGCACACAGACACATTCACCACAAAATGCAGACTGGACAGATTGACCAGTGGCTCATGGGCTTTAACCCACAGCCATCTGGCTGGGAATTAAGCGCTGTTCTTGCTCACGTACTTAGAAGCTGTTTCCATCCACCATACTCTCTGACCAAATTACTATGCAGACTAAGGGAGGAATTATTTTCTTTTCCTGAGTTACTTCAGGATCTTGAAGAGGGAGACAGATAAATACCCGCACTGTTTATACACAAAACAAATGTGCAAAAACCAAGAATACAATATTTCTGAAAATGTAAAATGAGACTAGACTCGTGTCGGTGCTGAAATCTGGAGTGATTTTGAGACGCTGTGAACAATTAATTTCAGATAATGTTAAGTAAAGGAAATGGGATCTCTTAAATGTATAATTTACTTGGACCTTATTTTATACACTTCAGTGTAATGTGATTGCCTTACAGATTTATGAAGATTACAGTGGGATGGATATTTTACACAACTGACCTCCCTTGCCATGAATATGATAAAAATAGCAAAGGATTAGATGACCCAGGCAGTGAGTCACATATCCAGGACAACCCATGGTACTGTTTTCCATAGTTGCAAAACTGGTGTTTACCAATTACATGGAATGGTGAATTAAACCTTGCTTATAAGCAATTTCTATATTGAAAGCTGGTTAAGGTGATTGATTTGGATTGATCTCTAAATAATCTGGAGAAGGTGCAATGAAGGATAATATCACAGCTGAGAGGTAGGAGCTATCAAGGAACACTGAGCTGCCTGGAGCTGTTTTCTTAAGGAAAGAGAGGGCTGTGGGTTGGCCTGTTTGAAATCTTTAAATTTTGAAGGTGTTTGACAAGACAGACCTGGGCCAGGGTTCAGGGGTCAGGGTTGGGGGGTTGGGGGGAAACTTGAAAATTAGATTTTAGATTTAGATTAGGTCCCCTACAGTATGGAAACAGGCCCTTTGGCCCAACAAGCCCACACCGACCCTCCGAAGAGTAACCTACCCAGGCCCATTTCCCTCTGACTAGTGCACCTAACACTATGGGCAATTTAACATGGCCAATTCACCTGACCTGCACATCTTTGGACTTTGGGAGGAAGCTGAAGCACCCGGAGGAAACCCACGTAGACATGGGGAGAATGTGCAAACTCCACACAAGACCGTCACCTGAGGCTGGAATCGAACCTGAGACCCTGGTGCTGTGAATTAGGGCTTTAAATATGAGATCATGACTAATTAAAGATTTGAGAGAGTGATTGGGATGTGATTGGGAACACGTTCAGTAGCTGAGGTGAATAACATAGATAACCTGAAGGGAAACTAGCTAAACTAGCTAAACATGTGAGGGGGAATGGAATTGAAGGCATGAAGACAGAGTCAGCTTAAATATAGTGAGATGCCAGTGACATGAATTGTAAAGAATAGTACAGAGCATTTGTTTAGTTTCCGTGACTGTAAATTCTCCACAATTCTATATAGCTGAACTATCACCAGGACTGAAGGCATAATCTCCCTGCCATGTGGGCCAAGAACTGAACAAAGGGCTAACATTTTGAACAGTCTGCTATCGATTTGCTCTGTTTATATGGCTGATGAGTATTAGATTTTGGGGGTTTGTGCTCACAGTTATCTCACATAGTTGCCCATTTGTATACCATATTCCAATAGTTTATTAAATATGCTAAGAAATAGCAGTTTAGGTATGATACATTAGTCAATTAAACAAAGAAGGTATTTGAGGAATAGAGGAAAGTTAATTGATTTCAGAATGACAAACAGGCTATTAGCGCAGAATGTGTCCACCTTTTTAAAGATATGAAGACAGAATCCTGCTCTTCCCTGGGTCTTCCTTGTCCTTTTCTGGTCCATTTTCCATCTGAAGAAGACAACTCCACGATGAGGACTGCTGCTACAAGGACCACCTGATGAGGACCACCCCTCTGCCTTCAGCACTTGTTGATATACCCAATTCTAGGGACTGGTAGCTCAAGCAGCATCAATCAACTGTCTGACTCCTTGTGCCAATGACCATAGAGCAGCTGCACATAATGTCGAATGACCATTGTCCCCTTGCCATTTGAAGATTAGTTGTTATTCCTTCGAAGATCAAAGTAGCCTATTTTCCCAAACACTGCATTGATAATGGTTTAGTGTGGCATCCAATAACTTTTTAAATGTTTGTGGGAGGCTTGTTACTCCTGTAACACAGTTAATAACTCATGCTACAGAGGAAATACTAAATATGAAATACAAAAAGAGCTCAGTTTTAAAGGGGATCCCAAATTCCGACATCAGTGAAATCTTTGGGCACCTGAACAGACAGACATGTGAAACTGCGAGTGAATATTTAGATCTTTGTGGTTTCATTAACACCTAAATTGGACAGAGTTGGGAATTGTCATTAAGCCCAACCACTTCTTGCATTAGATCTGATGCATCTTCATTTGTTTTCTCCTGAACCATAGAAACATCTAGAACCAGGGAGTGTGGAGGTTTACAGCACATGAGAGGCCATTTGGTCCAACCTGATTTTACTGACTTAGGTGGTGCTGGATTTGGTCTTTGCTTTATAGCAGAATGTCAGCCCTAACCATCAATTCTCTTTTGGAAACAACTGCAGTTTTAGGACTTGGCGCAAAAGCAAATTCACACAGAATTTCTGAAGCTGGGATTTGTCATTCACGGTGCTGCCAGAAATAAATTGTGGACTGCCTCTGTGAAGCCATCCATCAGTAAGGTCAATTGGTCTGATCTGACTGTGTCCTTTTATGCACTGGAATTGGTGATGGAAGCCCTATAATTGGTTAGGCCTTCCATTACCCAGAGGGGAGAGACAGCAGATACATGGGAGCACCATCAACTGCAAATTCCCCTCCAAGCTACTGACCATGCTGATGTGGAAATATATCACCATTTCTTTAGTGTCGCTGGGTTAGCATTTTGGAACTCCCTCCCTAAGAGCACTGTGGGTCTACCTACAGTGCATAGACTGCAGCAGTTCAAGAAGGTCACTCACCAGCACATTCTGAGTTACAGCTGATCTAGTTAACAAAGCCCACGTACTATGATTGAATTATAAAATAAGTCAGAGCTGAGTTTTTAAAAGTGATCTGCATAATAACTTCTACTGAACAAGCATCATTCTCCTGAAAAATGAGTAGAATATTTCTCAATTATGATAGACACATAGAAACTAGGGGCAGGAGTAGGCCACTTGATCCACTGAGTTGAAGAGTGTGGTGCTGGAAAAGCACAGCTGGTCAGGCAGTATCTGAGGTGCAGGAGAATCAACATTTCAGGCATAAGCCAAACGTTGATTCCCTCCTGCTCCTTGGATGATGCCTGACCTGATGTGCTTTTCCAGCACCACATTCTTCGACTCTGACCTTCAGCATCTGCAGTCTCTCACTTTGTCCCATTTGACCCACTGAACCTGTTGTGCAATTCATTTATAATCATCGGGTTCATTCAACTGAATAGCTTGTTTCTGTTTTTCCTCCATAACCTTTGATCCTTTAGTCCCAAGTGCTATACCCATTCCTTCCTGAAAGTATACAATATTTTAGACTCAACTGCTATCTGTGGTAGTGAATTTCACAGGCTCCCCACTCTGTGGGTGACAAAATTTCTCCTCATCTCAGTCCTAAACAGCCTACTCCATATCCTTAGATTGTGACCCAGGTTCTAAACTCCCTTTCCATTGGGAACATCCTTCCTGCATCTTCCTGTCTCACCCTGTTAGAATTTTATAGATTTCTGTGAGATCCCCTCTCATTCATCTGAACTCCATCAAACCCTAAGGAACTCAGTCTCTCTTCACTTGTCAGTCCTGCTATCCCAGGATGATAACTTACTTGAATTCCTAAATTAGATGTTATAAATTATTTAAAAAGAAACAAAGTTTGTTTTTGATATTTCATTTATTTAATGTTAATTCCACATGTAAGTTCTGAGCTTTATTTCACTTGCTGTAATTCTTTATAAAAGGAATGATCTGGTTCCTTTCTTTTCTGTCAGTGAGAATGCTTTAATTTGATTGCCTGCTTAGTTTGAAGTTCAACACACTCTTACACACCTTCTTATGTTCCCCCACCTTGCCCTCCCTTCCTGCATGTATAAGCTTCTTTATGTACAGGTTGTTCCACTATAAAGTACATTTTCTCAACATGAATCTGTTGTAATGTGATTGATGAATTGGAGATGCCATGTGTAAAGCATGGATTTTTAAAATGTGTGTTGGCTGTTACGCAATTACAGCGCCAACACTTTAAGCACTGTTTCCAAAGTGTGATTTTTCTATAATGTGAGGTTGCACAAGAACACAACCATTACTTTATAGAAGAACTGACTGATATTTAGAGTTTTGGACTTTCTTGCTTGTTCATTAAATTCACCGTCTCTTCTTCCAATACAATTTTTGCTTCTGCAAGGCAGCTTGATTTTTTAAACCACGTCAAGAAGCTATATAAATGCAAGTGATTTTTATTCTCCAACTGGAAAAAAACTACGAAAGTCATGATTGATAATGGCCCTCTGAATTGGTGTTCTTGCAGCAAGTGTCACATATTGAGAAACTTCACCTGGGCAGCAGTGCAGCCTACATGAGGAATAACCATCATATTTATCCCAACAAAGAATAATGCAATGGGCTGATTAGTATATCAAATCTGTTCCAACAGATTTGGTACAGTTTACATAATCTATTCATATTCTAAATTAAGTATTGCAAGGCTTAACCGTAGAATCCCTACTGTATGGAGGCAGATCATTCAGCCCACCAAGTCCACGCTGATCCTCCAGAGAGCATTTCACCCATTTCCACCCCACTACCCTATCCCTGTAATCCTGCATTTCAAATGGCTAATCCACCTAGCCTCCACCTCCCTAGACTCTATGTGCAATTTAACATGGCCAATCCACCTAACCTGCACACCTGTGGACTGTGGGAGGAAACCGGCACATCCGGAGGAAACCCACACAGACACAGGGAGAATGTGCAAGCTCCACACAGGCAGTCGCCTGAGGCTAGAATCAAACCCGCGTCCCTGGGTGCTGTGAGGCAGCAGTGCTAACCACTGAGCCACTTGACACTCAAGACTGTTTGAGACCTAACTTGCTGAGCGTAAGTGAAGCTGGAAAGAGTTAGAATTTCTTGTTGGTACAGAGCAGTGCAGAATCATAGATGATTCTGAATGATTTTCTGATTCTCTGTAGCCTATCCACTCTCTACAAATCACTAGTCAGGACTGTGATGAAATAATTGCCCGGATGTGTGTGGCTCCAACTCTCAAGAAGCTTGACACCATCCATGACAAAGCAATGTGGCTGATTGGTATCCCACCCAGCATCTTTCACATTCACTCCTCCTGCCATCACCACCTACAAGATAAAACACACTGCAGAAACTCACCATGACTCCTTGAACAGCACCTTCCAAATCAACAACTACCACAACCTGAAAAGGCAAGGACAACTGATGGAAAGGAACAACACCACCTGCAGTTCTTCCACTGATATGGAATCAAGATCCAAGAACTCTTTGTATAATTGCACTGTGGGTGCCCCTACACCAAACAAACTGCAGCGGTTAAAGAAGGTAACTCCTTTTCTAGAGAAATTAGGGATGGACAATAAATACTGGCCCAGCCAGCAATGCCCACCTCTCATGAGTGAATGAAAATAAAGTTGCACAAATCAGTCTTTTAGTGACAAATTGTAACCAGAGGTTGGACCAATTATATCATGGGAAGGAAAGACATGCATTTCTATAGATCCATTCACAACTTAGGAGAGTCAATGAAGTACATGTATAGTCACTATTGTAATGTTGGAAAGGCAGTGGTCAAATTACGCAAGCTCCACCCAGGACATGGGTCAGAGGGGTATCAATAACTGGGGCCCAAGGGTCTCATGAGCCCACTGTGTACAGGTCAGCGGTCGGGGCCTGGGACCAGGAGCAGCATAAGGGTCTGTGATTTGGCCTGTGTCCCAGCTCCCACAGATAGCAATATGATAATAACTGGATAATTTTGCTTTCAGTTGGCTAAAGGATGAATATTAGCCACAATATTCAAGGATAACTTGCCAATTTTTCTTCGAAGTAATGGGATCTTAAACATCTAGCAGAGGGGCAGATGAGGACTGGATTTAACATCTCGTTAAAACATGGTATCTCCATCAATTCAACAGTTCCCTCAACACTGCCTAGATGTTGTGCTTGAGTCCTTTGAGGGGAATTGAATGTGAAATTGATCCTAAAGGACTCTGCAGGCTAATTGATTATGTTCAAGACAGAAATTCATAGATTTCTAGACACTAAGACCTCAAGGGGTTGAAGATAGCACTGAGAAAATAGCATTGAGGTAGACGATTAGCCATGTTCGAATTGAATGGCAGAACAGGCTTGAGGGGCCGAATGTTCTACTCCTGCCATTTCTCATGTTCGTATATTTCCAGACTCATGAGCAAGAGAGAGTGGCTGACAGTGTTACTCTGTAATCTGGGTCTACTTGTTAACCATTAGAGTAGCCACTGGTTGCTAAAAAGAAGGATGGTGTGCGGTTCTTTTTCTAGAAATGAGATTTCTAGAATATTGAGAGTGTTACGTGACCCAGAAACTGATCCTGTTTGAGAGCTATTAATGAGGCCAGCATCACCCTCTTTAAAACAATGGAGCTGTCATAGCTCCTACAAACACTGTCACGAGAGGGAGGTCCCATTTGGTTGGAATGGTAGACGACGTAGATCTGAAGAGATATGATGGTGGTTTGTCAATGACGTAGAGCCCAGATGCGTTTGCTGAGATGGATGGGTGAACTGACTGAGCAGGAATGCTCAGAGCTGGACATTCAGATCTCGATCTTTCCAGCACACTGCCAAGTGTTGACCTAAAGGCTGACTTCTTGCCTTGGCATGACACACACATAATCAATCCTATTAATAAACTGTGATGTTTTTAGTGTGTGCTACAGGTTTCCTTTCTTCACCCTCATCTTACATGTTTAATGCTCTGACTTTGGCCTTGGGTACAGGTCCACAGCATTCTCTCAGCACCTCGGCCCAACTAATTGCCAATTCTTTACTGCGTGAGGCTGGGTCCTCTGTGAATGTTTCACCGTGTTCGCCACTAGTAGATGGAATCAATCCAACATTGGTTGATGACAATGTGCAAAGCTGACTGTTGTCATATAGCCCAGTGATACCCAACATGTGTAGACCCTCGTGGGGTCTTCCGGGTGGAGATGTTACCTGGTTTCCTGTGGAACCTTACGAATTGTCTTCAGTCAGGAAGATAATCCTCAATGTTCGATGCCGAACAATGTGGTGGCAATAGGCAGCGTAAAGCATTCATCCCACAAAACCTCACAGAGATGTGTGCATGTGGCACACTCAGTGCAGACAGCATTCAGAACACAATCGTATTGTATCCTAGCAACCTTAAATCATAGAAACAAAATAAGTCAATGGTGCCTACTCCTCTCATTCGTGACTACGAGTGCTTCTGACTTTGATGAATTCCCTGAAGAATTCTTAAATGGCTGTGAGCATATGTTGTGCACTAAAAGATAATTCACACTCAAGTGCCTTTATTGCCTCTCTGTTTCTTCCTTGGCTGACTTGGTAGCTCTCTCCCTCTGGGTTAGAAGGTTGCAGGATCAATTTCCTTGCCAGAATTTGAGTTTGCAATCTCAGCTGACAGTCCATTTCAGTATTGAGGGAGTGCTGCATTATCAAAGGTGCCACCCTTCAGATGGGTTATTAAACCAATGTCCAGTCTGTCTATCTGATTAATTAAGGTGGATGTTAAAGATTCCCGGGAATTACTTGAAGAGGAGCAGGAATTTTCCCGGCAGGTGCTATTTAACCTTCCTTCTTCAGCCAACTCTGCAAAATAAACAGATTAGCTTTGCTGTTTCCACTCTGGGGAACTTTGTTGGCTCACTGTTATGTGATTGTTTGTAACAAACCACTCAAATAGACAGGAGATAGTGAGGGCTGCAGATGCTGGTGAGTCAGATTCGAAAAGGGTGGTGCTTGAAAAGTACGTCAGGTTAGGCAGCATCTGAGGAGCAGGAGAGTTGACTTTTCAGATATTCGAATCACTGCAGTGTGGAAGGAGGCCATTCAGGCCATCAGCTCTGTACCAACCCTTTGAATAGCATCTCACCCAGACCCTGTAACCCCACATTTACTGTGGCTAGCTCACCTCGCCTGCACATCCCAGGATACTGTGGGGTAATTTAGCATGGTCAATTCACCTAACCCGCACATGTTTGGACAGTGGCAGGAGACTGAGCACTCGCCAGAAACCCACACAGTTTGAGAGGAGAGATTGTGTAACTCCACACGGACAGTTGCTTGAGGCTGGACTTGAACCTGGGTCTCTAGCACTGGGAGGCAGCTGTGCTAACCACTGAGCTATTGTCTTATCCCAGTAGGTGTATAATATATTTGTGCTTAATGGGAGGCTTTAATGATAAGTACAGAAGGGAGAAAGAAGGATAATATGGTGATTGAATTAGGTAAGAGGAAGCTCATGTTGGTTATAAACATTAGCAACAACTCTTTGGCAGAATGGTCTCTGACTGGGCTATGTAAACCTGGGGACCTCATGCTGTGAAGCACTTTGCAAGTGAAAAGGTGAGCTTAAACCTTTCTTTCCTCCAAAACCAGAAGTACCTCAGCTTTCTTTGTTCACATTTTCGTTCATGCATGCCGTACCCTTCAAAAAATGGCAGACAGCTCAAATCTTTATTCCAAGAGCAAAGGCCTTATACTGTTTATACAAATACCAAGCTTCTGATCAACTGTATCCACAGACAATAATAACCATCTAAAAGGTTACGTACCTATTCATTCATTTCTCTATTCAACCATGTTCATATAGTCTGTATTCCGAGGTTAGTACACATGACTGTATTAACCATCATATTCATGTGATTACATCATCCAGTCCGATAATTCCATGTACACATCTTTGATATGTACCGTGTGATTATCATTAAACCTATCCTGCCTATTTTCCTTTTCAGTAAGTTTCTGAGAGGTGTGAGAGATATAATGATGGCATCATACAGCGCAGAAGAGGCCCTTCAACCCATCAAGTCTCTAATGTCAAAAATACACCATTATCTACTCGAGTCCCACTTTGCCATACTAGGCCCATAGCCTATATGTGAAAGGTTATTATATTAATGGAGATACAGCAGTCCCCTGTACCTGGGGGTGGGGGGGGGGGGGGGAATATGTTCCAGGACGTATTGCGGAAGGCCGAAACCGCGGATAGGAGCAAATCCATTCATTTAAGTGGGAAACGTACCTTCCAGCAGCCTCCTGGTCCCTGGTTCTGGAACGTTCCCTTTTATATGTTCAGGCTGCGGGAAACTATCGGTAACTGAAACTGTGGAAAATGATTCTGTGGATATGGAGGCTGCCCTGTATTATCAATGTATTACCCTTTGGGAGTGTTAATCATTGGCTTGTACACTTACAGTGCTGGAGAGCACTGGATGTAGTAGGCTTTCTGAAAACATGAATGTCCAGATACACACTCACCAAAGGCCACGAGGAGCTCAATGAGACTATCAAGGAATTGACACATTCCTCCTTAGAGACTGCGAAAGACTGGATGGGTACCCATGAGAATATCAAAGACTGGAAGCCTACCCATCTACTATGAGACCATCAAGGACTCATCAACTGAGATTACACAGATACTGTCGGATGACCAGCTAGCTCTTTCTAACCTCTCACGAGGCTAGGTTTGTCAGCTGTGATTGAATATATTCCTGGAGGTTTCAACATGACATGTGCCTACATTGCAGCCATTAGTCTTCCACCATAACCATTCTTGAGACACATTGTCACCCTATTCCAAATGGCAAGCAAACATTTCAGTGTCCAATTGGATGATGCTTGACTGTCAACCAAACAGACTTTACATTTTCAATATATTTATATCTGGTAGAGGTAAACATTCAAGAAAAGATGTGAAGGGGTATGGGGAGAAAGCATGAACATGCTACTGAGTTGGATGATCAGCCATGTTCATATTGAATGATGAAGTAGGTTTGATGGGCCAAGTGACCGAGTCCTGTTCCAGTTTTCTACGCTTCTATGTAAAATGACATAAAAATCATGTTTCCTTTGAATGTCGTGATTTTTCTCCAGGTTACACATCGCAGTGGCCTGGAGATTAATCTCCCATCCCAAACGACTCTAGGTCAATCCTAGAAGGTTGACAACCTACCTGAGACTATGATGGTCTGAATAATATGATGTCGCTAGGGATCACAGATCAAATATAAATTCAGTGCTGGATTAGCAAGAATGATCCCATTTTTCCAAAGAGAATCCACAAGTCTATACGTTTATATAGCCTTTTCAAGAACTCAGTTCAGATCTTCACTACATCACATGTTTTGCAGCAATGTGACTTGTCATTGTTTATGGTGTTGATTGAGGGATAAACATTAGTCAAGACACCAAGAAGAATCCCCAGTTCTTCTTCGACAGGTGCCACAATGTTTATTACCAGCCAGGAGCAGGTAGGTCTTGTTTAGCACGTCACCTGAAAAGAGAAAATATTAGAAGTGGCATCTTGGATTGCACTCGAGTCTTTGGAGTTAATTCTTGGTGAGATGTGGACACAATGGAAGCATTAACACTGGCATCGGAAGTGAGAACTAAATGCCTCCAAATAATAACAATACACTTAGAGATTGGCTGCCTTTAATGTTGTGGTCATAAAAGTGGGAAATCTTTGGTTGGATTTGATCGCTATTGTTGCTCATATACATAGGGTTCAGTGCAGTCGGTCACACCAGGGCATGCATTAGTGGGCCTTCTTGCTTTTTTCTGCACAAATCGTTTACACTCCTTGTCTGCTGTCTTGCTTCTGAGTTGGTCAGACTGGGCATTTGAGTCTAATTCCAGGATTTGAGCAACAAAGTCCAGGCTGACACTCCTGCAGCACTGCAGGCCTGCTGAACCATCAGCAATGCCTTCATTCAGATGGAGTGTCAAAGCAAGGGACTGTCGGCCCCTTCAGATGGAGATAAAAGATCTCATGGAATCATTTTGAAGAAGATCAGCTGAGTTATTTCCCTGCTGTCCTGACCAATACCTGTGTCTCAGTCAAAATTGCATGTGATCATATCATATTGCTGTTAACAGGATTGTGTTGTGAAGAAAGGTTGAGTAGGTTGGGCTATAGGAGAATGAAAGGCGACTATAAAAATATTCGCGATTCTTAAGGGATTTGACAGAATAGATGCAGAAAGGTTGTTTCCTCTTGTGGGAGAGTCCAGGACCAAAGGGCCTCAGGGGAGGTAATGCCTGAGTAGTATTATTGCTCGACTAGGTAATATCCTGAGGCCTCAGGTTCAAATTCATCCATGCAGTATTTCAAATTCAGCTAAATTCTGGCGTTACAATGTAACCACTCTTGATTGTTGGGTAGAAACCCATCTGGTTCATGAATGTCCTTCTGGGAAGAAAGCTGTTGTCCTTATCTGGTCTGGCCTACATGTTGCCCTCTGAGCAATTAGGGATTGGTAATAAATGCTCATCTAGCCAGTGATGCCCTCATCCTGCGAATTAATTATAAAACAAATCTCAGAATTTCACATTTAAGATAGTGATGAGGAAGAACTTCTCTGGGAGGGTTGTGAATCTGTGGAATTCTCAACACTGAGTCTGTGTCATTAAGTCTATTCAAAGCGAAGATAGATTTTTAATCAGGAAGGGAATCAGATGTTGTGGGGAAAGTGGAGTTGAAGATTATTGGATCAGCCACATTCTCATTGAATGGTGGAGCAGACTCAATGGGCTGAATGGCCTACATCATCTCCTATATCTTACACTCTCATAGGAGCTTGCTGAGTACAAATTCATGGCTATGTAGCTTACATTGCAATGTGACTACATTGCATTAACTTAAACTTCAGGATATTCTGTAGGCATGAAAGGCACTATATAAATGCAAGCTTTTTTTGTTCCTTTTCTTTCAGTTCCAATCTAGAAATAGTCCAAATGAGTTTCGAGGCAGGTTGTACAGGGGACGATGCTGAGATAAGGATTGGGTTTGCTATTTAGCCCTGTTAAAAAGAGATACTTTTCAAATTCAACATTGCTGCTTGAGAACTCTCCTCTATCCGATGAAAACTTGCCAAATTTTGGGCACGTTTGTTGGCGCCACTTTCCTCACTGCTACTTAATAATGTGTGCAGCGCTGCATATATCAGGCAGATCCGAGTAGGTTGGCTGGCTATCCATTAACAACCCAAGTCAGGGAATGTCATTCAAAGTCTAGCAATCCTATATCAAACATCCATTCTAATGATGAGGTTACAATTGCTATCAAAATAATTGTTTACTATCATTATTTAAATCAGCCACCTATATGGAGGATTGATTCTTTTGTTTTAAGAAAAGAAAATTACTCAGAAGTCATGATTATTTCAAAGGTTTTTCTGTGTGTATTTCCTTCAGCCTTGGCTATTTTCCCATTGCAGTGACTTCAGCTGCAAGGTCTGGCGTCTGGTGTTTTAGACTTTATATTTCACTTTGAAGAAATGCCACATTTGTCAATTGTTCCTGTCTCTCATAGAACATTTAGATATAAATCCGTTTGAAATTGACTTGAAAGGTGGGTGTTTTAAAGTCAGACATCGCAGTGTGTGTGTGTATGAGAGAGTGTGTGGCAGGGGGTGGGGGATGGTGGTGGTGAATGAGAGAGAGAGAATCAGTGGTGGCAGTCTATACTACACTATCAGAGTGTATGGCATACTGCAGTTTCAGTTTTGGACCAGGAAAGTCAAAGACCATGAATCTCACCAGGAAACTGAGTTCAATAAGTCTGTGGGCTAGAATCAAGAAGCATGATGGTAAAAAGTGATGAATTGTCATAATTTTATTATCCATCTTTTAGAACCTAGATGATCTGGCTAATAGATTGATTCATATCTATTCTTACATTGGGTTGCTTATGTCCTGAGTTTCTATAGATTACATAGATACAGATAGCCTTCAAACAGACCATTTGGCCCAATTAGTCCATCTCGGCATTCATGCACCACTCGAGCTTCTTCCTGACCTTCCTCATCTAAATCCATCATCATAATTCTCTATTCCCTTCTCCTTCACCTGCTGGATTAGCTTCCCTTTAAATCCATGAATAAATTCACCATGATCCCCTCCTTGTGTTGGTACACTCCACAATCTCACCATTCTCTGGATAAAGAGGTTGCTTCTGAATTCCATATTAGATTTCCTGGTGATGATCTTATATTGATGGCCTCTAGTTATGTTCTTTCCCACAAGTGGCAACTTTATCTTTGGATCCAAATTGAAGCAACACCGTTTTCAATTTTAAAGATCTCTATAAGGTCACATCTTAGTTTCCTCTTTTCAAGAGTAATGAGACTAGGTCTGATCTCCCCTACCATATCAGGGGAGATATATCTTCCCCTGATAGATATATCCCCCACCTCTGTTTTTGGTATCATCTTTGCACTCTCTGAGGTAAAAACAATGACTGCAGATGCTGGAAACCAGATTCTGGATTAGTGGTGCTGGAAGAGCACAGCAGTTCAGGCAGCATCCAAGGAACTTATGCTGCCTGAACTGCTGTGCTCTTCCAGCACCACTAATCTAGAATCTTTGCACTCTCTGCCAGTCCTTCCATATCCTGCTTAGAATGGTGACCAGAATTGCACACAGTTCTGCAGGTGTTATTTGGTCGAAGTTTGATGCAACTTCTTTTCAATACTATCCCTCTAGAAATAAACTTTGTGGCTTTGCTAAACTGTGCTGCTGCATTTTATTGATTTGTGATTTTGTAATCCCAGATTTTCTTATCCACCTTAAATACTTATTTTTAAAGTTTTCAGCCTGCTTATTTTTCTTATTCTGGATTTGTCTCGTACTAAGAACAGTCACTCATCCCTGTCTTCATGAAACAAGTAAGTGCTGGCAATAAGTACATTGTGTGCCAGTGTCACCTAATTGGACGAGGATGTAGAGCAATGGAAAGAGTATAGGATACTGGGATTATTGTGAATCATGAGAGTGCTGAGCCAGCACCAAAACCTTGGGCCAAATGACCTTCTGCTGAATAAACATCATATACATGATCAGAACTAGTTTCTTTCCCATTGGTGCCTTTTTTTAAATTCATTCACAGGATGGGGTCGTTACATGACAAAGCAGCATTATCCTAATTGCCCAGAGGGCAGTTAAGTGTCAACCACATTTGTTGTGCGTCTGGAGTCACATGTAGGTCAGACTAGGTAAGTATGACAGTTTCTTTCTCTAAAAGGCAGATGGGTTTTTTCCCCAACAATGGATTCATGGTAATCATTAGACTTTTAATTCCAGATTTCCTTTTTATTGTATTCAAATTCCACCATCTGCTGTAATAGGATTCAAACCCACGGTCTCTAGTTTAACTGTCCAGCAATAATAGGCCACTGCTTTCCCCTTGACTGTGGAGTGTAGTTGTGTTGTGGCAGGTCTTTGTAAGATCACCCTTCAGTTTCTCTGAGACTGCAAACTGAGAGAAGTGACTGAGCATCTTGGTGTAAACATTTCGCAAAAAATTTCCATCTCTCCTAAGTACTGAAGCGAGTAGGTGGTTAGTCGTCAGGTTGTATTGATCTGCACAATGGATGATCCTATGGGGATCTTCTCTTTTTATGCACACCCAGTCTATTTTTCTATTTTTCTCGTCATTGCCATTATCAACCTTTTTGGTCATGCATCACTCCAAGAAATGCATCATTTTGTTTTGACGTTATTACTCTCAGATGATCAGTCAGTGGACACTGGCGTGTCAATATTATGCTTGATGCTCCTCAGAATGATATATGTACTGGTGCTGTATTAATATCAGACTATACATCATTATATTGAATACTTTTGTCAGACCTGGGTTGCAGTTAGAAGATTGTTTTGGAGATTTTTTTTCTTCGCACTGCGTTCTGTATGAATGGAAACCTGAAGAACACTTTTCAAGTTTAGATCCATTTAGGTCTTTGCTACAGTTTGTATTCCTCATCTACACTGTCAAAGGTTCTTTCCCACAAAAGTGCTCATGTGAAGGCAAAAGATTGCCAGAGCATCCACTACCTACAGGAGGTTAACTGCAGATGGGAGAGGTTGTTTCGCTTTCAGACCTTACCTCACCACAATCACTGTCCTCTCATTGCTAAACTTCTTTTTAACAAGTACACATTTCTGGCCTCTTCTGGAGCCTATTCCAGCTCTTAATCCCCCTGTGAACTTACTGGTTACTGGTAGTGCCCATGTTATCTTATTTTGCTGTGCTTTAAATGAACAATGTTCCAGATTAATCTTTACTATTCTACTTAATATCCAGCCTCATATTGCCATCACTACTTCTTGTACAACAATCTTGTTTCCTAATATAGAAAAAATGATCCACGGTTTGTGCAGAAAAGAAACAAAAACTGGACAACTAAACTGAAGATAATGAAGTAAAAGTGAAAATATTAGGAAAGTAACCAAAAGCTTGCATATGTTACACTTTCATTCACCTCCTTCCTAAACTGAAAAACCTGAGAAAATGTCTACTTATAATCTAGTCCTTCAGAGTAGGGATCAAATTTCCATTTGCCTGGATGAATGAAGCTCCAACAACATGTAGGAGGTACAACACCATCCAGGACAAAGCAACTGACTGTTGCCTTGTTCAACATTGTAAGACTATGTCCCCTTGTCCTAGAAAGCAGTACCTCTACTGCATTGCTCCAAAATGATTGGCCAATGTTTTGATGTTGGGGGTGGTGGTCTATTCAGAGGATACTGCATTAACCACCCAGACTCCAGGCACAGGTTATACTCAGTTAGCTGCATTCAGTGGACCACATTGACCACTTGCCTGACAAAAGACTCTCAAACAAGCTCTCCAATCTGGAGAGAAACACCTGGGGAGGAGCCAACCTCGCTGACAGGTCCTGGTGCAAGCTAAGTGCAAACAATGGAAGAAAATGGGTGGCATGGTGGCACAGTGGTTACCACTGCTGCCTCATAGTGCTCAAATCCCGCCTCGGGCAACTGTCTGTGTGGAGATTGCACATTCTCCCCGTGTCTGCGTGGGTTTCCTCCAGGTGCTCCGGTTTCCTCCCACAGTCCAAAAATGTGCAGGTTAGGTGAATCGGCCATGCTAAATTGCCTGCAGTGTTAGGTGAAGGGGTAAATGTAGGGGAATGGGTCTGGGTGGATTGCTCTTCGGAGGGTCGGTGTGGACTTGTTGGGCCGAAGGGCCTGTTTCCACACTGTAAGTAATCTAATCTAATCTAAAATCTGTAAATGCGCATCCCATCCACCTACATCTTCACCCACCACGTGCCCCAACATGTGGTAGGGTTTGAGGATCCAGCACCTGACTGCTTAGCTTCCTTCGGAACCATAACTCCAGAGTGGAAGAGAGTCACCCGCAGTATTGAGAGAAAAGCCCAACTAATAATTAGGTTTATTTGAGGGAGTGGGTGTGGTCTGGAACAAGACGAATGAATATTTGTGATTTAGATGAGATGGCAGTCCAATGGGCTGCTTTGTTCTGGATGGTTGTAGAGTCATAGAAATATACAGCGTAGAAACAGACCCTTCAGTCCAACTCGTCCATGTCCATGGGTGGCACGGTGGCACAGTGGTTAGCACTGCTGCCTCGCAGCGCCAGAGATCCGGGTTCAATTCCCGCCTCAGGCGACTGACTGTGTGGAGTTTGCACATTCTCCCCGTGTCTGCGTGGGTTTCCTCCAGGTGCTCCGGTTTCCTCCCACAGTCCAAAAATGTGCAGGTTAGGTGAATCGGCCATGCTAAATTGCCTGCAGTGTTAGGTGAAGGGGTAAATGTAGGGGAATGGGTCTGGGTGGATTGCTCTTCGGAGGGTCGGTGTGGACTTGTTGGGCCGAAGGGCCTGTTTCCACACTGTAAGTAATCTAATCTAATCTAAAATCTGTAAATGCGCATCCCATCCACCTACATCTTCACCCACCACGTGCCCCAACATGTGGTAGGGTTTGAGGATCCAGCACCTGACTGCTTAGCTTCCTTCGGAACCATAACTCCAGAGTGGAAGAGAGTCACCCGCAGTATTGAGAGAAAAGCCCAACTAATAATTAGGTTTATTTGAGGGAGTGGGTGTGGTCTGGAACAAGACGAATGAATATTTGTGATTTAGATGAGATGGCAGTCCAATGGGCTGCTTTGTTCTGGATGGTTGTAGAGTCATAGAAATATACAGCGTAGAAACAGACCCTTCAGTCCAACTCGTCCATGTCCATGGGTGGCACGGTGGCACAGTGGTTAGCACTGCTGCCTCGCAGCGCCAGAGATCCGGGTTCAATTCCCGCCTCAGGCGACTGACTGTGTGGAGTTTGCACATTCTCCCCGTGTCTGCGTGGGTTTCCTCCGGGTGCTCCGGTTTCCTCCCACAGGCCAAAGATGTGCAGGTCAGGTGAATTGGCCATGCTAAATTGCCCATAGTGTTAGGTAAGGGGTAGGGGTAGGGGTAGGGGTATGGGTGGTTTGCGCTTCGGCGGGGCGGTGTGGACTTGTTGGGCCGAAGGGCCTGTTTCCACACTGTAAAGTAATCTAATCTAATCTAATCTAATCTAGCAGATTTCTTAAATAAATCTAATCCCATTTGCCAGCACTTGGCCCATATCCTTCCAAACCCTTTCTAAACTATATTCACATAGCCATCCAGGTACCTTTTAAATGTTGTAATTGTACTAGCCTCCGCCACTTCCTCTGGCAGTTCATTCTACACATGCACCAACCACCCTCTGCATGAAAAAGTTATCCCCAGGTCCCTTTTATATTTTTCCCCTCTCACCCTAAACCTATGCCCTCTAGTTCTGGACTTCCCCACCCCAGGGAAAAGACCTGTCTCTTTGTATGGAAACTAGTGATTGTGGGTCCTGTCTTTTGGTGGCTAGCCCACAAACCTACCAACTTAAACAGCAACTAATGAACCTAAAGGATCCATTAGATACTGCCAGTAAAACTAATGTCATTTACAAGATACCACGCAAGAACTGTAAAAACCATTACATCGGACAAGCAGGAAACATGCCACCAGGATGCATGAACACCAATTAGCCACTAAAAGACGCGACCCACTCTCACTAGTTTCTGCACATACAGACAAAGAAGGACACTACTTTGACTGGGACAACACACACATCCTAGGACAGGTGAAACAAAGACACGCATGAGAATTCTTGGAGGCATGGCACTCTAACCAAAACTCCATCAATAAACACGGTGATTTAGATCCCATCTACCTTCCCTTTTAAAAAAAGAACTGGAAATGACATTACCCACCGTAAGGAACCAAGACCTATAAATAGAGAGGCGAGACATACCACCAGCGCTTCACCGGCGACTCTCACTGATGATGTTACCTAATATGGTGATAAAACGTAGGAAAACAATCCTTCCAGTTCAGTGAGCTAACTTAAGTACTGATAATATCCTTCCTATAACTGGGCGACTAGAACTGGACATTGTATTGCAGGTGATGTTGAACTTCTTGAGTGTTGTTGGAGCTGCACCCATCTAAGAAAGTGGGGAGTGTTCCATTACACTCCTGACTTGATAACAGACAGGCTTTGGGGGAAGTTAGGTGAAGAGTTATTTGCTGCAGGATTCCCAGCCTCTGAGCTGCTCTTGTAAACACAGCGTTTGTATGGCAATTTCTGGTCAATGGTGACACCCATGATGTTGATAGTGAGGGATTTAAAGATGATAATGTTGTTGAATATCAAAGAAAGACAACTTGGTACTTTGCTGAACGAGTAGGGTGTGAAACCTATCTTGTAAACAAAGGTTTTCACTGTATCTCGGTAAACGTGACAATCAATCAATCAATCAATCAATCAATCAATCAATCTAGTGCCACCTCCTGATTGAGTCCTTTTATCCTTAAACTTTGGACAGTTCCTGCTGAACTTTTCTGAAATTTAATCGCAGAGAGACAAAAAAAAGTTTCTGCCTGATCCAGTGGGATAATGTGAGCTTTCAGATAAGTAGTCATGCGACCTGACATGTAATATTTGCTGCAGAAGCTTTTTTCTGTTAGATTAAGCTATCCTGTCCCCTCACCTCAGACATTTGTCTAATTCTGAGCAATTAATAACCTGTACAAGAGAACAGCTAATACCAGTGTACGCCTGAGGCTCAGCCCAAGACTCTACAACTACTTGAAATATAATAAGATCACATATATAATTCAACAATCATTTATCTTTGTCACGTACAGTTTAGTTTGGCAGCTGAGGCCCTTTATATTACACAGCACTTATGGCTGCTGTCCGTTTGCATTGAAAATGACATTTTACTGATTGAAATCAAAGCCTTCTTGCTTATGTGTTCTGTCAGAATATCTAAGATGGTCCATTGGGAAATAGCAATCTGAGAACAAATCTAAAACAAATCAACACGATGGTCCTCAAAGTAAAAAATCTCTCACTTCTGACCAATTTTCATCTCTCCTGTCCCTTTTGGCATTGACTGTCACTGAGGTCCATTTTCAAAGGCACCACCCGCACTTTAGAGCTTTCTCTCCCTCGACACTTGGGTTTGAAGGTCATTATATGTGCGTAAGAAATTGGAGCAGAAGTCAGGCCTTTGAATCAGCTCTGCCATTCAGTGGATCGTGGCTGATTTACCTCAACTCCACTTGCCCACATTATCTGCATACCCCTTATCTCACCACAATGCTGCCGGACCTGCTGAGTTTTCCCAGCAATTTCTGAATTTGTTTCTGAGAAAATATTTCGCTGGCGGGGAATCTAGAAAATGGAGCCACAACCTGATAAATGGGCCAGTCATTTAGGAGTGAGATCTTCATTCAATGGGAAGTAACAGCTGAGTGGTATTTTGGTCTACTGTTTATCCAGTGACCCAGGTAATGTTCTGGCCACCTCGGTTTGAATCCTGCCACAGCAGATGGTGGAATTTGAATTCAATAAAAGAAATCTGGAATTAAGAGTGTGAAGATGACCATGAATCTGTTGTCCAATTGTTGGGAAAAACCCATCTGGTTCATTAATGTCCTTTAGGGAAGGAAATCTGCCATCCTTACCTGGTCTGGCCTACATGTGACTCCAGACTGACTCTTTACTGCCCTCTGGGCAATTGGGGATTGGCAATAAATGCTGGCTAGCCAGTGATATCCTAATCCCATTAATTAATTTTTAAAGATTTTCTGAGCACCCCAAAACCTCTGTCTTTCGACCTCTGTTTTGAATAAACGGAATGACTGAGTACCAATAGCTCGCACACACAGAGACTGGCAGAGCCTCCTTAAGCAAATCACAAAACTCAGCTTCATGAACATATGTCAATTCTGAATCATTTGTTTAAAGGTTTGAAACCGAGAGTTACAATGTTAGCCCTCAGTGTAAGATGACACACCAAGAGCAGTGCCAAGGGAGTGCTGCATTGCTGGAGGTGTCATCCTTTTGATAAGACACCAAAAAGAGCCTCTGCCAGCACTATACTCTTAGAAGAAAAGCCAAGCGTTCTCAGATATGCTGGCTACATCCCTTCCTCAACTTACACCATAAAAGCAGACTAACTAATCAATCATTTCTTGGCCATCAATGGAGTATATTAGCTCTTTATTATCTTTCATGGAAGTTATAATATACAAACAGGCAGTTCATTAAATACTGTATAGGTTTATGTTCTAACTATATTTAATCAATCTGTTCCAAAACTCTTCAACCCTTTAGCCCTTTATCTGCTTATCCAATCTAATCTTATATGTCGACATAGTTACTGCCTCAACGACTAATGTAGGAAGTGAATTCTATAGCCTCTGTGTTAAGAAGTTTCTCCCACTCTCTGTCCTACATGAGATGGCAATGCAGAAAGATAAGAAATAGGTGAAGGTATAAGTCACTTGAGCCCTCAAACCTGCACCGTCAGTAAATAAGATCAGGACTGAGCCTCTGCACTGAATCCACTGATTCACCTGATCATAATATCCCTGAATTCTTTCGTGCCAACAAAACAATGAATCTTCAAATATACTCAGAAACTAGGCATCCAGGTCTCTGTAACAGAGAATTTGGAAGGAAGAAACTCTAAGTGAAGAAATTTCTTCTTATCCTAATCTTCAATGGCCAAACTCCCTATTAGCCTGAAACACTGATTTCTTACGTTTTCTTTTGTGTCCTTGGCAACGTGAATATGCCCCATTGGCCACTGGAAACTATCTGTTTCAGTTTATTCTCAAGTGTAGCTTGACTTCATCCTGCCATTATTTTAATATCTTCCCACGATATTACTGCTGTGCTGTATGGTGTTTGAATGAAAATAACCCAAAAGTTTCTCTTCCTGGTTGTGTTCATGAGATGCATTGCAGACATTGGTGGGCGGCACGGTGGCACAGTGGTTAGCACTGCTGCCTCGCAGCGCCAGAGACCCGGGTTCAATTCCCGACTCAGGCGACTGACTGTGTGGAGTTTGCACGTTCTCCCTGTGTCTGCGTGGGTTTCCTCCGGGTGCTCCGGTTTCCTCCCACAGTCCAAAGATGTGCAGGTTAGGTGAATTGGCCATACTAAATTGCCCGTAGTGTTAGGTAAGGGGTAAATGTAGGGGTATGGGTGGGTTTCGCTTCGGCGGGTCGGTGTGGACTTGTTGGGCCGAAGGGCCTGTTTCCACACTGTAATCTAATCTAATCTAATCTAATCTAATCTAAATCTAATCAAATTCACCAAAGAATCCTCAGACATCGCCTCCAAACCCACGATCGCTTCCATCTAGAAGGACAAGGACAGCAGATATATGGGAACACCACCACTTTCAAATTCCCCTCCAAGGCACTCACCATCCTGACTTGGAAATATATCACCATTCCTTCATTATTGCTGGGTCCAAATTTTGGAATTGTCTCCCTAATGGCATTGTCGATTAACGCACAGCAGATGGATTGGAGTGGTTCAAGAAGGCATCTCACCACCACCCTCTCTCAAGGGCAACTAGGGACAGGCAGTAAATGCTGGCCCAGCCAGCAATGCCCACATCCCAAAATGAAACTTAAAAATGCAAATAGCAGCCCAGGGAATTGGAATTGTGTCCTTTTTAAAGCCTTGATATCCTTCCCATGGTGTGGAGCCTTTGCAAAGGTCATTTTTATTTAATGTAGGTATCATTGACTAGGCAATCACTTGTTGTCCATCTGTAATTTGCCAAAGGGTGGTTAAGATCACATGATGGATTACAATAACAACATTCGAGAAGCACCTTGAGGAATACATGAATAGAAAGGAATAGAAAGATAAGAAATCCTGTAAATGAAGGGAGTTTTAATTTGGAAGGGCAAAATGTGTTGGCACAGGCTTGAACAGCCGAAGGGCCTGTTCCTGTGCTGTATTGTTTACATTGTGTGGGTCTTGGAGTCATGTATAGGCCAGACCAGGCAAGGAAGGCAAATTTCCTTCCCTAAAGGACATTAGTGAAGCAGATGTTTTGTTTTGCAAAAATTGACAGTGACTACATGATTGCCATTTATTCCAGATTTTCTATTAAACTCAAATCTCACCATCGGCCATGATGGGATGCGAGCCCATGTACCTCGGAGCAGGGTTCTAGGTTACAAGTCCAGTGACATTAACACTGCGCTACCACCCCTGCCTCTCCCCAGTTTACGTGTTGTGTGAAGTTATTTTGGTCATATTGGTTTATTAGTGTTATCACAACATGCTTACATCTTGAGGGAAACTTAGAGAAATATATTCCTTTTATCCCCTCATATATCGGAGGGTCAGTATGGACTTGTTGGGCCGAAGGGCCTGTTTCCACACTGTAAGTAATCCATCCATAGTTCTACATCTTCTAAAACAGTGGTGTCACCTTGTAAACAGCCATGCCATGGCTCACTGTACCCCCAGCCTCTTTCCCCCTGTGATCTAGCTGCATGGATTGGCACTAACAAGTTAGTCTTTCACAGAGAGAGGGCACAATAATGAGTGTCACATTCTAGCCACATCCCTTTCAGACCACCTTTAAAGGGCACGGTGAGAGCAGAGTTGAGCAGGCTTTGACTCTGCCCATGGCATTTCATCTTCTGCTCAAAGTGCCTTCCCTTCTGCGGTGAGCTCAGGAACGGTTTCAGCCGATGTACAGGGGATGGGAAGTCGGGCTGTCCAGAGCTCACCTTGACCCAGCCTCGGCCAGAGAGGAAACAGGTTTCCTTCCATTTGTCACTCTTTCCAGCTCCCACCTGTCGACGCTGAAGCCATTGAATTAGTGCTGTGTTCGGTTAAATTTTGTGCAGCAGACTCCTCGGACTGATTTCCATTTGGAACTGGATTGAGTCTGCCACAATTCATTTCACTTGTGAATCTTAATAGCCGCCAGAAAGAGAAGACATTCATCCTCACTGTCTGGGACAGATTCAAACCCAAGTCCCAGGGGGAAGGCAGCCAATAGTAATAGGCAGTGGAAGATTCTCTACTTTAACATCCAGTGACAATATTAAAGGCTCTTAGATCAGGTATGGCATTGTGACAATTATATAATCAATCCCTGAGGCAAGAGATGACGCTACCAGGCAATTTCATGTACTGCATTCCCAGAATTACATAAATCTCTGTCCGTGATTCCACGTGGAATTTTATAACGTCTCGGGAGACTAAATGAATTACTCAATGTCCAATGCTCTGTGGTCCTTAAAATGACAGTGCTGCCTTAAAATGGTTTGGTAAACCCAGGGTTTTTTTTTTCAGTACTTGGTCTTGCACAGTTACGTCCACCATCAGTTCCCTGTCTGAAAGGTTATGCTTTATGTGTCAGGCCAGGCAAGGTTGGTTGGCAGGCTATTTGACCACAGAGGTGTCATGGCTACACTTGCTGAGAGGGCTGACTGAATGACACTCAGCAACGGGGACACCAGTAAAATCTTCCCCCATCCGAGTGGTTCCCACGTTGATTGTCCCATCCCTTCATGCTGTTACTGCTGATTGGCTGACTCAAAACGTAAGCCAGTGATCAAATCTGGAACTTTCTCGAGTGTGGTATGGGTCACATTACCAAATGCAGTCCTTATATTTACTCCTTTGTGGGCACCCTTGTAAGTGAACAGCATTGGAAGTGATATCAGTCTGTTCCATGGGTGCCAATGTGTATGCCATGAAGGAGGGAGTCACTGAGTGTTCATCGCACTATTGCTGCTGGAAATGCCTAAGTGGGCAAGTTGATGACAAGATTGGACTTTACTATGATGCTCCCATGGTTGAATAGTTTACTCATTCTCAAGGTAAGTAATGGGTCTGGTTTGCTCAGTTGGCTGACTGGTTTGTGAATGTAGAATCATAGAATCCCTACATTGCGGAAAAAGGCTATTTGGCCCATCAAAAGAGTGTCCCACCCAAACTGAACCGCGAAGGTCCTGCTTTCTCAACCTCTCTCCTGAGGCATGGCGACCCTCAGGCTAAACCACCACCAGTCATCTCTTTCTAATAAGAGAGCGCCCCTATGGTCCTCTGGGTCTGGGGTACCTTTAATCGTCATTTGCGCTACTTCAGAAAATACACTCAAACAATAGGAATCCTACAAGAGAAAATACAGAGAGGTGATTGCTGAGAAATAAAAGGTTGAAAACTTACTGCCAAGACCAAAACTAACCACCCCATTGTCTGCAAGTGTCTTTTTAAGAATGGTTTAAGAAAATAAATATATAATAAAAAGAGACTTGCAATAATAATCAGCTCTCAGAAATAAAGTGAATGACACAATGAACAACCATGAAGCTGTTATTTCTGCAGTTGTGTTGTCAAGTGTGGAAGCCATTTTACTTACAACAAATACATTTTTGTTGAGCTTTATTTCCAAAATCCCATGAGCCACGGAGCTGATTAATCTAATTGTAGTGTTGTTGGTTGAGGGAGGAAAGAGATCCTTGAGGTGAAGTACATGGCGAACAACTATTACAATTAACTTGGGTCAAAGTGGCTCGTTGCCGAGAGAACGTGTATGATTGGGTGCAGCCATTTTGTTTGCACTGAGCCAGTGTGTTGTCACGACTTGCTCCAGCTCCGGCTGTCTCTGTGGCAAACAAAATCTTCTTTAGTCTGTGATGGAGTTAAATTATGAATTAAGTGGTAATCACAAAATATTAGACAACAAAGCAGCCACCAGCCAAGTTTTGCTGCTGTTCTGTGCTTCAGTGTAAATAGCTCCCTTGTGACAATTAAACAAGTAAATTACTCGGGTTACTGACACATTATTGGCAGAATATTGCGATCTGAATGAGCTGCGGTTCACGATGACAACAGCTAAGTACACAAGAAACTGAGACTGCCCTTTACTTCATTGTGAAGGTTAAGGGGCATTTGACATGATGTTTTACAGATTTTATAAGAAATTAATAGGGTGGAGAGGGAGAAACTTTTCCTACTGCTGGAAGATCCAGGACAAGGGGGCATTACTTGAAAACTGCAGAAACTGGGAGAGACTTACTCTCAGAAGTGGTCGGTCGAATGTGTGATAATCTCCACAAAGAAATAATAAAAGCTGTTTGTTCAATTAACTGTTTTAAAATCTGAAATTGCTGGGTTTTTGCAAGATAAGGATATTAGGGATAGGAATGGATAAGTGATATTCACTCAGAGAAGCCATTCAGTCCATTGAGTTCATGCTGCCACTCTGAAGAGCACCCTACCCAGACCCATTCTCTACCCTCTCCCAGTAACCCTCCATTTTCCATGGCTATTCCACCTAAACTACACATCCCTGGGTACTATGGGCAATTTAGCTTGGTCAGTCCACCTAACCTGCACAACTTTGGACTGTGCAAGGAAAGCGGAGAACCCGAAGGAAACTCACAAAGACACGGGGAGAACATGCAAACTCCACATAAACAGTCACCGGAGGGTAGAATTCAGCCTGGGTCCTGCTGCTATGAGGCTTATGCCCGAAACGTCGATTCTCCTGTTCCTTGGATGCTGCCTGACCTGCTGCGCTTTTCCAGCAACACATTTTCAGCTCTGATCTCCAGCATCTGCAGTCCTCACTTTCTCCTCTATGATATCAGATAGCCGAGTATGCTAGAAGGGCTGAATGGTCTCCTTCTATGTTTTTCAGTTCCTTTGAGCAAACATTTTGTGACCTGGCAAGGTGTGAGGTGAGAGATTAGATTAGATTACTTGCAGTGTGGAAACAGGCTCTTTGGCCCAACAAGTCCACACTGACCCTCTGAAGGGCAACCCACCCAGACCCATTCCCCTACATTTACCCCTTCACCTAACACTGCAGGCAATTTAGCATGCCCAATTCACCTAACCTGCACATTTTTGGACTGTGGGAGGAAACCGGAGCACCCGGAGAAAACCCACGCAGACACGGGGAGAATGTGCAAACTCCACACAGACAGTTGCCTGAGGTGGGAATTGAACCCAGGTCTCTGGCACTGATGCAGCAGTACTAAACAGTGCAGAAGGTCAATTAGGCTTGGTACCTGTTATTAACATCACATATTCTCACGCCTGATGCAATATGATACAACTGCTTCCCTCAGCAATGCTTCCTAAACCCTACCCTAGCCATTACATTATCTCCCCAGGTGAGCTAGACAAGATTAGAGTGGTGCTGGAAAAGCACAGCAGGTCAGGCAGCAAAGTTTCGGTCAAATATCCTTCATCAGGAATGAGACTAGGAGTCTCAGGGGTGGAGAGATAAATGGGAAGGGGATGGGATTGTGGGGAAGTTATCTGAAAGTGCAATAGGTGGGAAGGAAGGTGGGCCCTTCAACCCCATGGTATCGATGTGGACTTCAACAGTTTTCTCATTTCCCCTCCCACCATCTTACCCCAGTTCCAATCTTCCAGCTCAGCACTGTCCTCATGACCTGTCCCATCTGTCCATCTTCCTTCCTACCTATTCGCTCCACCCTCCTCTCTGATTTATCGCCTTTACCCCCACCTCCATCCACCTATTGCACTCTCAGCTACCTTTCCCCCAGCCCCACCCCTCTCCCATTTATCTCTCTACTCTCCGAGGCTCTGAGGCTCCCAACCTCATTTCTGATGAAGGGCTTTTACCTGCTCCTCAGATGCTGCCTGACTTGCTGTGCTTTTCCAGCACCACTCTAATCTTGACTCTGATCTCCAGCATCTGCAGTACTCACTTTTGCCTAGGTGAGCTAGACAGTCAAGCTACATTGATTTTATTTTTTCATGGGATGTGGGTTTTAAAGGCAGGACAGGATATATTGTCCATCGTGAACTGCCCTTGAGAAAACGCTGGTAAGCTGCCTTTTGAACTGCCATAGTTGATGTGATGTAGTTAGATTTAGATACCATTTAGGTTTCATTGTCACATGTACTCAAATACTATACACAATAGTATAATGAAAAATATGCACAATGTGGCTCCATCTTAGGTGTGAAATATCTAAGTACAAAAGTACAGAAGTAGAAAAGTAAAGATACAAGTTAAAAAGTTTAACATTATAGTCCTTTCTTAAGCCATGGGCCTGTTAGGAAGATAGCCCCAGGATCTTCAACTGGTTACTGAAGAAAAAGTGGTATAGATTCAAGTCAGCATTAATTAGTCATTTGGCAATACAGAGCTTGAGTATTGCTGAAAAAAGCCACATTTTGACAATGATTTTGTACTGGAAGTTGCATCTCATTTCACAGGGCCATGTTCTTTGCAGGTGGAAAGAACACATACATGTACTGTGCCTGTTTCAACTTCACAAAATAGGTGACATCCATTTGATATCCGAGGGCACTGCCTTGCCCTATCCGAGTCAACTTGCCTAGTTTAAAATTTAAACAACTTGCAAGTTAACTGTTAGTCATCACTGACTGGTACATTCTTCATGGCAACACCTCTGCTGATCAGAGTCCACTTGTCAACTAATCAACACTCTCTTCTCATGCAGTATGAGTGTTGATTTCCTCTTACTTTGGCATTTCTTGCAAATTGTCCTGCTGAGCGAAAGATGAAAAGTTGTCTTTTTCCCAGCAATAGTCGGGATTAATTCCTGTGTCCCTCTCAAGGGTTATGGAAAGTGGAGTTGGGGCGGCAAATAGATTCGAGACAGTCTTATAAAGTGGCAAAGCTGGCTTGAGGATCTGAAGAGCCTACCCCTACCCCTGATTCTTGTGATCATGTGTTGTTGAGGTATGTAACTTAGAGGGAACTTACAGATGGTCAAATATTATGAGCAGAGGAGATGCTACTTTTATAATGGAGAGGAGTCTGCAGATTATATCTGGTGAATTTTGAGATAGGAAATGACAATAAAATGGTGAAATGAAAAATACAGTTACAAACTTTTGAGTTTATTGCTGCTTTCATATCAATATCACAAAGTGTTTTCCACAGTTGGCGATTTTTGAGAAGATCAGTAGCTCAGGTTGATGATAAGTATGCAAGTTAACTTATTGAGCTTGAAGGTTTATTTTCAAACATTTCATCACCATACGAGGTAACATCATCAGTGAGGGTTTCTGGTGAAGTGCTGTAGATAGGGTCTAAATAGATGTACCTTCTCTTGAGAAAAAAAAACCGGAAATGACATCACCCGCCTTAAGAAACCAAGACCTATAAAGAGAGAGGTGGGACATACCACCAGCACTGCACCGGACACTCTGACTGATGATGTTACCTAGAATGGTGACGAAATGTCTGAAAACAAACCTTCAAGCTCAGCGAGCTAACTTACATACTTGTTTTCCATAGTAAATGGCTTTTCTTAAGGTACAGCCATGTTACTGTGTGGACAAACTTAACAAGATGGAAACATGCCAAGAAAATGCTAACAGCACCAGTTATATTGTCAGGGTTCACCAGACCTACGAAAAGCCTCGAGACCAGGAATTGGAAAACTCTGGAACAGTATGGCCAAATGCCTTTGAATTCCTGAAACAAAACCTGAAATTCCTGGAAAAGCTCAGCAGATCTGGCAGCATCTGTGGAGAGAAATCAGAGTTAACATTTTGGGTTGGGTGGCCCTTCCTCAGATCTCCTCCCCCCCTGAATTCCCATTGTTTCTTACAGAGTGCTCTGGGCTGCTTAAAACCTTTTGCTGAAGACTAAACAAGAATTATTGAAATAATATTAATTATTTAGGGGAAAAAAACTGAAGGAATGGATTCAAGTCATTGCAAATTCTGAATGGCTGTTCTTTCTTAATAATTCTTATATACATTACTGAAAATATTGAAAGAATCTCTGAATAACAAATTAATAAACTTTTTATTCATTCGTGGGATGTGGGCAGTGTTAGTATTTATTGTTCATAGGACAGCTAAGGACTGGAGTCACATGTAGGCCTGAGCAGGTAAAGGTTGCAGATTTGCTTGCTAATAGATAGTAGTGAACCATGCGGGTTTTTATGCCAATCAAAATCACCCTTTAGCAAGCTTTTCGATTCTAATTTTACCATCTGCTGTGGTGGGATTTGAACCACACCCCCAGAACATTAGCCTGACATTGTTGAATTACCAAACACAGTGACATCACCACGATAGCACCATTGAGAGAGGCAAACTGCATGAATTCTATCACTCTGTTTCTTTTCAGAGGTATTGACTTTTGCCTTGGGAAACCTCCACATGAGGCAGCAGGTTCACTTCTATACGAATAATGTGTGAACTTGGTGACAGACGTTCACTGAGTTTACCATTGTTGGATCCCCCACTGTTGACATTCTGTGGGTTGTCATTGACTAGAAACTGAACTTGACTAGCCATTGAAATACAATGGCTCCAAGAGCAAGTCAGAAACTGGGAATCCTGCAGTAAGTAACTCATCTCCTGATACCCTGAAGCCTGTCCACCATCTACAAGGCACAAGTCAAGAGTATGATGGAATATTCCCCAATTGCTTGGATAAGCAGCTCCAACAATACTCAAGAAGTTTAACACCATCCAGGACAAAGCAGCTTGATTAACAGCACATCCACATACATTCAAACCCTCTATGATAGAAGCTCAGTAGCAGCAGTGTGTTCGATCTATGAGATGCACTGCAGAAATTCACCAATGCTTCTTAGCACCTTCCAAATGCCACAAGGATCGTTACTGGGTCCGCTACTTTTCATCATTTTATAAATAATTTGGATATGAAGATAGGAAGTATAGTTTGTAAGTTTGCAGATGACACCAAAATTGGAGGTGTTGTGGTCATCGAAGAAAGTTACCTCAGATTACAAAGGGATCTTGATCAGATGGGCCAATGGGCTGAGAAGTGGCAGATGGAGTTTAATTTAGGTAAATGTGAGGTGCTGCATTTCAGGAAAGCAAATCAGAGCAGGACCGAGACACTTAATGGTAAAGTCCCAGGGAGAGTTGCTGAACAAAGAGACCTTGGAATGTGGGTTCATAGCTCCTTGAAAGTAGAGTTGCAGGTAGATAGGATAGTGAAGAAGGGGTTTGGTATGCTTTCCTTTATTGGTTAGAGTATTGAGTATAGGCGTTGAGAGGTCATATTGCGGCTGTATAGGATGTTGGTTAGGCCACTTTTGGAATATTGCATGTAATTCTGGACTCTTTCCTATCGGAAGGATGTTGTGAAACTTGAAAGGGTTCAGAAAAGATTTACAAGGATGTTGCCAGGCTTGGAGGATTTGAGCTACAGGGAGAGGCTGAATAAGCTGGGGCGGTTTTTCCTGGAGCGTTGGAGACTGAGGGGTGACCTTATAGACGTTTATAAAATCATGAGGGGCACCGATAGGATAAATAGACAAAGTCTTTTCCTTGGGGTGAGGGAGTCCAGAATTAGATGGCATAGATTTAAGGTGAGAAGGGAAAGATATAAAACAGACCTAAGGGGCAACTTTTTCACACAGAGGGTGGTATGTGTATGCATTGAGCTGCCAGAGGAAGTGGTGGAGGCTGGTACAATTGTAACATTTAAAAGGCATCTGGATGGGTATATGAATAGCAAGGGTTTGGAGGGATATGGGCCGGGTGGTGATAGGTGAGACTAGATTGGGTTGGGATATCTTGTAGGCATGGTCAATTGGACTGAAGGGTCTGTACATCTCTAGACTCCATGACTATGACTCTATGACATAGTGAGCGAGCATGGCTGTGATCTCATTGAATGGCAGGTCGGGTTGGAGGGACTGAATGGCCTTCTGCTCCTATGCAGATAAATGATGACATGGGAGAATCCAGACCTACTTTTACAACAGCAGAAAGCTCCCCCTTGACCGATGGGGATGCAAACACATCTGCAGACTGGCATCAGGCTGGCAGAAAACACTGTGCAGGGAGTTGGCCACATTGGCACGAGACGGTGCCATGAGACAGCCATGTCCTTGGGCATTACTGACAGGAGACTGTGAGGGAATCATGCCCACTGAGTGAGAAGTCTGCCTGCTGTCATTAGCTCACACGAGTAGCTGGCACATCTGCCAAAGGGACCCTCAACACCTTGGCACAGTGCCAGCAATAAGTTATTGAGCCAGGTTGCTGCAGATTTGAAACTCGAGTGCCCTAAATCCTTCCTGGCACGCCCACCCCTAACCTCTGTGCCACACATCATTCTCTGGGCAAAACCAAACCTGGAATGATGTGCTATCCAATGCCAACAGGAAAGAGAACAATAAAGACAGTCATTTTGATTTTGTTATAGTTTAGAGTGTAATATTTTGGCTACATTAGCATTACTTATTGGGAAAGCTGCATATTTGCTTTCTACTGTGAAAACATTCTCATGTCCACAACAAGACAGGACATGTTGGCATCTGGTGCCCAGCAGAAACTGACAGAAATGATATATTTCTTAACAAATTACTTTCTAGATGAAGCAGCAAGTAACTTTGTTGCAAAGAACAGGAGATTTCTTGGGTTTCAGAACTCACCCCCGTGACACTGAAGAAGTGCTACATTGCTGGAGACTTTAAACTGAGGCTTTTTTGGCGAGTGAGGGAGCTCTCCCAGTGTCCTAGCTCACATCTATCCCTCAAATGACACCATTGTGGAAGGGTATTCTTAAATTGGAGAGGGTTCAGTAAGGATTTACCAGGATGTTGCCGGGTCTGGAGGGTTTGAGGTATAAGGAGAGGCCATATAGGCAAGGACTTCTTTCATTGGAGGGTTGGAGATTGAGGGGTGACAAGAAGGAGATTTACAAAATCATGCAACACCAGGTTATAATACAACAGGTTGATTCGGGAGCACTAGCTTTCGGAGCACCCATCCTTCAGGTAGGTGATGACAACTATCTGATGAAGGAGCAGTGCTCCGAAAGCTAGTGCTTCCAAAATAAATCTGTTGAACTATAATCTGGTGCTGTGTGATTTTTAACTTTGTCCACCTCAGTCCAACACCGGCTCCTCCACATTATAAAATCATGAGGGGCATAGATAGGACGAATAGCTCTCTTCCCTAGGGTAGTAGAGTTTGAAATTATCGGGCATACTTTTAAGGTGAGTGGAGAAAATTTTAAAAGGGGCCTGAGGGACAACTGTTTCACACAGAGGGTGGTTATTATGTGGAATGAACTGTCAGAGGAAGTGATGGCTGAAGGTACAATTACAACATTTAAAAGACGTTTGGATGAGTACATGGATCGGAAAGGTTTGGAGGGATGTGGATCAGATGCAGGCAGATAGGACACATTTAGTTTGGGAAACATGGTCAGCGTGGACGAGTTGGACTGAAGGATCGAAAAGTGTGGTGCTGAAAAAACACAGCAGATCAGGTAGCATCTGAGGAACAGGAGAGTCGACGTTTTGGGCATAAGCCCTTCATCAGGAATGTGGGGGATGGGGAAGGGGGCTGAGAGATAAATAGGGGGTGGGGGTGGGGCTGGGGTTGGGGGAAAGGTAACTGAGAAGTCGATAGGTAGATGCAGATGTGGGGTGATGGTATAGGTTGGAGGGGTGGGTGGATCAGATAGGTGAGAAGAAAGATGGATGGGTGGGACAGTTGAAGAAGGCGGTGCCAAGTTGGAGAGTTGGATCTGGGATGAGGTAGTGGGAGGGGAGATGAGGAAACTGGTGAAATCAATGTTGATGCCATGTCATTTGAGGGTCTGTTTCTGTGCTTGGACTCTATGGCTACTATCTCTAGTTACTTGGGTCAGCTATGGCTCAGTTGAGTTTTCTTACCTCTGCTCACAAGCCTTTGCATTCAAATCCTAATCCAGGACTTGATCAAACAATTAAGGGTGGCACTCAGTATTAATGGTGTGCAGCATGGGTGAAGATGGCAATGTTCAGGCAGCACTTTAAGCTGACCCGTATCTGGCCTCACAAGTAGATGTCAAGGATTCCAAGGTGCTACTTTTAAGAAGAACAGGAGATGTCCGACCTGGTATCCTGATCAATCTTGGGTTTGTCTCTCAATCGACATCACGCAGAACAGATTGCCTCATCATTAACACATTATTGTTGGTGGGAGCTTGCTGTGCTGTGCCCAAGCTGGTTGCCCTGGAAACTGCAGGGATGACGCTGTAAAAGTAGCATGTTGGTTATTTAGTGTCTGAGACATCCAGGGGAAGTGAAATGCATTTAATTAATTCAAATTGTTCTTTCCTACTGTGAGCAGTGAACTGATCTAAACTGTGTATTGAGATCGAGATAAAACAGCCAGTTTTCCTGGGAGGTGATTAGCATCCCCTGAAGAACATGTGTGTTTGTGGACACTGGGTGAAGACAGGGCCAGGTTCAATGTGATGCTCCACAACAACAACTTCCACTTATGTAGCTCCTTTAGCATAGTAGAAAATCCCATTGACTTCACAGGAGCTTTATAAATCAAATGGTAGCCACAAGCCACATAGGAAGATATCAGGAGAGACAAATGTTTGACCAAAGGAGCACTTTATCAAGCAACTTAAAACAAGAGGGAGGGGTAGAAAATTGGAGAGGTTGAAGAGTGAATTCTAGAGCTTAGGGCCAACACAGTTGCTTGCCTAGCTGTGGTGGAACAAATGAAGTTCGAGGGTGTACTGGATGCAAGAACTAGAGGAGCGCAGATATCTCAGAGGTTGTGAGACTAAACATTGAGGCCATGGAAGGATTCAAACACAAGGATGAGAATGTCAAAATTGAGGAATTGTCACGGGGATGCTATCATAGGTCAGCGAGCATAGAAATGATAAGTGATTTAGACTTAATACACAGTAGGGTTTGGGTTATGTGCTATCATAGGTCAGTGAGCATAGATATGATAAGTGATTTAGACTTTATACACAATAGGTTTTGGGTTATTGAGGTTTGGATGAGTTCAGATTTATGGGGGGTGAAAGACCGAAACCCAGAGAGAAAGTTTCTTTGATTTAATCATGGAGATGTGAGCTCTGGTCTCTCATTGTCTTTGAAGTGAACAGCTTTCTCAGTTGTTTCAAGATTGGCTACGAGTTGACCACATTGCTATGGCTCCATAGTCATGCACAGACCAGACTATGTAAGGATAGCAGTTTTCCTTCTCTAAAGAACATAATAATGACCACTGAGCTGAGAGTTCAGACGGATCGGGAGATTGTGGGAAGAACGCAACTAGGAGGGAATCAGTGACTTGAAGAGGGAAAGGAAATAGTCAGCAGACTGAATGCATCTGAAATGATAATCATTTACAAGTTCCCTGTTCACATTACCATTATCCATATGTGAGCCCAGACAATGAGGGTCCGTTAGAATAGAATTGGAAACCATGGCTACTTCCATATCAGAGATATAGTGGCTGGGTGTGGCGCCAGTGGTGGTTTTCCTTTTTTTAAACAGATTCTTGGGGTGTGCGTGTAACTGGTGAAGCCAGCATTTGCAGCACAACTCTAACTGTCCTTAAGAAGATGCTGGTGAGCTGCTGTAATTCATCTGATGTTGATACCCCCATATTGCTGTTAGGAAGGGGGTTGAAGGATTTTGATCAAACAGCAGTGAAGGAACTGGAACACAGTTCCAAATCCAGATGGTATGTTTCTTGAAGGGGAACTTTCTGTGATGGTGCTCCTGCTATTGTAAATCTACCAGGTAGGGGTCACAGTTTGGAAGGAGCTGTGGTGATTGTGGATGGTAAACTTTGCTGCCACTCTGTGCCAGGGGTGAAGGGACTGAACACTTAAGGGGTTGGATTGGGTGCCAGTCATGGGGTGCTGTATTATAAAAAAACTGAAGGAATTGCAGATGCTGTAAATTAAGAAACATGGACAGAAGTTGCTGGAAAAGCTCAGCTGGTTCGACAGCATCTGTGAAGAGAAATCAGAGTTAACATTTCAGGTCCGGTGACCTTCCTCTGATAATTTGTAGATGGTGGACAGAATTTGGGGAGTCAAAAGGTAAGTTACTTAGCACAAAATTTCTAGCCTGCTTTTATAGCAGCAGTATTTATATGGCTGGCACTGTTTAGTTTATGGTCAATGGTGAGTCCATGATGTTGACAGAGGGGTATTCGGTGATGGTAGTACCATTGAATATCAAGGGGAGATGTTAGATTCTGTTGTTGCATGGCACTTGTGTAACATGAATGAAACAGAGAATTTCAGCATATTAGATTGTTTCTGGAGGGGCATCACTGGGGCAAATTGTAGGATATTGAGCCAGCACAGGATGGGAGAAAGGAGTAGAATCCATATAAATACTGCTGCTACAAAAGCAGGCTAGAAATTTTGTGCTGAGTAACTCACCTTTTGACTCCCCAAGCTCTATCCACCATCTACAAATTATCAGAGGAAAGTCACCGGACCTGAAATGTTAACTCTGATTTCTCTTCACAGATGCTGCCAAACCTGCTGAGCTTTTCCAGCAACTTCTGTTCTTGTTTCTTAATTTACAGCATCTGCAATTCTTTCAGTTTTTATAAAACAGCACCCCATGACTGGCACCCAGTCCACATCCTTAAGTGTTCAGTCCTTCCCAGTTGCATTTACAGCTAATGACAAGGATTGAACTGAAGAAAAATCAGACTGGATTCGATTCAATAACTATGTTTGTCTCTCCATTGATGCTGCCAGACCTGCTGAGTTTCTCCAGTATTCTCTGAGTTTATTAAGGATTGGTCTGTATAACTTGTAGTCTGTACAATTACATTACATACTGAGCTGAATTTATTTCCATTTTGCCAACTATTTATTATGGTTCTGACAAGCATTGTTAATTGTGTAAAGGGATTACTAGCAACAAATGTAATTATTACTTTATAATTTCCTTGATATTCATGCTACTTCTAAATGTTAGCTTTCAGGGATAATAGAAAACCCCAACACTGGATGATTAACTCATTTATTGCCTTCATTGAATCATGTTTCGAATTTAATGGACTCGTTTTGCATACAGAAATTTCAATGAAAATGTCCATCAAAACCTGCGCTTTCTTCAATTTTATTCTTCATGCTCTGTCCTTCCTGAGCAAGCTGAGGTAATGACCAGATAGTGAATTATGGAAGGCTAACTGACCGTGGAGTATATAGATAAGTTCGATGCCTGTGGTACAGAAAACACTCATAATTCTTGCCAGTTGACTCTCAATGGGCATCCTCTGAATATCACTGAGATTCACAGTGTCGCACTGGAGACTTGGGAATATAATCTAGGCTGACACTTCCCGTGCCATTACTGGAGGAGTGCTGCACGATCAGAGATACCGTCTCTTGGGTAAGGCGTTAAATGAATGCCCTGACTGCTCTCTCCCCGTGGTCAGAAACAATGCCACTGCACGTATTCATGGACTTAACTGATTTGCATTGATGTTTGTGGCACTTTTTTTTATTCATTCATGAGATGTGGACAGCACTGGCCAGGCCAGCATTTCTTACACAGAGGGCAGTTCAGAGTCAACTCATTGCTGTGGATCTGGAGTCACATGTAGGACAGACCAGGTAAGGATGGCAGTTTCTTCCCCTAAAGGACATTAGGGAATCAGATGAGGTTTTAGAATCCTGCAGTGTAGAATCAGGCCATTTGGCCCAACAAGCCCACACCCTCCGAACAGTATCCCACCAAGATCCATTTCCCTATTCCTCTACATTTCCCCTGATTAATGCACCTACCTACACACCCTGAAATTATGGGCAATTTAGCATAGCCAATTCACCCTAATCTGCACATCTTTGGACTGTGGGAAGAAACCGGAGCACCCAGAGGAAACCCATGTAGACACGGGAAGAATGTGCAAACTCCACACAGACAGTCGCCCAAGGCTGGAATTGAACTTGGGTCCCTGGCGCTGTGAGACAATAGTACTAACCAGTGAGACACCACGCTGCCTGTGTTTGCTGCAACAATAGTGCTTCATTAGACTCTTAATTCCAGATTTTTAAATTGAATTCATATTCCACCATCAGCCATGGCAGAACTCAAACCCAGCTCCCTAGAACATTGCACATGCACACACAGAAATTGCTGGAAAAGCTCAGCAGGTCTGGCAGCATCTGTGGAGAGAAATCAGAGATAATGTTTTGAGTGACCCTTCCTCAGTTCTGATTTCCAACTCTGATTTCTCTCCACAGATGCTGCCAGACCTGCTGAGCTTTTCCAGCAATTTCAGCTTTTGTTTCTGATTTACAGCATTCTTTTGGTTTTCCCGGAATATTACCTGGGTCTCTGGATTCAATAATACCACTAGGCTATCGCCTCCCTGAAACTGTGAGTATAACAGCCAATGGAGAGATGAGAGAACCCAGGGTGGTACAGGCCCAGAACTGAAGGAATGCAGAGTTTGTAGAGCATTAGCATGCTGAATGAGGTTACAAAGCTGGGGCATGGAGGGGCCATGGAATGATTTGAAAATAACAGTGAGAATTTTAAATTTGACATAATGCAAGTAACCAAACACAGTTACAGTGCTATCTTTAGGTACCTTTTACTACCTACGCATACTGTTGCCTGGTGGCTTCCTGCACTCATTGTCAAAACCAGGTCACTGTAAAGTAGAACACTTCCCCGGTGGAGAGTAAGAGGCCAGGACATTGTGCTGGGAGGTGTCAGTTGTTATGGGCCAGACCAAATCCCCTACAAATATACAAAGGAGATAGCCTAGACCCTAACTTTAATCATATGTAAAGGTAACTGTAAGGTACTGTGTTCAGGATGTAATGTAAGTCACACTACTCGACATTAAATTTTATTCTTACCCCGAGTTAAAACACAAACAAAAGATAGAAGAATTGGAATAACAACTCTATTGGAAAACCTAACAGAGTAATAGATTATTTAACCATTGAATAGTAACTATTCCAATATATTAACATTCCATAAACATACCTTTGGCAAAGATCAAACAGATTGTCTCAAATTTGAGACAAAAGAGAAAGAACCCAAGCTTTTAACTGTAACAGAGAGAAAGATGTAGCATCTTCCACAACCAGCAGCCGCTGAAAGCTCAACTAAAACTCTGGTCCTTGGATCCTGACTCCACCCATGCATGCTGCTTCTAATGTACCGATTTTTCTAAAAAAAAAAATCCCCAAGGCCTCACAAGCTGTTTGCTTTATTGGCTTGGAACATACCACCCGGCACCACTGCCTCAACCTCTCTTCATAAAAAATAACCAGGACAAAATACACCTCTTAAAGCCATAGTATCATCACACAGTTTCGAGACTCACTGTCTGGCAGAGCAAGTTGGCTGAACAGTAAAGGTTAGGGTGACAGCTGCAGCCTGCTTTTCTCTTCCAAATTCCTCCATTTTGTGTTATCCACAGGCTGACTGTGAAGTGACAGAAAACACAACAATTACACCTGACGCTCAGGGTTCTGAGGAAGAGTCACTGGATCCATTAACCCTGCTTTCTCTCCACAGATGTTGGCAGATCTGCTGAGTTTCTTCAGTAATTTAAGATTTCCAGCATGTGCAGCTCTTTGTTTTGCTTTAGAGGTACACTCAACGTATTCTCTGATGTGGCAAACCGTGGGATCCTGACCTGTGACCTTTGTTTCCTGAAGTGAGCAGTTCAGCTGCTGTGGTCTCAGTTGGAGCCTAGGCCCATCACTGAGCTTGTTCAGGGCCTGCTGTTCAACTATACAAATGTCCCATTAAATTCCAAATTAAAAATTTATCAGTGTAATCAGAGGCAACATTAAAGTTCAAATCAAATGATTGAATATTTATGTGTTAAATACTGTTCATCGATCACTGCAGTTACCACATGTTGTAGAATTACAAACACGCTCACATTCAGGCCAGCATCCTCAGGCCTGGGAGCCAATATCAATCAGCAAATGTGGAGTTCACCAGGACTTGTGAGTGAGGATAGGGATAGCAGCATTTCAGATGACGCTGAGGGTGTTTGGACAAGGTAACTGAGTAGGAGAGCTGCAGTTCATTGGATTTCTGCAGTCCGTGCTGGAATTCAGGCCAGTAAATTTACAATTGTCTTTGAGTTTGCTGGTGGTCTCAAGATCAGAACCTTGAGGAATCGATTCCATCTTAACAGGAAAGGAAACTAATTGGACAAATTGAGGCTTTGAGCTGCTCACTCTGCCAGGCGAGTGGTAAATCTCCAAAGGGTTAGCGGAGGTGATGTTAAATTATAGGAAGTTGACAGAGGGTAAATAACCTTAGAGATGATGAATGCACAGCTGAAAGACAAGTGTGAGAGAAATGGCTTTCTATTTACAAGGCACTGGCATCAGTATTGGAGAAAGTGGAAGCTGGCTTGATGGAGCAAGGAAAAGAGTTAGAACTCATGAATTTGGATAAGTCCATGAATAGGAAAGGTTTGGAGGGATATTGGCCAGGAGCAGGCAAGTGGGACTAGTTTAGTTTGGGATTATGTTCAGAATGGGCTGTTTGGGTCAAAGGGTCTGTTTCCTTGCTGTCTGATTCTATGATTCCTATAAATGTCAACCTGCACTGCTATATTATCAAAAGTCCTACTGAGTTTACATTTTTGTTTTTTAATGTTTGTTTTATCATTGTCCCTGATAAATAAAGTTTCTATGGTACTCACTATCAAGATATTGATGATATGGAGGAGCCAGTGTTGGACTGGGGTGGACAAAGTTAAAATCACACAACACCAGGTAATAGTTCAACAGGTTTATTTGGAAGCACTAGCTTTCGGAGCTCTATTCTTTCATCAGGTGGTTGTCCTGATGAAGGAGCAGTGCTCCAAAAACAGATGCTTCCAAGTAAACCTGTTGGACTGTAACCTGGTGTTGTTGATATTTAACTTTATAAAGATATTGGGGGCCTTTGGGATGAGAGCAGCTCTGAGGAAAGTTCAGTAAAACAGATTGTCTCATATGCAATTTTGGCAGCAGAGAGAGAACGCAAGCTTTTCACTTCCTCCTTAGTCAGTTATGAAATCTCCAGCTAGTGTGCTCATCCACACAAGTAATGCATCATTGCTGCAATCTTAGATTTCCTTAGATGCCAGGCCACTCCTTATCTACCCTGGGGCTCAGTTGCACAGTGCAACTTTAATTCTGTTTGATGGAATTCTTTCCATCTGTTTCAACTGCAACACAGAACTTGTTCAGTTAGACAAGAAACAGAAACAAACGAAAATATTATTCTCCAAAATTGAAACCAGCCAAAGATTTTTAGCTGCAAAGTAAGCATTAATAGCTTAGCACTGCTGTGTAATTTACCAAGAAATCCCTAATTAGTGTGGAATGAGAATCAGAATGCTGTACTTTGTTCAAACAGTATCCATTTCTGAAATCATTCGACATTCAGTATTTTGTCTCAGTTAATGTATTTCTTAAGTGGTAAAATGGCAATAAGATAACAAAGGACCATTGGAATCGGAGGTGGTCATTCAGTCCCTTTAAGCCTGTTCCACATTTTGATTAGATCATTGCTGATCTGTATCCGTTCTCTATCACTTTGAACTTTGCAATCGATCTCTTGTCTCTCTGTGGAGACAGTTCCAGATTTCCATTATCTTGGGTGTGGTGAGGTATTCCCGAGCATCACTCCTGAATACTAGCTGTACCTTTAAAGTTATGCCTCCTTAAAAAGACTTAGGTTACCATTGGAAATAGTTTTTCTCTACCGACTGTGCCATCTAAACACCCTACATTGTCTATAAATCCATAAGATGCCAAAGCAGAAATAGGCCATTCAGCCCATTGAATCTGCTGTGCCATTCAATGACATCATGGTTGATCTGATAATCTTCAACTCACTTTCCTGCCCTTACCCCATAACCCTTTACAGATTTCTGCCTATTCAGTCTTGAAATTATAGAATGTCCCAGCTACAAAAGGTCTCTGTAATAAAGAATTCCACAGATTCACCACCCTCTGAGAGAGGAAATTCCTCCTATTCTGTGTCTTAAATGTGTGACCCCTTATTCTGTAATTATGTCCCAAACTCTCTCACAATATTTATGCATCTTCCCTGCCAAATCCCATAAAAAAGCTTACATGATTCAATATGGTCAGCTCTCATTCTTCTAAATTCCAATGAGTATAGGCCAAACCTACATCTCTTCTTATAAGATAGTCCCTCTATCTCTGGTGTCTGCCTGAAGAACCTTCTCTGGACTGGCTCTAATGCCAATATACCTTTCCCTAAACTGGATCATCCTGCAATCTTCTATCAAACAATGTTTTCTTGGCATTGTTTTAATTATTAACACTGAGTTTATTTAGTTAGCAACTTATTTCTGTCTAAAAGACAATGGAAGGAACCTTCTGGAACTTTACTGAAAACGTTCTTCTCTAGGGACTGAGTTGGTTCGACTATAAAAGGTTGGTTTTCAACTTGTCGTCCAAGCATAAAGCTGGCATTCACTTGTCCTCAAAACTGCTGATATTCACTTCCAATAATAGCAAGGAAAAACATGTAATTTTATAAAGTGCAGCCAATTTGCGTTGCTAGTTTGAAAGTCTCATGGCAAGTTGAACACTTCTGGGATCTGGATTTAACTCCTGCTCAGATTTATAGATAACTTCACCTCTAACACTCAGCTGCAGCATGGTTAGTAATATCCTCATCTCAATAATGAGGAAGCTTTTGTTTAAAAAATGCTTCCATGGAATGTGGCTCGACCAGCATTTATTGCCAATCACTGGTTACCCTTAAGAAGGTGGTGGTGAGCTTCCTTTTGGGATCATTGTAATCTTTGGGGGTAGGGACTCCTACAGTGCAGTTAGGAAGGATGCTACAGCACTTTAACCCAGCAACATTGATGGAACAGAGATACAGTTCCAGGTCAGTATGGTGTGGGAGTTGCAGGGGAACTTGTAACTGGTGGTGAAAACAACAAATGCTGGAGATCACAGCGGACCAGGCAGCATCCATGGAGAGAGAACAAGCTAGCATTTAGAGTCTAGACGACTCTTCATAAGATAGTGGTGTACCTATGCATCATCCCGGAGGCTGAGGGGTAACCTTATAGAGGTTTATAAAATCATGAGAGGCTTGGATACGATAAATAGATGAAGACTTTTCCCTGGGGGGGGGGGGGGGGAAGTCCAGAACTAGAGGGCATAAGTTTAGAGTGAGAGGGGAAAGATATAAAAGAGACCTAAGGGGCAACTTTTTCATGCAGAGGGTGGTACGTGTATGGAATGAGCTGCCAGAGGAAGTGGTGGAGGCTAGTACAATTGCAACATTTAAAAGGCATCTGGATGGGCATCTGGAAGGTTTTGGAGGGATATGGGCCAGGTGCTGGCAGGTGGGACTAGGTTGGGTTGGGATATCTGGTCGGCATGGACAACTTGGACCGAACTGTTTCCATTCTGTACATCTCTATGACTATGACTCTTATGACTATGACTATGTCTCCATGTTTGGTTATCTGCTCCTCTGTGAGACTTAGAGCTGTGATACAGCTTGCAGCAGTCTTTCATCAATGCTGATAACAGGCTTACTACTCTTACCTTGATCAGTCTTTTGATTCAGATCTGTTGATTTTCCATAGTTTTGCTGCTGAAAATGGAACAAGTTGCATTTCTATCTCACATCTCTTTTTGCATTTCCACAGAAGTATGGAAATGGAAAATGCACAGTCATTCTGGTTTATCCAGCACTTCAAAAGTTGCAGACTACGGTTTTAATTCTCCCGAGTGTTTATTTTTTCAGTAGCTGGCCGTGTTGCAGCTCTGAACATGCATACAGTCTCAGCTTCACATTTCTGACAACATAGTTTAAGGAATTTACAGCAGAGTTGGAGATTACACAGCCACGGTAATCAGCAGTATACAATGCACAATACACTTCTCCATAAGACCAGACATCCTGCTGTTACTTTATTAAAGAAAGGATGTTAAATGAGGGTGAAATGTTGGCAGGGTACCCCGCTCTTCTTCAAAATAAGTGCAGTGGTATCTTAAAAGTTCAGCTGAGAGGACAAATAGAGTCATAATGCATACATAGAGATGGGCTTCTCAGTCTCAAAGTCTCACCCTGGAAGGGCTGGGTACCACCCAAAAATTGAAGTTGGCTTTGATGGGTTTCCGTATTTTTCAGCAACATTTTGCATTTATACAGCACCTTTAACATGGTAGGGTGTCAGTGGTAGGAATGTAGCATTACCACCCCTTAAACAAGATGGGGCTCAATCTTCTTTTGCCCCTGTGCCAACCAAGCCCCACCTCAGGCAAAAGCAGCAGTCTGATCTTTCAAATTTCCACGAGCCGCTCTGTGGTCTCCCAGAGACAGGCTGTTTAGTACCAATTAATGCAGAAATATAGAACTTGCAGCAATTAGGTGCTGGTTTGGAAACCTGCTCCAGCATCCTAAGTTACACTCTCAGGACTGGCATTTCAACTCATCAAACAATGCACAAATTGGGTGAAGATGTTTGTTTAATCTGAGGTTGGAATCAATACGCATATTGAACACACTTTGAGCTTCAGTAAACTACTGGCATTGGTTTACTGAAGAAAGCTTGACAGTGCAATAACTACACATTGGCTTGACTGTCAGCATTAAACACTGTCACTTGTGCAGAATCTATTTGCAGTTAGTCCTTAACTGTGGCCAATACTTCAATATTAATGATAAAGAGAGGCAGAGAAAAGCAGCTGCTTGGGATTGTGCGGTTCAACTTTGCACATTAGTATGCAATTCTTCTGATTTGCCCTGGGACAGTCAGACTTGTATTTATATGGTGGGGTGGAGGGGGTCACAACATCAGAATGTCCCAAAGCACCTACAGCCAAAAGGTACTTTGCAAGTACAGTCACTATTTGAATGTTTTGTTGGTGTATAGGGTCACATGTACAATGTAATGGGTTCTAAAGGGTTAATGTTTGAGATCCATTGAGCTTCACCCAGACTAATGATGTCACACAGACATTAGGTGCAGAATCTGATGGACTCCAGCAGCATCCCCTGGAGGAGACCTATGTTTCTCATCTACCTCACATTTGAAGTAGTTAATGTAGTTAAGAGGTAATCCAACCTAAATCTCTGTACATATTTGCTAAAATCTAACTACTATGTTTTGATATCTAAGACAAGAGCCTCTTCTGTTATGATCTATTCATGATCCATCCTCCAGCACAAACTACTGGACAGCTCCTTTCACAACCAATAGTATCATTGGCAACAGTCTACACCAGCCATAGACTCCAGTGCTTGTTACCCAGACAGCACACTAGAATACCACAGAGTCTAACTCTCCTTAGTCTCCCAAAGCATTGTTGCTGGCGTCTATGCATCTTTCCGCAAGAAGTAGAGATTCACAGGATGTGAAACACTAACTCTGCTTTCTCTTCACCATTGCTGCCAGACCTGTTGAGTTTCCTCAGCAACTTCTGCTTTTGTTTCAGATCTTCAGCAAATGCAGTTCTTTGTTGTATAGATCATAGAAAAGTACAGCACAGAACAGGCCCTTTGCCCCACAATTTTGTGCCGAGGATTAACCCTAATGTAAAATATAATAACTTAACCTACGCACCCCCCAACTCACTGCTATCCATGTGCATGTCCAGCAGTCGCTTAAATGTCCCCAATGACTCTGCTTCCACCACCACAGCTGGCAACGCATTCCATGCATTCACAACTCTCTGCGTAAAGAACCTACCTCGGATGCCTCCTAATATCTACAAACTATGACACCTCGTACCAGTCAATCCTGCCCTGGGGAAAAGTCTCTGGCTATTGACTCTATCTATTCCAGTCATTAGCTTGTATACCTTGATCAGGTCTCCTCTCTTCCTCCTTCTCTCCAGAGAGAAAGGTCTGAACTTATTCAACCTTTCTTCATAAGGCAAGCCCTCCAGTCTAGGCAGCATCCTGGTAAACCTCCTTTGCACCCTCTCTAAAGCCTCAATATCTTTCCTATAGTAGGGCGACCAGAACTGGACACAATATTCCAAGTGCGGTCTCACTAGGGACTTGTAGAGCTGTAGCAAAACCTCGCAGCTCTTAAGCTCGATCCCCATATTAATGAAAGCCAAAACGCCATATGCTTTCTTAACAACCCTAGCCACTTGGGTGGCAACTTTGAGGGATCTATGTACTTGCACACCCAGATCCCTCTGTTCCTCCACACTGCTAAGAATCCTGTCTTTAATCTGATATTCAGCATTTGAGTTTGACCTTCCAAAATGCATCACTTCGCATTTATCCAGTTTGAACTCCATCTGCCATTTCTCAGCCCAGCTCTGCATCCTGTCAATGTCGCGCTGCAGCCTGCAGTAGCCCTCGATACTATCGACAACACCTCCAACCTTTGTGTCATCTGCAAATTTACTAACCTACCCCTCAACCTGCTCATTTAAGTCATTTATAAAAACTACAAAGAGCAGAGGCCCAAGTACAGAGCCCTGCGGGACCCCACTCAACACTAACCTTCAGGCAGAATGCTTTCCATCTACAACCACTCTCTGCCTTCTGTCAGCCAGCTAATTCTGAATCCAGATAGCCAAATCTCCCTGTATCCCATACTTCCTGACTTTATGAATGAGCCTACCATGGGGAACCTTATCAAATGCCTTGCTGAAGTCCACATACACCACATCCACTGCTCGACCTTCATTGACCTGTCTTGTCACCTCCTCAAAGAACTCAATAAGATTTGTGAGGCATGACCTGCCCCTCACAAAGCCCTGCTGACTGCCTTTAATCACACTATGCTTTGCCAAATAGTCATAAATCCTATCCCTCAGAATTCTTTCCAAAACATTGCTGACCACAGACGTAAGACTGATTGGTCTGTAATTGCCAGGGATTTCCCTATTACCTTTCTTGAAAAGAGGAACAACATTTGCCTCATTCCAATCCTCCAGTATGACTCCCATGGCGAGTGAGGAGGCAAACATCCTCGCCAGCGGCTTAGCCATCTCCTTTCTCACTTCCCGGAGCAGCCTAGGATAAATCTGGTCTTGCCCTGGGGACATATCAATCTTAATGTTTTCCAAATTTCCAGCACATCAACTTCATCAATCTTGATCTGGTCAAGACTGTACCCTAGCTCCTCAAAATTTTCATTCACAACAATTTATATTGTACTACTTAGGGAAAAGAGCCCCAGCTTATTCAGCCTCTCCCTATACCTCAAATCCTCCAACTCTGGCAACAGCCTTGTAAATATTTTCTGAACCCTTTCAAGTTTTACAACATCTTTCTGATAGGAAGGAGACCAGAATTGCACGCAATATTCCAAAAGTAGCCGAAGCAATGTCTTATACAGCCGCAACATGACCTCCCAACTCCTGTACTCAATACTCTGACCAAAAAAGGAAAGCATACCAAATGCCTTCTTCACTATCCTATCTACCTGCAACTCCACTTTTCAAGGAACTATGAAGCTGCACTCCAAGGTCTCTTTGTTCAGCAACACTTATCATTAAATTTATAACTCCTGTTAAGATTTGCTTTCCCAAAATGCAGCACCTCGCATTTATCTGAATTAAATTCCATCTGCCACTTCTCAGCCCATTGGCCCATCTGATCAAGATCCCATTGTAATCTGAGGTAACCTTCTTCGAGGGTTCACTACACCTCCAATTTTGGTGTCATCTGCAAAGTTACTAACTGTACTTCTTATGCTCACATCCAAATCATTTATGTAAATGATGAAAAGTAGTGAACCCAGCACCAATCCTTGTGGCATCCACTGGTCACAGGCCTCCAGTCTGAGAAACAACCCTCCACCACCACCCTGTCTTCTACCTTTGAGCCAGTTCTGTATCCAAATGGCTAGTTCTCCTTGTATTTCAGAGGATCTAACCTTGAAAAATCTAACATCTTGAAAGCTTTGAAGATTATACTTTGAACCCTTTATTAATGTTACTTATGAATGCAATATGCTCAAATTTGGAACTTAAGAGACTATTAATCAGTATCAGAAGTCACATGACACCATGTTATAATCCAACAGGTCTATTTGAAATCACAAGCTTTTGGAATGCTGCCCTTCATCAGGTGAAGTGGCGAAGAAGCAGTGCTGTGAAAGCTTGTGATTTCAAATAAACCTGTTGGACTATTACCTGGTGTGGTGTGAGATCATCCAGTCATCCAGTCCAACACCAGCTCCTCCACATCGTATTGATCAGTATGAGATGGCACTGATGCATTCAACTGAATCCTATGTCTGGACAATGGAAAAGTAATCTAATTAGCAATAGGATAGTCTCCAGCACAAGAAAATCCATTGTGAGAGGTATGTGTTGAGAGAGGAAACACGTACTGTCAAGAAAGCTGTTGGCATATACAGGAACACAGGAACTGCCAGTGTGTTGTTGAGAGGAAAGATGAGGCTTTGCATTTCACTGAGAGACATTCCAGGCCAAATGAAAACAATGTGTTGGAAAAAAAAAAGAAATATTTGCAAAGGAGTCAGTAGAAGCATCAAGATCAGGGTGTTGCCTGGGCTGGTGAGTTAGGGAGGTTGGATAGACTGGGGTTATTTTCCTTAGAGCACAGGATACTCAGGGAGGACGTTATTGAGATGTATAAAATAATGAGAGAGGGTCATTGATAGGGTAGATAGGAAGGAACATTTCCCCTGCTGGAGGAATCAATAACCAGAATTAAGGTAAGAGTCAGGAGGTTTAGAGGGGATATGAGGAAATATTTTTCACCCAGAGGGTGGTGGGAATCTGGGACTCACTGCTTGTAAGAAAGCATCAAAACATTTAAAAAGCATTTAGCTGTGCATTTGCGTTGCCAAAGCATACAAGGCAATGTGCCAAATGTAGGAAAATGGGCTGAGGACAGTTAGGTGCTTGCTTTTGACTGGCACAGATCCAATGGGTTGAAGGACTTTGGGGTTTCTGTGCTATAGAGCTTTCTGACTCTATAAGAGACCAAGATGTAACTACTGTGAAGGACATCACACCAAAGGAAAGGAAGTATGTCCAGTGTGAGAAAGCAGTGCTCAAACTGCAAGAAGGTTTATTAACAAATGTTCAGTTAGAAAGAAGTAAATCAAACATGGAAAGATAGCTGCTGGAGAAATGTCAGATGATGATTTTTATGAATCACTATACACCATGGAACATTTTGGCATTGTCAGGTCTAAAGGTGGTCAATGGTTTGTCATTGTTAGAATGATAATCAATGAAGGAGAGCATCAAGTGAATATAAGGTGTCAGATAGACACTGGTGCTTCATGCAACATTGTGAGCATCACATACTTGTACAAAGTGACTCATGATGGTAATCCACAAATGAAACCCTTGAAAGTGAGGTTTGAGGCAAATAATGGAATGAACTTATTGCCAAGAGGACAAATGAAGCTGAGAGTCCAATGCAATGGGAAGCATGAAGATTTGCAGTTCCAAATAGTTAACATTAAGCAAAATCCATCCATCTCGGCTGAAATAAATCTAAAACTTGGACAGACAACACAAAGAGGTGTTTGAAGAGATTTACAGTGTTTCTGACTATTAAATCATTGAGTGCTGAATGGATTGGAGAGCATTTCAAAGATTTTTTTTTCTGGTATTGGATGTTTTCCTGATGAATATCATCTCAAATTAGACGAGAAAGTGAGACTAACTCAGCATCTGCCAAGGAGAGCTCCAGCTGCTCTTAAGTCTGCCTGAAAGGCAAGACAGAGAGCTGGAAAAGAAGGGAGTAATCAATAAAGTGACAAGTCCTGTGAACTGGATTAGTGGTAATGTAATAGTTAGAAAACCTGGAAATCTGAGACCACATATTGATCCAAAAGATCTCAATACAGCCATGAAGCAACCTTGCTACCAAATGCCAACCATCAAAGACTTTTGCCAGAACTTACCATGGCAAAGATCTTCACAGGCCTCAGTGTAAAGAATAGTTCCTGGCAAGTGAAGCTGGGTGAAGGCAGCAGTTTTCTAACTACATTTGGGAACCCCTTGGAAGGTGCAGATGGTTGTGCATCCTGCTCAACATTTAATGAGATAGACAGTGACCTTGCCAGAGTGGGAGTTGTAGTGATTGATGTGCTAATCAATGGATTTGTAGACATGATGAAATAAGTCATTGCAGACCACGATCAGAATCCAGTGTAACTGCTGGAGAAAGCTCACCAACTGAACCTGAAGCTGAACAGGAAGCAGATGCAGTTGAAGGACATAGGTCATGCACTGACAACAAAGGACTTTGCCTGGATCCTGACGAGGTGACAGCTGTTGCAGAGATGCAGCAACCAACAGATGTCGAAGCAGTGTAACAATTTGCTGGACTTGTTAACTATCTTGCTGTTCCCTAATTTGACATTAGACTATGAAACACCTAAGCAAACACACCACTAGGTAAGTGTAGTGGTTTGGTGACACAGAACAAGAAGCAACTTTCACAAGAATCAAATGATGAGTAACAAAAGCTCAACATTTTCTGGAACTCACCAAATCAGCAGTGACAATTAATCTGCAAGTTAAGGAATTGACTCCAATCGAGCATTTGCCATTGGAATGGCATGTCCTGGAGAAGAAACTCCATTGCAGGAAAGGGCAGATACCAAACAAATTGACAGCAACCAAATACTATTTGAATACGTAAATGTTTTAGAGATAATGGATGAAATGTGTATGCAGAAACTGATGAAAGTGGAACAGACTGGAATTATCATTCATTTGTTTATGAATAATACATACAGTTACATTAATGAACACTATTTTTGTTGTTTTTTAATGAAAAGAGAAATGCATTTATGCATAATGTGCTGCCAGGCTTGCTGTAGTCATTTGACCTCTGTCATTGTTGTACCTTCCTTTCATTTTAGTTTATGGCAACTATTTAACACATGATTGGGAACATAATCAATATGTAACAGTGAGAGGTTGTTGTGGGTAAATTGGCTGCTTTGTTTCTGACAGTACGTTGTAGATTAGGTTAGTTCAGCTGGGAAGAAGTACTGAGTTTTGAACAATGACTAGTATATTACACATCAACGATATTATAATGACTTACAGAAGCATGGCTAACTAATGAAGCATGAAGTTTCTTTCTCTGAATAGCTCTGTCAAGTGACCTTTTACATCATCACATGACAGGTGTTACTCACATTATTCCAGATAATAATCTTTCAAATCCTTATACTAAACAAAACAATAGTTGGACAAGTTACCTAATATCCATTCAAGTACTTTTGGATCTTCTGAGGTCATGCTGCAAATGCATGGGGTTCTTTTGCAGCTGACAGTAACATGTCATGTAATTCCATTGTGTTGATCTTATGCCAATGGATCATGACTGCCCAAGTGAACTGCAAACTGTTGGCATGTGGTCTGGGTGGCTTTCCATTCTTACCACCCTCATGTTCAACCAGGTGGCAAAATTGTCACACAATACCTACCAGTCCATCAATGCCCATACCTGTGCACCTGTGTGATGTTCCTGGCATTAATATGATTTCACACTTGTAAGACAGCCAAAAAATATCAAAGCGACACATCCAATAATAACTGATGTTTCTGTTCATGCGCATGAAATTCAGTTTAAAGTACATCTGTCAATTAACTAGGCCTGTGAGAAAGGTCTTGTGTTGTTCCAACAAGGTGACTGCACAATCAACCTTTACTTCAAAATCAGTTTTTCCCAAGATGTCAAAGGGACATTGTTTTTTTAGTGGTGGGTGTGGGTGAGGAAATGGACATGAACACAAATATTTCTTGGCATTACTTAATGATAAAAAGTCCCTGTCTACAAACTTAACAAGAAAGATGTATTGGAGATGAGGAGTACAAGTATAATGAATAGTTTTAAGATTGAATAGTCTGTGATTATTTTCTATTGAAAACATAAGACTTATTATTTCTTTAAGGTTATGAGAGGATTTGATAGGTTGGTCACAATGATGATTTTTCCTTCGTTGCTAAAAAGATCTGGTTGGAAATTCAACAGGAACCTTTTCATTAAGAAAAATGTTAGAGTCATAGAGTCACACAGCACGGAAACAGACCCTTTGATACAATGTCCATGCCGACCAAGTTTCCCAAACTAAACTAGTCCCACTTGCCTGTGTTTGGTCTATATCCCTCTAACCTTTCCTATTCATGTACCTGTTCAAATGTTTTTTTTAAATTTTGTAAATGTAACTGCATCTACCACTTCCTCTGGCAGTTCATCCCACACATGAACCACCCTCTGTGTGAAAATGTTGCCCTTCTGGCCCCTTTTAAATCTTTCTCCTCTTAGTGGAATTTGCTGCCATGTAGAGCTGTTGAGGTGAATAGCAATGATGCATTTAAGAAAATATAGATAAACACTTCAGGGAGAATGGAATGGGATGAAATGGTAATAGATTGAGATGTGGGTATAAATGTATATGGAATGTAAATGCTGGCGTACACTAGTTGGTCTGTTTCTAGGGATAGTCCTTAAATACACAAGTAGCTCAACTAATTCTGATAGTAGTGAGCCAATGCACCTGCATTAAGGTTGGTTTTTGCATTGTGTGTTTAGCAGCATGTCTAACACTATATACCAGGCAGTGCATTGTTCCATAAGCATTGCAATGTACTACTATCAGTGTGATGTAATGCTATTGTGGCATCCTTTCTAATAAAGCACTACAGATCTAACATTAGAAAACCTGCATTGAGAATTTCTATCTATATCTGTCCTCTTTCTCTCTCAAACAGTCACAGAGTACACTAGAGAAACTTGGCAAGCCTGACAGCATCTGTGGAAGGAGAAACAGAGTTAATGTTTTGAGTCCAATATGACTTCAGAACTGTTCTTCTTCAGAGTTCTGAAGAGAAGTCATATCAGACTCGAAACATTAACTTTGTTTCTCTCTCCGCAGTGGCAGCCTGACCTGCTGACTTTCTCCAGCATTCTCTGTATTTGTTTCAGATTTCCAGCATCCATAGCATTTTGCTTTAGGTCTTTCCTTCTCTTTAGCAGATGCTTATATTTTAGAACTTTACTGGATGCATTGTCCAGTGTCATTCTGCATTGACCATTCCCCTAGCACAACGAAGCTAGGGAAAAAAAAACTTAATTTCTTACTTGGTTTGTCTCTCTGACTTTGTGATGAATAAAAGATACAGAAATGTTATGAGGAAAATCTTGTTCAGGTACTGGATGACTTGGGTTTGGAATGCTATCCCAGAATCTGATTGCTGCAGGTTCAATCGAGGCATTCAGAATCGATTGACGTGGTTATTTGAGAAGAACAATATGCAAGATGATGGGGAGATGGCAGGGAAACGTCAATTGAGTAATTTGTTCATTCTGAGAGCTGGCACAGACACAATGGACTGAATATAATTGCACTGTAACAAATCTGTGGTTCTCATGTTTCTGTCTATCTCACAACACCTCGAGAGATGAAATGTTACGTTCAATCCTCCTCTTAATAATAACTTACCCAGTACATACCAGAGATGTCGTTTTTCCAAATCTCCGACTCTACTTTTTCAGTGCATCAGACCATGGCCAAGACCTGTTTCAAAGCATGGCTAGAGGGCAGATTGGTTGGCATCTTACCAGGCACGTCCCAGTTGCCACTTCTTTTGGCTTTCCTGCAGTGCTTTGCACTGTTGCAAGATCAATAACCAGTGGCAAAAGGATGAGTACAAAACTAATAATACTAGTCATACTGGAGCTCTATTTTGAAGAATGTAAGATGAGCCACACCAGTATTTGTCAATCACATTTAACAGGTTTTCCTTTGGGAAAGAATGTGGAGCGGTTTAGGGCCATTCAGTCCATCTATTCGCTCATTCATTTAGAAAACTCATGCTGCATCCCCTCCCCTCCCATCATCACAACGTCCAATGTTCTTAGAAATTATTTTGTATTTTTGCCACCGCATCCTTCACTCAGAGTCTATTCCAAATGCTGCAATACACTTCCTCTGAATAAGAGCTTGCTGGAATCAGTCTCTCAGCTGCCTCTCACTCAGATGAACCCTGCACGTCTGTCCGATTGTCTGTTATGGGCTGGATTTTCAATTGAGATTATGACCAGCAACCTCTGATAGTAACCGATCAATATTCATCTCCACAGTTCAATTAAAATGAAAATCAAGTGCCCTCTATAACAGGTGACTGAGCTGCAAAACCACTTTCATGCTGGCTGTGAATTAAAAAAACTGACTATCTCTCTCTCTCTCTCCACATCATTGATTTTTTTTTCCCAATTAGATATTTTCCTGATTCTCCTTCTTCTGTTCGGCTCTGTGGCAGGCTGAAAAGCTGCTCATCAAGGGATCAGTTGAGTTGTCCGTCTCCCCATCTCTGAAAGCCTACTTCTCACGTGTCCTGCCCACTCCGTCTGAAATTTCAGTTAGCAACAAGTGCTCACATTTACATGACACTTTGAACCAAGAAAACAATGTCCTAAGCTGCTTCACGGAGGCCAAAAGGCCATGTAAAAATACCAGTGAGCTGAAGAAGCAAGGGCAATCAACAACTTGGTCAAATAAGTGTGCATTAAGATGAGCAAGAGTAGCAGGTGTGCATGGTACTGAATGGGGTAGAGCGAGATGGAGGGCATTCAAGGTTTAAAGTGTCATTTTGGCATTGATGGCAGGGCAAGGGAACAGATTGAGTCACTGTTGAGATTGAGGTTTGTGATAGGGATCAAAGATTTCTGGCTGTGCTCTTCCCAATCTTTAGCCCATTCCAGTTACTGTCCATTGGATAAAACTGTCTATCTAGGAGTGAGCAGGTAGAGAGATTGCAATAACAGGTGAAGATTTAGAAACTGGGTGTCATCTACATATATGTAGAGGTTATATTGTGTCTATGGATGATATGCCAAGCAATAGAGTAAATGGGAATATTAGAAAGTAGGATCAGGTGTAGGTCATTCAGCCCTTTGAGTCTGCTGCACCATTCAGTATGAGCATACAACTCATGATCCTCATCCAGCCTTCATCCCATATCCTTTGATCCTTTTTCTCCTTGAGCAATATCTATCTACCTCTTGTAAACATTTTATAGTTTAGTGTCAATACACACAATGACAGCAGCGACAACTTATATTTATATAGCAGCTTTCTGAGGCAGAGAATCAGCCATGATTTGATCAAATGGTGTTGAAAGGTCTACTCCAGCAAAAACACTCATGGATAACACCAGAACCAAGTAGTTCTAACTTACAGGGACACTGACTAGCTGGGACTCTTTACAACAGAGATGACTGAGTAAGGATTGACCCAGAGCTGAAAATGTGTTCTGTAAAACCGCAGCAGATCAGGCAGAATCCAAGGAGCAGGAGAACCGACGTTTCGGGCATGAGCCCTTCTTCAGGAATGAGGAAAGTGTGTCCAGCAGGCTAAGATAAAAGGCTGCTGGACTCACTTTCCTCATTCCTGAAGAAGGGCTCATGCCCGAAACGTTGATTCTCCTGCTCCTTGGATGCTGCCTGACCTGCTGCGCTTTTCCAGCAACACATTTTCAGCTCTGATCTCCAGCATCTGCAGTCCTCACTTTCTCCCTAAGGATTGACCCAATTGAGATCTTTACAGTGATGGAAGGGTTGGAAAAGGTAGGCATTGTCAAAGTGTCTGTTTTGGTGGAAATTCAAAACTAGGGGCCAGAAATTTCACATGTAACACCAATAGCGGGAATTCAGGCAAAACCTTCTTAATCCCTACAGATTGTGTAATTTGGGTGTATTTGAGATGAGACTGAGATAAGGAGGAATTTCTTCTCTTGACATGTTGTGAGTCTTTGGAACTCCTTGCCACAGAGAGCAGAGTCTTTTAGTACATTTAAGGCAAAATAGATAGATTCTGGGTCACTCGGGGAATTAAGGGTTACAGAGAAAAGCCTGGCAAGTGGATGTGAGGAATGTTGTATCAGCCATGATCCTATTGAATAGTGGAGCAGGCTTGAGGGACCCAATGGCCTCTTTTTGTTCCTATTATGGTCTTATGGTCTAATGGATAACAGATTATTTATATCTAAGTGAGATAAACACATGAGGGCAAAGGTGAGCCATAAACGCTGCCATTGATCATTTGGGCCCAATGGCCTGCAGTAAATTCGATGCAAGTGACTCCATCCTACCATGTTCTAACCTTGATGACCTCTTTCAGGGCACCCCTCTCCAAATGTCCTTCCTCCCCTCACCAAAAAGTATGCCAAAAATCCCAGAGGTTTTCAACAAAATTGAACAGCCTCAAAAGGGGAGGAAAAGAAAATTCTGGCCCTGTGGAAGCCTTTACAAAATCATGATGGACTTCTGGGCAAATAGCCCTTTTTGCTTTGTACGTGTAATAGAGGCTCAGGATCCGTGTGTAATCTTTCATCGTGTCAATTAATGCTGGTAATTCTTCTGCTACATGTGTATCTGTCCAAGAGAAAGAGATCAATTTCCTTAACAATGAGTCAGCATTAGACAGATGATGCTGTTTCACACATTGTACCCAGTGACTGACAGGCACGGTGAAGCAGGTTACCATGGCAACTGACAAATATGTCTGTCAATTCTACATGTAGGCTGCCTGATAGCGAAAACAGCCCTTGAGTATGAAAAAGCTAGTGTTCTTGGTTAAAAAAAAGATAATTTGTGTAATACTAAACTGGAATATAAGCTGGTTTCAGTGGCTTTTTTGTGACTGCTAGCTCCATAGGCCCTTAGCTCTCTGATGCTTTGTCCATGTACTCAGTCCTCAGGCCTCTAGACAGCACTGTCACGAGGATGTACAACTATTAGGGGCTTCACACCCGAGCCTCCTCTTTCTTTCATACGTTCCAACTTTCGAAAGCTCAGACAAAGCACCCAAGCAACCCTCACCCCTCTTCTCCTTGGCCTAGCCCTGTGGTACGGAGGTCAACTGTGATTGATGTACCCTGTGAATTGTACCCCAGTGTATATTGGGAATGCAATTGTAAAAGATGTCTATGCTGACTCCTTCTGGGAAATTGTGTTCTTGGCTGGTATCCAGTTGGAAGATGAGGATGGTCAATGTGCTGCCACTGATCCCTCACATTAGTACTCATCTAATACATAGCTGCCAGAGGAAGTGGTGGAGGCTGGTACAATTACAACACTTAAAAGGCATCTAGATGGGTATATGAATAGGAATTGTTTTACAGGGCCAAGGGTTGGCAAGTGGGACTAAATTAGGTTGACATATCTGGTCGGCATGGACAAGTTGGACCGAAGGGTCTGTTTCATGCTGTACATTTCTATGACTCTGACTCTATCACATATCTTTATCAAGAAGGCATGTATTAATAAGGGGGATTGGTGGCAACGTTCTACTTCCTAATACTAAGTGGTCAATGGTGAAAGACAGGTAAGGCTCAGCAGAAGAGGCTTGTGCTTGAATCATAATGGTTGATTATGTAATAATAAGATGCAGGTTATAACAGCTTAAGGCTTGTTTAATATATTAACCTGGCTAATGTAGATGGCTATGCAGTGATATCAAGGCTGAACCTAAGCTTAATCATGGCTCCTTCTCGACTGACCAATGGACACCCAGAATGTACTGACCAGCACCTCCCAGACGTACTCATTACAATCTCAGTGCTAGATGATGTACAAAAGTGTTACATTAACTCCTTTTGGGCTGTTGTGTTCTGCCTCACAGCTTATATATACCTTAAAGCAACATGCTCATGATGTCATCGCCATATCTTGACATGTGACCTAATGGTATAAAGCTCCCGGAGTGCTCTGTGGTGTAATGGTAATGTCTCTACCTCTAGACCAGAAGATCTGGCTTCAAGTTCCAATTGCCTCAATAACATATCTGAACAAGTTGATTAAAAATGTAACTATAAAGCTCTCAGTGTCCATCTTATTGATCTAAGTTCTTTTGGAGCATGACATATTGAGGGAAGTGTACTGCAGTAAATCTGAATTGCTTAGCTTGGGCCCAGGTACACAGGTGCTTGCATTCTATATATATGTAAATATTAGGATTTGTAATAAAAGCTCATTGAATTCTTCAGCCTGATTTCACTTGTATTTATGTTCTAACATAATGATTAACATTTGTATCACAGCTCCATAATTACAGATCATCAGTACATCTCATGATACATCATGTCACAGGCCAACTGCCTTATTCAGCACAAACATGGACCTTCTGCTGTGTGTGGCTTGATGGTGCACAAGGTTCTGCTTTTAACCTGAATGTGTTACAAGAATTATTTGTAAAGATGAGGTTCAGTAATGGTTGCATTTGTGAAATCCTTTATCACATTAAATATCTGAGTCAAAGAGAAAATGGAAGACCCGTAATTCTACAATTGCCTTTCACAACTTCAAAACTTCACAAAATGATCTATGGTGAATTAGATGCTGGTTGAAACACAGTTATTATTGTGGTGTCAGAAACCCATCTTGTGCACAGCAAGATCCCATAAACAACAGTGTGATAATGACTAGATAATTGATTGTGGTGGTATTGGGAACTGAATAAATATTGGCCAGAATCCTGGCAAGAGCTGTTCTGTTTCTCTTCAAATTAACACAGTGAGATTAGTTATGCCCTTCACATCAGTCAGTAAGTGCGTCACAGGATCAATCGTCAGAATAAATTCAGTGCTGAGCCACACAGGAAGGTATGAGGAGTGATTGAAAGATTGGACAAAGAAACAGGTTTTAAGGAACATCTTAAATTTGAAGAGATAGGTGGCGAGGTCTTGGCAGGGAGTCCTAGACTTTGGTTGGAAGATACTTTTGCAACCTTGCCATGATATCCCTATCCATTCAATGGCTTCCCATTATCTGGACTGGTTCAAACTTGGTCCTTTCCTTCATCCTTTTTTACAGGAAGCATTTTTCTAATATTGGTGAGTGAACCTTCCCCCAACTTCCTGACTCGCCAACCTGGCTTGTTTCCCGTTAAACGATGAAACCAGTGTTATTTGAATGGTGCTGCTAGATTCAAATTAATAAAGCAATAAGACCATGTGTTGCAGTCATGTTAAATTGAAAATGCAGAACAGGATAGAACCAAAAGCCATCGTGACGTCTGGAAGCCCATCTGTGGATCCTCTGGGGACTCAACTGTGATGGACGTGCTGTGTAAGAAGAAGGTTAAAACTGAGAGTGAAACAAATGCTACCTGTTTGAGGGAAAATAAAATGATATTTCTGCATGACATTTATTAAGTATTCAAGGTGTGAATCTCACAGCTGTCACCATAGAGACAAGCATGTGACTATAAAAGAAATCATTTGAGAGACTTGTGATCCAGTCTGGTGCTTCAAGGTGCCTCAAGAAGAAGTATTGTATCCTTGGAAATAAGACATTAAACCTGAGTTCCTCTCTGCTTCTTCAAGCTGATATCTAAAGATCCCATGGCATTTTACAAAGAGGAGCAGGGAACTTATTCTGAGGATCAGCAGCAGCTCACCTGGTAACGCACTCAAGTCTAAATCACAACCTTCCAGCTTCAAGTCCCACTCTGGGACTTTGGGCTCAATGCTGACGCTCTGGGGCAGTACTGAGGGAGTGACTTTCAGATGAGATATTAAACTAAGGCCCCATCTGCCTGCACAGGTACATGTAAATGATGCCATGGCCTTATTTTGGAGAAAGAGCTGGGGCGATATCCCTGGTATTTCCCAATCAACATCACAAAGAATAGCAGATTATCACATTGTTATCTATAGTAATTAGCTGGGTGTGTAACAATTCGTTTTAATATAGTGAATAATCAGACACTTTTTCCCAGGACAGAAATGGCTATCACAAAGGGGCATAATTTTAAGGTGATTGGAGGAAGGTTTTGGTGAGATGTCAGAGGTTGGTTCTTTACACAGAGAGTAGTGGATGTGTGGAATGCACTGCCAGAAGTGGTAGTGGAGTCAGATACATGAGGAATATTTAAGCGACTCTTGGATAGGCGCATGGATGATAGTAAAATCAAGGGTACGTAGGTTAGTCTTCCCTTCCATCAGCTGGCCAAACCTATATCCAGGCTAATATATTACCCCCAACACCATGAGCTTTTGTCTCATTAGAATATAGAATAGAAGCTAGGATATCTTTTATTGTCATGTGTACTCCAGTACATGAGTACAGTGGAAAGTTTGTACAATGGCTGCATTTATTGGCGTCATCTTAGGTATCAAGTACAAATCTTGGATACAAAAGAGGAATAAAAGGAAACATAGTAGCATTATTTACAGTGTCTAAAAAAAATTAGAAATAAGGTAGTTATAACATAGTTAAAGGATTGACATTATAGCACATGGTCTGACCACCCTCGCCAGGCCCTTGACCAAAACCTGTTCCACTCTGCTCCAGCTTCCCCCAATGCGCTCCTCTCCAAGGTAAGTCGTGCTGCTCTGTGACTCGCTTCCCCTCACATTGCTCCGGGACTCGCTTCCCCTTGCGCTGCAGCAGGACTTGGGTTTTCCTTCGCGCTACACTAGGATTGCTACAAAGAGAGAAACAAAAAGAAAAAGAAGAGGTGGAGCAGAGGATCCCCAGTGGGAGCGACTTACTCTGCTGCCGTCTTGCTGGAAGGAGCCTTAAGTGTAGTAGTCTCATGTACTACCTTATCAAACAACTTTCAGTAATTCAATATTTTACATCGACTGGTTCCTCCTTTATCTATCATGCTTATTATCTTCTCAAAGAACTGAAATAAATTTGTCAGGCATGATTTCCCCTCAGGAAGCCGTGCTGACTCTGCTTGATCATATCATGTGTTTCTAATGCCTCCCTTATAATAGACTTTAACATTGTCCCAATGGCAGATATAAGTCTAACTGACCTATAGTTTACTTGTTTTTGGTCTCTCTCCATTTTTGAATAAATGTGTAACATTGTCAGTTTACTAATCCTGTGGGACCTTTTCAGAATCTAATGATTCTTGGAAGATTACTATCACTGGATCCACTATGTCTGCAATGTCTGCTTTTTGAATCCCACGTAGTAACTCACTAAGTCCAGGCGACAGATGTTGAGACATATATGAGGATTAGGTCTTGGGAACAGAGACAAAATGGATATGGAGTGATGTATGGGGTGTCAGGTTTGCATCAGGGAGTGTGTGTGTGTGTGGTGTGTCATGGTCTGGAGGGTTGTCGGGGCCTGGAGGAGATGTAGCTTTTGGTGTGTGACATAAGTATGTGGTCAATCCAACAGTGACTCAGGAATTAGACTAAATATTTAATAGTCTAACTTTTCCTGAGTTACCATTTACTTACTTGCATCAAAACTCTCCTAATTCTCCAATTTAGATAGTGGGTTCTGAAGGTTTGCAAGTGGAAAGGAATTGCCTGGTAGAAAATTCAATTTCTGGGGCATTTCCTTTGGACGCAATGACGACGGGGATTTTACAATCCCATCTACTCTGCAATAATGACTGTCTGGCCGGCAGAAAAGTTTTGAGAGTGCAGGACAAAAATCAAACAAGCTGATTAACAGTAAGACCTCCTTAAAGGGATAAATCACAGCAAAATCTTCTGCGCCTCCTGATTCCATCAACTTGCTTGCTGCTTTTACAAAACCACCAACTGTAACTCTGTTAGATGACCTCCAGTTTCCAGGTTCAGCCTCAGTACGGATGCACAGACACAGGATGATTCTGTATGACAGAAGCCAGAATCATGTCTGTACATTGTGACACTTTCATTCTGTACTGTCACAAGCAATAAACCTTGTTTTTATTAATCTTTTAGCACTAACAGGAACCTCTTAGCTACAGTTGTTTGCAATGAATGTATTCCTGGGTGTTTTTAAACAACCCATGTTGCAATGGTGTCAGGATATTAAAGGACTTCAACCTTCCTGGCTGAATCATGTTTGCTTTCTTCAGTGAATTCTCCTCAGCTTTATTTATTTAGACAATTATATCCTCACCATTGTGACCAATTAGTAGACCTTTCTGGTTCAAAGGGCAGGACTAGCTGGGCCATCAGTAATTTTCCACAATCACATCTCCTGTCATGACATGCAGCTCAACTGAGGATAGAGGAGCACGTCAGGTGCTGCTTGCTGTCTAGTGAGATGATAAAATTACGAAGAATATTTACAGAGCACTGGTTTGGCCTCAATAGTGTCCAGTTCTGGGCACCAGGCTTCAGGACTTTCACAGCCTTTTGGACTACATATTGAGTTCAACACCTTCAAATTGTGAAGCAACTCCCATTCCTTCCCCCTGCCCCATCGGGACTGTCTGTTCTTTCAGTCTAGCAATTGGACAGACCATTGTTCTTCATCAGGTGTGTGTGTGTGTGTGTTGAGAGGGGTGGAAGGGGTCTGAGAGATAAATATTTATCTCTCAGCCCCCTTACCCTCCCCCCACCCCCCCATCCCACATTCCCAATGAAGGGCTTATGCCCGAAACGTTTATTCTCCTGCTCCTTGGATGCTGCCTGACCTGCTGTGCTTTTCCAGCACCATACTTTTCGACTCTGATCTCCGGCATCTGCAATTCTCATTTTCTCCACACCATTGTTCTGTCGTTTTCACATTCTGATCACTTATCTGAACTATCAACATCTTTTCTCCCCAAGCACTCTACATCCTAAACCCACCCTTAGCTATAGCATAAATGCTGTCCCCTCCACACTTCACATCAGCTCTGCTGAAGAGTTATCTATAATCGAAACGTTAGCATGCTGTCTCTGCATGGATGCTACCTGACCCACTGTGATCTCCAGCATTTGTTGTTTTCAGACTTCAGAAAGGATTTGATTTATTATTGTCACACATACCTAAGTATAGTGCAAAGTTTGGGTTTGTATGCAGTACAAGTAGATCATGATGTGGAGGTGCTGGTTTTGTACTGGGGTGGACAAAGGAAAAACCACATGGCACCATGTTACAGTCCAATGGATTTATTTGAAAGTACAAGGAAAGGACCGCAGCCCCTGTTGGACTAGAACCTAGTGTGATCTTTTACTTTGTCCAGGCAGATCATAGCATACAAAGTGGATTAGGGTGACAGAAAAGAGTAAGGAATCCAGTGTTACTGCTGCAGAGAAAGTGCACAAAGAGCGAGATCAAGATTAAATTTAAAATTTGATAGGTACAGTCCGAAGTCTAAAAGCAGCAGACAAGAAGCTATTCTTGAATCTATTGGAGCGTATGTTTAAGCGTTTGTATCTTCTGCCTGACAGAAGAGGTTGGAAGAGATTATAACTGGGGTGGGAAGGAGTCTTTGATAATATTGGCTGCCTTCCAGAGGCAGTGAGAAGTATAGATGGAGTCAATGGGTGGAAGGTTAGCTTGCATGATGGACTAGGAAATAAGGCAGGGCAGGTAATTGAGGTGTCAGTGGGGGGAGCACTTTGAGGCCAGTGCCTGTAATTGTATTAGTTTTAAAATAGTGGTGGAAAGGATAGACCAGATCTAAAAATTTAAGTTCTAAATTGGAGGAAGGCTAATTTTGATGATATTAGGCAAGAACTTTCAAAAGCTGATTGGGAACAGAGGTTCGCAGGTAAAGGGACGGCTGGAAAATGGGAAGCCTTCAGAAATGAGATAACGAGAATCCAGAGATGGTATATTCTTGTTCGGGTGAACGGAAAGGCTGGTAGTTATAAGGAATGCTGGATGACTCGAGAAATTGAGGGTTTGTTATGAAAAAGAAGGACGCATACGTCAGGTATAGACAAGATAGATCAAGTGAATCCTTACAAGAGTATAAAGGCAGTAGGAATATACAGGAGGGCAAATAGGGGACATGAGATAGCTTTGGCAAAGAGTTAAGAAGAATCCAAAGGGTTTTTACAAATACATTAAGGACAAAAGAGTAACTAGGGAGCGAATAGGCCCCTCAAAGATCGGCAAGGTGGCCTTTGTGTGGAGCTGCAGGAGGTGTGGGAGATACTAAACAAGTATTTTGCATCAATGTTTACTGTGAAGAAGGACACAGAAGAAATAGAATGTAGGGAAATAGATGGTGACATCTTGAAAAAAATGTCCATATTACAGAGGGGGAAGTGCTGGATGTCTTGAAACATATAAAGGTGGATAAATCCCCAGGACCTGATCAGGTGTACCCGAGAACTCTGTGGGTAGCTAGGGAAGTGATTGCTGGGCCTCTTGCTGAGATATTTGTATCATCGATCGTCACAGCTGAGGTGCTGGAAGACTGGAGGTTGGCAAACGTGGTGCCACTGTTTAAGAAGGGCGTTAAAGACAAGCCAGGGAACTATAGACCAGTGAGCCTGACTTCAGTGGTGGGCAAGTTGTTGGAGGGAATCGTGATGTACAGGATTTACACGTATTTGGAAAGGCAACGAATGATTAGGGATAGTCAACATGGCTTTGTGTGTGGGAAATCATGCCTCAGGAACTTGATTGAGTTTTTTGAAAAAGTAACAAGGTGGATTGATGAGGGCAGAGTGGTGGACGTGATCTATATGGACTTCTGTAAGGTGTTTGTCAAGGTTCCCCATGGGAGACTGGTTAGCAGGGTTAGATCTCATAGAATACAGGGAGAACTAGCCATTTGGGTACAGAATTGGCTCAAAGGTAGAAGACAGAGGGTGGTGGTAGAGAGTTGCTTTTAAGACTGGAGGCCTGTGACCAGTGGAATGCCACAAGAATTGGTGCTGGGTCCACTACTTCTTGTCATTTACATAAATGATTTGGATATAAACATAGGAGGTACAGTTAGTAAGTTTTTAGATAAAGTTGGAGGTGTAGTGGACAGCAAAGAAAGTTACCTCAGACTACAATGGGATCTTGATCAGATGATGGGTTGAGGAGTGGCAGATGGAGTTTAATTCAGATAAATGCGAGTTGCTGCATTTTGGAGAAGCAAATCTTAGCAGGACTTATACACTTAATGGTAAGGTCCTTTGGGGCGTTGCTGAACAAAGAGACCTTGGGGTGCAGGTTCATAGCTCCTTGAAAGTGGAGTCATGGGTAGATAGGATAGTGAAGAAAGCGTTTGGTATGCTTTCCTTTATTGGTCAGAGCATTAAGTATAGGAGTTGGGAGGTCATGTCGCAGCTGTACAGGACATTGGTTTAGCCACTTTTGGAATACTGTGTGCAAATCTGGACTCCTTACTATCGGAAGGATGTTGTGAAACTTGAAAGGGTTCAGAAATGATTTACAAGTATGTTGCCAGGGTTGGGAGATTTGAGCTATAGGGAGAGGCTGAATAGGCTCGGGCTGTTTTCTCTAGAGCGTCGAAGGCTGAGGGGTTACCTTATAGAGATTTATAAAATCATGAGGGGCATGGATAGTATAAATAGACAAGATCTTTTCCCTGGGGTGGGGGAGTCCAGAACAAGAGGGCATAGGTTTAGGGTGAGAGAGAAAAGATATAAAAGAGACCTAAGGGCAACGTTTCACGCAAAGGATAATGTGTGTATGGAATGAACTGCCAAAGGAAGTGGTGGAGGCTGGTACAAATGTTACATTTAAAAGGCATCTGGATGGGTAAACGAATAGGAAGGGTTGAGAGGGATATGGGCCAGGTGCTGGCAAATGGGACTAGATTAGGTTGGGATATCTGGTCAGCATAGATGAGTTGGACCGAAGGGGTCTGTTTTTGTGGTATATGACTCTATGACTGGGTTGGGAGGTGAAAGTTTTAGAGAGGCAGTAGAAAAGATTTACAAGAATGGTTGTAGGGATGAGGGTTTTTATTTATCTGGATGGATTGGTCAAGCCAACATTGTTCTCCTTGGGGAGGAGAAGGTTAAGAGGTGCTTTGATAGAGGTGTTGAAAATCAAGAGGGATCCAGACTGAGTTGACAGAAAGACATCGTTCTGTTGGTGGTATAGCTGAAAACCAGAGAATGTCAATTTCAGGTAACCGGGCAAAGAAGCAGAGACAGATTAAATAACATTACGTAACAGAGGGCGTGATTAGGATCAGGAATGCACTGCCAGAGCATGTGGTGGAAGCAGCTATAAGTGTTGCTTTCAAAAGGAAATTGAATAGACACCCAAAGATATAGATATGCACAATGTTATGGGGAAAGGCAAGAGAGTGCGTATAGGTAAATGACTCTTACAGAGAGCTAGTGATGGCTTGATGGGCCTAATGGCCTCTCTCTGTGCTGTAATAATCCATGATTATAGTTTTCATTTGAATTACCAGCACTCCTTGTGTATAGCCATGACTCATGAGTAGGTTTTGGGTTCCAATACCATGTCAGAAACCTGAGCCCAAAATCCAGTTTAACTCCCACACTTCAGTGTAGGAGATGCTGCCCTTTCAGGTGAAACCCCATCGCCCACACACATTAATGTCACTCTCCCTGCTGTCCTGACTAATACTTATCCCGCAACAAATGTCACACAAGTGGATAACCTATTCATAGTTGTAAAAGGTAGTCAGTAGCTGAAAGCTGAAACATACCAAGCGAATCGCTGCCCATCAGGAATGTCAAGGACAGTTTCTGTGAGGAGATGGTGATTTTAACTCAGTTCTCATTCATTTCCAATTCAGGTTGGAAGTTCAGTGCTGAGTTCTAAATAACTAAACAGTAATATGTACTTACTGTTAAGTCTAGGCTATGACCTCACAGCAAGTCTCACCTAACGCGGTGATTAACCTTAATTCCTATGCAAAAAATGTAATTGTTTATCAAGACTGGGCTGCTCTTCTGCCAAATACTTTGTGTATAAATAATCTACGCCCCCCCCCCTCCCTGACTCTGGGGGATATGGCCACAACATACAGCAGTCATTGTCACTTTATTGTTTTAGTGGGATCTTCAAGTGCACAAATTAATTGCTGCTTGCAACAGTGGTACTCTTCATCAGTGGCTGAGGCTGTGTCCTGAGATTGTAAAAGCATGACAGCCATTCACCCTATTTTTTTCTTTCAAGTGAATCAAATTGTGCATTTTAAATCATTGAATTGTTGATCATTGGAGGAAGGAATACTGAGGGCGGTGACACAGCTGGAGTCACAATAGAAGATGCAGAAGGGAATACTGACTCTGATACTGTGAAGACACACTATGGTGGGCAGGCAGGAGACGAAACTGAAGCTTATTGCCCTCTAGTCAGAAATTTTCAAGAATATTTTTCTGAAGTTGCTCAGTAATTTGGGGCAAAATGTGTGATGCTGGAAAAGCACAGCAGATCAGGCAGCATCCGAGGAGCAAGAGAGTCAACGTTTCCAGCATAAGCCCTTCATCAGAAATGTGGAGGAGGAAGGGGTCTGAGAGATAAATAGGAGGGGGTGGGGCTGGGGGAAGGTGGCTGGGAAGGTGATAGGTGGATGCAGGTGGGGGGGGTGATAGTGATAGATCGGAGCAGAGGGGGGAGCGGATAGGTGGGAAGGAAGGTGGACAAGTAGGGCAGTTGTAAGGGCGGTGCCAAATTGGAGGATTGGATCTGCAGTGAGGTGAGGGGAGGGGAGATGAGAAAATTGGTAAAATTGATGCTGATACTGTGTGATTGGAGGGTCCCAAGGTGGAAGATAAGGCGTTCTTCCTCCAGGTGTCGGATGGCTGGGATTTGACAGTGGAGGAGGCCCAGGAATTGCATGGCCTTGGCACCGCCTTCCCACCTGTCCATCTTCCTTCCCATCTATCCGCTCCACCCTCCACTCCAACCTATCACCATCAACCCCCACCTTCATCCACCTATGACCTTCCCAGCTACTTTCCCTCCCAGCCCCACCCCCACCTTATTTATCTCTCAGTCCTCTTGCCCCCACCTCCAAGACTTTCTTGCTCCTTTATTCCACGCTCTGGCTAATGAAGGCAAGCATCCTGTATGTCTTCTTCTCCACCCTGTTTACCTGTGCTGACACCTTCAGGGATTAATGGATTTATACATCAAGGTCTCTTCGTTCCTCAGTATTCCCTAGGGATCTACCGTTCACTGTGTATAACCTTTCCTTATTAGACCTCCCAAAGTGCATCACCTTGCGCTTATCAGAATTAAATTTCATCTGTCTTTGCTCTGGTCAATTTACCAGCTGATCAACATCAGACTGCAGCCTGAGACCACACTATTAACAACAACACCAATTTTATGTCACCTACAAACTTACTAATTAAGCCTTCTGCATCCACATCCAAGTCATTAATGCATATAACTATTAGCAAGGGTCCCCGCACCAATCCCTGTGGTACACCACTAGGCACAGCTTCCAATTACAAAAACAACCCTCTTACATTACCCTTTGCCTCCTGTTTGCAAGCCAGTTTTTGATCCAGTTTGCCAACTTGTTTTGGATCAATCAGCTTTTGGACCAGCCTTCCACTTTGGGCCTTGTTAAAGGTCCCACTGTAGTCCATGCAAACCACATCAACTACATTAACCTCATCAATATATTTAGTCACCTTTTCAGAAAATGCAGTTAAATTACTCAGACAGGATTTCCTTCTTTTTTTAAAGTCCTTTCTGACTATCCCTGATCAATCCTTACCTTTCCAAGTAATAATTAATCCTGTCCCTCAGAATTGTTTCCAATAATTTCCCTGCTACTGATCTAAGACTAACAGGTCTGTAATTAATTGGTCTCTCCCTGCTGCCCTTCTTAAACAAAGGAACCACATTAGCTATCCTCCAGTCATTGTAGCACTTCACCTGTGGTCAGCGAGGTATTAAATCTCTTTAACAAGACCCAGGAAATCTCCTCCCTTACCTCCCATAATGGCCTGGAATACATCTCATCAGACCCTAGGGATGTATATATCTGTATGCACACTAAAATATCTAATATCTCTTCCTTATTAATCTTTACATGTCCTATCATCCTAACTGACATCCTTGGCTACAATGGTTTTCTCCTCTGTGAATACAGATGAGAAGTTTTCATTTAAGACCCCATCTACATCCACTGGCTAGATATTCAGAATGGATTCCCTACGGTATGGAAACAGGCCCTTCGGCCCAACAAGTCCACTCCAACCCTCCAAAGAGTAACCCACCCAGACCCATTCCCCACATTTACCCCTGACTAATGCACCTAACACTATGGGCAATTTAGCATGGCCAGTTCACCTGACTTGCACATCTTTGGACTGTGGAAGGAAACCGGAGCACCTGGAGGAAACCCATGCAGACACAGGGAGATTGTACAAATTCCACACAGACAGTCGCCCGAGGCTGGAATTGAACCTGGGTCCCTGGTGCTGTGAGGCAGCAGTGCTAACCACTGAGCCACCATGCCGCCCCTGACTAATGCACTTAACCTACTAAAGTTTGTTCCTTTAGTCTCTAATAGGTGCCACTCTTTCCCTGGTAATTGTCTTAATATATTTATAAAAAGCCATAGGATTTTCCTTGATCCCATCTGCCAAAGATATTTTGAGGCCCCTCTTTCCCTTCCAAGATTCCTTTTCAAGCAATGTCCTGCATTCTCTATACTTTTGAATGAGCTTTACCCTTCCTTCCTTGTCTTTATCCAACTCTCGATATCCCCTGACATCTCAGGATCCCTGGACTTGCTGCCCTTGCCCTTCACTCTGAGAGGAACAGGCTGGTCTGGAACTCTCAATATGCTACTTTTAAAAGACTCCAACTTTCCAAATGTAGGTTTACCTGCAAGTGTAACAAGTCCACTTTGTGTTTGCCAAAGCCGGTCTAATGATTTTGAAATCAGCACTTAAATTCTGCATTATCTTTATTCCCTTCCTTAATGAAGCTTACAGAGTTTTGGTCACTATCCCCAAAGTCTTTTCCCACTGAGGGCCTCACAGCGGCAGGGACCTGGGTTTGATTCCAGCCTTGGGCAACTATCTGTGTGAAGTTTGCACATTCTGCCCGCGTCTGTGTGGGTTTCCTCTAGGTGGTCCGGTTTCCTCCCACAATCCAAAGTTGCGCAGGTTATGTGAATTGGCCTTGCTAAATTACCCATTGTGGCCAGGGATGTGTAGGTTAGGTGCATTAGTCAGAGGTAAATGTAGAGTAATAGGATAGGGGAATTGGTCTGGGTGGGTTATTGTTCAAAGGGTCGGTGTGGACTTGTTGGGCCAAAGGGCCTGTTTCCACACTGTAGGGATTCTCTGAAAGCCCTTTCTATGAGACTTCAACCACTTGACCAGCTTCATTCTCTTAGATTAGGTCCAGCACAGCCCCATCTCTAATGGCCCTATCTATACACTGGCACAAAAACTCTCCTGGACATACTTTAAAAATTCCACCCCATTCAATCCTTTCACACTAAGATGATCCTAGTTGATGTTAGCAAAGTTAAAATCCCCTACAATTATACCCTGTTTCTCTCATTTCTTTTTATATTGTGCCCATACATCTGCTCCTCTATCACCCTCTGTTTGTTGGGAGGCCTGAAGTATAATCCCAGTAAAGGTTGTCACTTGTTTTTTATTTCTAAGCTGTACCCAAATGGCCTGATTTGAAGACCCTTTGAGGACATCCTCCCTCATTACTACAGTGATAATTTCCTTTATCAATAATGCAATGTTCCCACTTCTCTTTCAACCCCCCATTGCGTTTGAAACTTCTGTAACCTGGAATGTTGAGTTGCTAGTCCAGTCCTTCCTTTATATTTTGATCATATCTTGAGGATTTCAGTTTGCAGTCTAATGCTGTTGAGTCCACGTTGTCTTAGTGACATTAGATGTTTGCTAAATAGTAAAATGTATATATACATCTTATGTGATAATAAGGTGATACAGCATAGAAAGAGGCAGTTCAGCCCATCGTGCCTGCGCTAGCTCTTTGGGAGAGTTACACAATTCAATTTGTTTGTTCATGAGATAGAATAATTGTAAACAAGGCCAGCATTTCTTGTGCAATCTGAATTGTCTGTGAGAAAGTGGTGCTGAGCTGCCTTCTGGAAATGCTGGTCTATGTGGTGTATGGATGCCCACAGTTATGTCATGGGAGGAAATTCCACGATTTTGACTCAGTGACAACGAAGGAATGGCAAAAAAGTTCCAAGTCAGGATTTGTGTATCTTGGAGGGGTACTTGTCGGTTGTGATATCCTTCTACATCTTCTGTTCTCACCCTCGGAGTGGTAGATGTTCTGGTGGCGCTGTTGCGAAGCCTTGTAGAGGCTGCAGTAAATCTTGTATGCAGCACACACTGTAGTGGAGGGACTGAATTCCTTAGATAGGGTGCTAATCAAGTGAGCTATTTTGTCTTGGATGGCATCAAGCACTTTGAGTGTTGTTGGAGCAGTGCCAGTTCAGGCAACTCGTGAGTATCTGTAGAATCATAGAATCTCAACAGTGAGGAATGAGGCCAATCGGCCTATCAAGTCCATACCGACCCTCCAAAAAGCATCCTCCCCAGACCCACCCCCTATTCTATCCTTGTTACCCTGTATTTCCCCATTGCTAATCCACCTAGCCTACACATCCTGGACACTATGGGCAGTTTAACGTTGCCAACCCACCTAACCTGCTGATTCCTGACTCATACGTCGCAGATGGTCAGCAACTTCTGGGGAGTCAGGAGGTGAGTTGCTCAGCCTCTGACCTGCTTATGTAGCCACAGTATTTATTAATCCTGCATCACTGCCCTTTTTCCCACAACCTGATAAAGATCTCCTTTGTATAGTTTTAGATTAGATTAGTTACAGTGTGGAAACAGGCCCTTCGGCCCAACAAGTCCACACCGACCTGCCGAAGCGCAACCCACCCAGACCCCATTCTCCTACATTTGCCCCTTCACCTAACACTACGGGCAATTTAACATGGCCAATTCACCTAACCTGCACATTTTTGGACTGTTGGAGGAAACCGGAGCACCCGGAGGAAACCCACGCAGACACAGGGAGAATGTGCAAACTCCACACAGTCAATAGCCTGAGGCGGGAATTGAACCCAGGTCTCTGGCGCTGTGAGGCAGCAGTGCTAACCACTGCACCACCGTGCCGCTCATGGCTTTTTGTCTCATGGCTTTTTTTGTGTGATGCAGAACGATTTCACTGCAAAACCTGCTGATGTTTTCATAAAGCCCCAGAGTGTAATCTGAAACCTTTTACCTCATTATGAACAGGTATCGAAGCAGTGGCCTTCAGCAGTTTCCATTCACCAAAACATTGGACAGGTGGAAACTGTCATGAAGATCACTGCTGCTGATGGAGCTACTGAGTACAGCACTGAATCATAGCAGTTTGCTGTCAAATATAATTTTACATTAGTATCTTTTGAGACACATGGCATTCTGTTTCTTGGTGATGTGGATATCATTTCACTTGAGTCGCAAAGTGTATTCCATTCGATTCACATAGTACTAAACCTCATTCAGTTCCATTACCTCCCGCAGTGCTGAATCATCTCTTGCAATTGTTCTAATGTATGTATAAGTTGTGCTTTTTACCTTAATTGCTCTGCAAATTGATTATCATGGAAACTCAACATAGAGCTGATTGATGATGCTGGTTTATGAGATCATTGGAGGATAATCTCACCCCCCAGTGTTTCCTTCCTCTTAATATCTCAAAATTCTTCTTTAAACTTAACATTGACATTGCCTGATTATTACTTCCTGACCTATTTCCTTGTCTCTTACTCTTTTCAACCTTGGCGCGCTCTGCACTGTGGGTGTTTGTTGAGATTTCTCCGTTAAAAGCCTCTTGGGTGCAATCCCAGACTGCAGTCCTTGTTAATGGGGTGTGTGATCTGCTTTGGAATGGTAGAATTTAAATTTAAGTGAGATGCCCTAACTGTGACTCATGGGATTAGTGACATTGGAATGGAAATGACGCAGCCTTCGGTGTCAAGAAGTCTTAGCTCATCGTGACTGGGACTTCTGATAATAAAAAGCGACTGAAAGGGAATGAAAAACAGTTGTCGCATTCACTGCGTTGTTTTATTCTTGTAGACAGTAGGTTGCTGTGAAGGAAATTTTTCCTTACCTCTCTCCTAAATGATCTGGCCCCTTATTGTCAGAGTTTCAGGACAAGTGGCCGATCATTTGGGATTGTAATAAGGTGACATTTCTTCATTCAAAGGTTGTGAATCATCAGAGTTATGTAACCCAGAGTCTATCTCCTTGGATCAGTCAATCCACTCTTTAATCCTCACAACCCTGCATGTTTACTTTACCAAGTGCCCATCCAATTTCTTTTTGAAATCATTGGTAGGCCCATTTCCATTACCTTCATGGTCAATGGATTCTTGGTCTTTATTGCTCAGTGTCTGAAAATGTTCCACCTTCTGTCTGGGGCAGATCAAGTTATTGAATGGTGGGGCAGTTTGAGGGGCTGAATCACGCAACTGTTTCTGAGGTGCTAATGTTCTCTTTTACGTACAGTTTTCCCCTTCAGTAAATATTAGAATGGTGGTTCCAATCCCATCTGAGATGATAGGTTTTCATGGGGATTAAATAGACAAAGGGAGTGGGCGTAAAAGGTTGGCAGTCCTCAAAGCAGAAATGCCAACAGGCCTGGATAGGACTCACCCTGGGGTGCTGAGGGGAAAATAAGGTTGGAGGCTTTCGAAACCAAGAGGAGGATTGAATGGAGTAGACAGGGGGACAAAGGCTGTATCTATTGGCAAGAAGCAGATGGCACCAATTTTACAGAGATTGGCAAAAGGAGTGCCTGTAACATGAGGAAAAACATTTCTATGCTGTGGGGGTGTGGAGATCACTGTCTGAGAGGGTGGTGGGCGTAAATCCAATCAAGGCATGCAAAAGGAAATTGATAATTATCTAAAGGGAAAATATTTGCAGGGCTATGGGGAAAAAGGCAGGCGAGTAGGACTTGCCAAGTTGTGAACAAATTGCACAGATAGAACAGGCTGAATCACCTCCTTCTGTGATATGACTCTGTTTTATGATTTGTATTCTGGAGTTTGAGGTGGTGGTTGGGCGTGGAGGGGGCCCTGCTTGGTGTTAACTTCTACTGTACCAGATGTGATCAGGCAATGTTTGAGTGGCCTGAAAATGACAAAATGCTCCACAGATGCCTCATACTTTGATGATCCAAAAGCAAACCGCAGCTCCCTGTAAACAATTTCACTCCTAGATATAGATCGACAGGTTCTGGAATACACTAAACAATATATCTCTTTGTTTCAGAAGACAGAAAATTATTTGTGGGCATGCTAAACAAACAACAGACAGAGGATGATGTGTACAGACTCTTTGAATCTTTCGGTGTGATAGAAGAATGCACAGTTCTACGAGGACCTGATGGCAACAGCAAAGGTAAGTCTATCGCCATCAACAGGAGATCATTGTCTTGAGTATTTAATGGTTTCAGTTTGAAATGATACTAGAGCTGACAGCTTTTTGCTATCAGGAAAGACTGAATAGATTGGGTCTATCCTATCTTTAAGGAGTTCAGTGAAGGAGACATAGAAAAAAGCCTTCTACTTATGGCACAGACCAAAATTGGGTCCATAAATAGCTTCTAAATCAAATGGCAAGTCCAGGAGAAACTTACTTTCTCCAGGAGAGAATCATAGAATCCCTGTAGTGTGGAAGCAAGTCGTTTAGCCCATTAGGTCCATACGGACCCTCTGGAGAGTATCCTACCTAGACGCTACCTTCCAACCTATCCCTGCGTTCCCCATGACTAATCCACCTAGCCTACATATCCCTGGACACTACAGAGCATTGTAGCATGCCTAATCCACCTAACCTGCACATCTTTGGACTGTGGGAGGAAACCAGAGCACCCAGAGGAAACCCACGCACACACTGGGCGAATGTGCAAATTCCACATAGACAGTCACTTGAGGATGGAATCGAACACGGGTCCCTGGTACTGTGAGGCAGCAGTGCTAACCACTGAGCCACCATGCTGCCCACCTGTGGAGCCTGTTATCATTTGAAGCAATTATCCATTTCAGGGGAAATTTGATAAACACATGAGAGAGGAAGGAATAGAAGGAAATGCTGATAGAATTGGATGAAATTGAGTGCTGGGAGGCTTGTGTGGAACCTAAGTACCACCGCAGTCACAGTACACTAAGTACAGTCCATTTGGGCTGATGGCTTCTCTCTATGCTGTATGTTGCTAATTCTACCTTTGTTGTCCCTCCCCCGCCCCGATGTTATTTCTGCAGGTTGTGCATTTGTGAAGTTCTCCACACACGCTGAAGCCCAGGCAGCCATTAACACACTACATGGCAGTCAAACAATGGCGGTGAGTCCTGCTGTGTCAGCTGCAGCTCAGCATTGCACAAGAGGTGTTTGTGTGAGGTGTGAATGGTGACCTCAAGCAGACTGCATGGGACAATAATACTTCCAAACCTCTTTGGGTGCCAGTTTAACATGTATCGTAATTAATAAAGCTCTCCAGCCAAATTAACGACAGTGCGACTCTTTCTGACACTAACAGATGAATGTCTTTCAGTTTGTTTGTTGCTTTTTAAAAATCTTTTCACATTGATGAGGCATTTGCAGATAAACAAGGAGCTAATAAGGATATGTTAAAGAAGCCAGGACTGTTCCACTTGGAGAGAAGAAGACTGAGAGGTTTGAGAGAGGTTTTCAAATTATGAGCAGGCTGAATAGAGTAGATAGGGAGAAAGTGTCCCTGCTTGTAAATGGAATAGGAACAAGAGGGCATAGATTTAAAGTGATATGCACAAGAAGTAAGGGTGATGTGAGAATAAACTTTCTCACACATTGACTACGGAATGCACTGCCTGGAAGTGTAGAGGAGGCAGGTTGAATTGAGACATTCAAGAGAGCATTGGATGATTATTTGGGTAGAAATAGTATATAGGTGGACAGGGGAAAAGCAGGAAATGAGCACTGGGTGATGATGCTCATTTGAGGAATTGGTGCAGGTGTGAAGGACCAAAAGGCCTTGTTCTGAGCTGTAACAACTCTGTGATTCTGTTATCTTTCATTCAGGCCAAGACAGGGACACTGATTGACAATTGTCAATGACAACATTCGGAGTAAGTGCCAAGAAATAAAAGAGCTGGTGCAGTTCTCCAGGAAGTACTGTAGAGGCATGTGCATGACCTTGAAATTATTGATGATGGCACTAAGGGTTTGGAATAGAAGGTGACCAGTTCCTAAGCCTCAGTTTAAGATATTCTAGAAGCACAAAATCCACATTCAAAGGTGTCATGAATTAATTAAGCACAGAGTACCTCTCGCTCTGCTGTGCTAAAGCCAATTATAAAACTATCCTTTAGTTGTTCTTTGTTATCCTCATACTACACAACTTAATAGTTTGCTTTTTCCACAGAGGGGATGAGCATTAATCCAAAAGACTAAAAGTAATATGTGGAAATGAATGGGTTCAGCCTAATAGCTCAACTGTTGACCAGTAATTGGTTGCTAAAGATAACAGGACACACACCAGCAGGCAAGCACATTCACTAATTAAGTAGCTGCTCAAGCTCTGGCCTGGTTTGTTCACTTTATTGCTCCCCTGATCTCAGTTAATTGGAGTTTCTCCTTGGCAGGAAGGCAGTGGTTTATCCTCAAGTCTGGTCACTCCCCCCACCTTCCAAGCTGCCCCTTGATTTGATTTGATTTGTTTTATCACATGTACCTAAGTACAGTGAAAAGCTTTGTTTTGCTAGCAGAACAGGCAGATCTTAGCAAACAAGGACATACAGGTCATAGGGTGCTTAGACAGAGCGAGGCATACAAGGTTACAGTTGTACAGGAGGTGCATGAAAGCAAGATCAACATTAGCAAGATCAACATTACTTGAAGTTAGAGAGATCTGTTCAGGGGTCTGGCAAGAAACTGTTCTTGAACCTGTTGGTGCGAGCATTTAGGTTTCTGTACCTTCTGCCTGACAAGGAGATCATTACGAGGGTTGGAAGGGTCTTTGTTGGCAGCCTTTCCCAGCAATAAGAAGACTAAATGGAGTCTATGGATGGGAGGTCGGCTTCTGTGATGGTCTGTGCTATGAACACAACCTTCTGTAATTTCTTACGGTCCTGGGCAGAGCAGTTACCGTACCAGGCCATTTTGCACCCAGACATTAGGTTTTCAGCAGTGCATCTGTAAAAGTTGGTGTGGGTCCTTATGGACATGTCCACTTTCCTAAGGTGTCTGAGGAAGAAGAGGCATTGTCGTGCCTTCTTGACCGTTACATCTACATGGCAAGTCCAGGGCAGGTTGTTGGTTATCGTCATTCCTATGAACTTGATGCTCTCAACCCTCTACACTTCAGCTCCATTGATGTAGATAGGAGCATGTCCTCCTCCTTTCTTCCTAAAGTCAATGATTAATTCTTTTGCTTTTCTGACATTGAGAGAGAGATTGTTATCATTGCACCATGAAACCAAGCACCACGCCTCCTGTATTCTGACTCATCATTGTTTGATATCCATCTTACCACAGCAATATCGTCAGCAGACTTGTAGATGGCGTTCGCACGGAATTTGGCAACACGGTCATGGGTGTACAAGCAGTACAGTAGGGGGCTGAGAATGCATCCTTACAGGGCACCAGTGTTGAGGATTATCGTGGAGGAGGTGCTGTTGTCTACCTTCACTGATTGTGGTCTGTGGGTCAGGAAGCTGAGGCTCCAGGATCCCTTAAAGTTGGTGCTGAAGCCTGCACCCTCTCCACCCCTCCCCACCATCACCACCTCATGAAACAATTGGGCAATCTACAGTGGAAATGTCTCATTGAAAAGAATATCAATCCTTAAACACTTCCTCCACACAGTCTGTGCCATTTGTAAATTGCACTCGAGCCACTTTCCAAGGTTCTTTAGTCAGTGGGTTCCAAACGTACGTTCTCTACCGTTTTAAAAGAGAACACTGCCACCTGCACATTCTCCTCTTAGCCTCGCACCATCCTGACCTGGAACTATATGGCCATTCGTTCATTGCTGTTGGGTCAAAAACCAGAAACTCCCTCCCTAACAGCATTGAGGATACACATGTAATGATTCATGAAGGTGTTTCACCACCATTTTCTCAAGGGATGGACAATAAATGCTGGCCCAGTTAGTGACTCCCACATCCTGTGAAAAAATGCACTTTTAAAACGTTGATCTTGGCCTGCTATTCCTCCAACAGCCACACTCTCAATTTGTAGACTCCTGCAGGAAAAATGGTCACTGAGTGGGGTTCTATAAGAGTTACTATCCATAGTCATCAAGGAAAAGTTGGAGAAAACTTTCTGTAATCTCATTTCAATGGGAAATGCTTTAAAATCACACCATGATTTCAGTGAAGACAATGCATTGTGCTTTAAAGATTTAGATATATTTTTCTCATATCTCTCCTGAGACATCCCTCATAGAGTCATAGAGCTGTACAGCACAGGAATAGACCTTTCAGTCTACTCGTTCATGCCAACCAGATATCCTAAATAAATCGAGTCGCATTTGTCAACATTTGGCCTATATCCCTCTAAACCCTTCCTATTCATATTCCCACCCAGATGCCTTTTAAATGTTGTATTTGTACCAGCCTCCACCACTTCCTCTGGCAGCTCATCATATACATGCACCATCCTCTGCATGAAAATGTTGCCCCTTAAGACCCTTTTAAATCCTTCCCTTCTCACCTTAAACCTATGCCTCACCCTGGGGAAAGGACCTAGTTGATTCACCCTATTGATGTCCTTTATGATTTTATAAACCTCTATAAGGTCACCCCTCAGTTTCTGACACTCCAGGGAAAATAGTCCCAGCCTATTCAACCTCTTCTCTATAGCTCAAACCCTCCAACCCTGACAACATCCTTGTAAATCTTTTCTGAATTCTTTGAATACAGGAATTGGGAAGTCATGTTGCAGCTGTATAGGACATTGGATAGGCCATTTTTGGAATATCATACTGGTCTCCCTGCTACAGGAAGAATGTTCCTAAAGAATAATTGGGTGAATGGTTACATTAATATTTGGCACAGATTGTAAAGGAACTCATTTTGTTAAGCACAGTACCGTCTTGTAATGCATGCCCAACTTTATACTTCACAACCAAGTGCACAGGCAGTCTCCTGATGCCATGGCGAACTGTCTCTCTCAACTAACGAATGAGTTTAACTGGATATGAACTGCCGGACTGTTATTCAGTGGGCATGTCCATACAATAGAGGCAGGGAGGTGCATGAGCTGGTCCGTGTCGTTGATATGCTTTTCTTGTGTATGTGTATTGCCAGGGGGCGTCCTCCAGCCTGGTGGTGAAGTTTGCCGACACAGACAAGGAACGCACACTGAGGCGCATGCAGCACATGGTGGGTCAGTTCGGGATGTTCAACCCCATCCCACTGCAGTTCAACAACACTTACAGTTCCTACGCCCACGCGGTATGTATCTCTGCCGACATCGCAACAGCATAAGAGTGAAAACATTTCTGATGCTAAACTGCCAGAGGTTTCTGATCCCCTCAGCCTTCTGATAGGAAGGTGAACTTATATAACACCTTTCACAACAGCCTCAGAGTCAGTGAAATGGTTTTGAAGCAGAGTCTCTGTTAGAATGTAGGAAACGTGGCAGCCAATTTGCACACAGCAAGTTCCCACCAATACCAATATGATAATGACCAAATAATCTTGGTGAGGTGTTGGTCAGAGGAATAAAAAACATTTTCATGCAGCATCAGAATGCACAGCCTGGAAGTGCGGTGGAGGCAGGGTTATTTGAGGCATTCAAGAGGGAATTGGATAATAATTTAAATAGAGTCAATATATGTGGTTATGGGAACAAAGGTAGGGGTTTGGCAGAATAATAAAGTGCTCAGAGAGCTGTTGCAGACAGGATGGGCTGAATGGCCTCCATCTGCACTCTAACAATGGGTGGCACGGTGGCACAGTGGTTAGCACTGCTGCCTCACAGCGCCAGAGACCCGGGTTCAATTCTCGCCTCAGGCAACTGTCTGTGTGGAGTTTGCACATTGTCCCCGTGTCTGCGTGGGCTTCCTCCGGGTGCTCCAGTTTCCTCCCACAGTCCAAAAATGTGCAGGTTAGGTGAATTGGTAAATGTAGGGGAATGGGTCTGGATGGGTTGCTCTTTGGAGGGTCAGTGTGGACTTGTTGGGCTGAAGGGCCTGTTTCCACACTGTAAGTAATCTAAATCTAAAAAAAAGATGTTGCCTATGTGAAGTATTGTCCTGGACATTGGGAGAAACCCCTCCACTCTTCTCTGAGTAGTGCACGGTTTCCAATTTTCTCTTGGCAGAAATATACTTTATTCATAAAATATCTAAAATAACTTACCAAAATATTTTGATCTGGACATTATAGCTAAATACAACTTCTCTTTGTTGAGCAAACTGCACTCTTTTTTTTAACCCCGACACTACCATCTAAGTGCGGTAGTGCTTATATACGTGTGTGTATACGTGTGAGACACAGTGAAAGACACAAAGTGCACGAATCTTTATTCAATTTCCACCACCAGGAAGATAGGAAAACACCCGGGTGGCCAGTGACAAACACTGCCCTTCACATCAAAGGGCAGTGCTGTGTGATCAAAACAGTGAAGGGGAGGGTAGGGACTAAATCAAAATAGAGTTGGAGGGGGAAATAATGCACTCCACTCCCCGCGGCGCACACCTCTCCCTGAACAACTCCAGGGTGTTGGTGGACACCGCGTGCTCCTTCTCCAAGGACACCCGGGCTCTAACGTAACCGCGGAAGAGGGGCAGGCAGTAGGCCCTAACGACCCCCTCCACGGCCCACTGCCTCGACCTGTTGATGGCCAGTTTGGCCAGGCCCAGGAGCAGAACCACGAGGAGATCTTCAGACCTGCCCTCCCTCCTCCGTACCAAAGATCAGGAGCGTGGGACTGAAGTGCAACCAAAAGCAGAGGAGGAGGTTTTTCAGAAAATCAAAAAGGGAGTGCAAACGCCCACACCCAATATACACATGGTCCACGGACTCCACAGTGCCACAGAACAAGCATTTGGGCTGTGAGTCCGTGAACCACCGCAATCTGCGGTTGCAGGGGACCGCTGTGTGCAGCACCCTCCACCCCAGATCCCCGAGAGAAAGGGGGAGGACTCCCGCGTAGAGAGCCCTCCAGTGGGGATCTCCACCGCCCGGTGGCAAATGGGCACGCCAAGGCGTGTCCGGACGGTGGATGAGGGAGAAGAGGTGGACGGTGTGCAGCAGCAGTCTGTACAGGGCCTGCCTTTTTACCCCCTGGAAGGGAACAAAATTAAATTTCCGGAGGCGGCTCAGGTTGTGGGGCACAGGCTCCCGCGGGAAGTACGGGACCTTGGGGCCAATGTGAAATTCCGTCCGGGCTGGGGTGAGCGCGGACGGGATCCCACCGCACACCTGAGCGTCCTCCAACTGGTGCACTACGTCGGGTCCGAGCACCGCCGTTTTAAGGCGTCGGATGGCGGTGGCCACGTACCGGACGTCTACCGCTGCCCTGCTCGCTATGTCCTATGGCAGCGTCCAGCCCAGGCCCCCGGCACCCAGCACATCCCCGACCCTGGTCACCCTCGCCGCCACGGCCCTCCCCTCCGACAGCCACTCGAACCCGCGAGTACGGAGGTGCGGATTCCTGAGCAACGGCTCCCTGACGACAGCCGCTACTCCAGCCGGAGGGTAGGCGCGGCGCGATTCGACCATGTTCCAAACAGTGATCAGGTCCTGGCAAACTGCACTCTTCAGTGCCTTAATCCAGTTGCAGTGCAGGTGATAACGATATACATTCAATGGCAAGTATATAGCTTAAGAGGTTCTGTAAATTACAAGCTGCTCAGTACACTATAGCTGAAAGGCCTTGTACAGTGGCCTTTCCTGACTCTCGGAAATCTCTTATGCTCCTTTGTTGGATCAAATGGAGCGTCATCTATTGCTTCATCTGAAAGGCAGCACCTTCTACAATGCAGCTATTCCTGTGTAAAGCACTGCAGTGTCAGCCTAGGTTACCTGGTGAAACCTCTGGAGCAGGATTTGAACCATCTTCCACAGCACATTTAGTTTTTGTGTTTAGTCAGCACCCCCAAAAACCACTCGCAAGCTGTGGGGGATTAACACTGACATTGTTGCATCCAGATGGTAGGGTAGACTGAGGGTTTAGGTCAGTGTCTGGCAATAGACTGAACAAATAGATAGCCATTTGGGTTCGTGGACTGAGCTAAAGACATTGGCTTCTTTTGGGGTGCAGTTTCATAATGGCCAGGAGACACTGTATCTCCACGAGTGAGTATTTCTCATGTGTAAAGCTGGATTGCTATCATTGATTAGATTAGATTAGATTCCCTACAGTATGGAAACAGGCCCTTCGGCCCAACAAGCCCACACTGATCCACTGAAGAGTAACCCACCCTGACCCATTCCCCTACCCTATATTTACCCCTGACTAACGCATCTAACACTATAGGCAATTTAGCCTGGCCAATTCACCTGACCTGCACATCTTTGGACTGTGGGAGGAAACCAGAGCACCCGGAGGAAACCCACACAGACACGGGGGGAATGTGCAAACTCCACACAGACAGTTGCCTGAGGTGGGACTTGAATCTGGGTCCCTGGACTGTGAAGCAGCAGTGCTAGCCACTGAGCCACTGTGCCACCCCAAATTGGCTGGATATTCAGCCACTAAATGCATCACAGGCTCTTCCTGACCTTAGTCTGTGGCCAGTGGCAGCAACTCAAGTGTTAGCCCATTTGTCGAGATGTTGAGTCATTTTCTTTGCTCACCTGGCAATTAACAGCTGAGGCTTAGCAGTCAGACAGTAATTGTCTGCTCAGTTCCTACAGTAACGGAACATCAATGCATGTACATTGGAATGTCCAGGCTGGGCATTCTGAACTGGATCTGCCATATAAATATTATGGCTCCAAAACCAGGCCAGAGACTAGGAATATTGCAGTGAGTAACTCACCTCCTAAATCCCTAAAGTCAAGATTAGAGTGGTGCTGAAAAGCACATTAGGTCAGGCAGCATCCAAGGAGCAGGAAAATCGATGTTTCGGGCAAAAGGCCTTCATCAGGAATGTTGATTGCTGCCTGACCTGCTGTGCTTTTCCAGCACCACTCTAATCTTGACTCTAATCCCCAGCATCTGCAGTACCCACCTCCCCCCTTCTGAATCCCTAAACCCTGTCCACAAACTACAAGACACTAGCCAGGAGTGTTAAAGAATACTCCCCACTTGTCTGGATGGGTACAGCTCCAACAACACTCAAGGACTTCATGCCATCTGGGATAAAGCAGCCCGCTTGATGGGCACCACATTCAAAAACATCCACTCCCTCCTCCACCAATGCTTAGTTGCAGCAGTGTGTACTACCTACAAGATGCACTGCAGAAATTCACCGAAGATCCTCAGGCAGCACTTTCCAAACTGGCAATCATTTCCATCTAGAAGGACAAAGCCAGCAGATACATGGGAACACCACCAACTTCAAGCTCCCGTCCAAGCCATTCACCATTCTGACTTGGAAATATATCACCGTTCCTTCAATGTCGCTGGGTCAAAATCCTGGAATTCCCTCTCCAACGGTATTGTGGGTTTACCTAAACTACGCAGACTACAGCGGTTTAAGAAGGCAGCTCAGCACCATCTTCTCAAGGACAACTAGGGATGAACGATAAATACTGGTTCAGCCAATGATGCTCGCATCCTGTAAATGGATAATAAAAAGAGTTCATTGTCCTTGGCAAGTCTGGCATCTACTGCCAAGCACCATGTCCATGTATTTGTCTCTGATGGACTGAAACATCCTCCAGATTCTTCACAGGAATGATACTAAGCAAGATTTGACACTGAGTCAGATAAGGAAAAAGTTTGGTGAAGGAAGTAAATTTTAAGGATTGTCTTAAAGGAGGAGAGGAAGAGGAAAGCAACGTTTTTGGGCAGTGGCACGTCTAATGCTCAGGGCCTAGGGAGCTGATGACTCAGCTTCCAGTGATTGGATGACTATACATATTTCAGAGGCCTGTCACGAGGAAGGAGGTTATAGAGTTAGGGAGAGGGAAGACCATCCATGGTGACCCCTTGTGAAGATGATGGTGAGCCATCAGTGGGCCACCACAGTCCATGTGGTGAAAGTGGTCCCACTGGACTGGGCTGGAGCTCTGAGAACTTGACCACAGAGCATGATAGTTGTGTGGCTTTGGAGGCTTGACCCTTCATGTGAAATATTTGAAATCCGTTGCTTGCGTTAACTGATGTTGTAACTTAAGCAGCTGTTGCAAACAAATTTTGAGGTTAGTGTTCTGATATCCATGAACAAGATCACATTATAGACTCTGATCACTCAGCTCCAGCCAATCAGGAACAGAAATAGGGTTCATCTTGGGGTTGCTAATCCTCCAGAATGTCGATTCTCCTGCTCCTCGGATGCTGCCTGACCTGCTGTGCTTTTCCAGCACCACACTCTCGCCTCCAAGAATGTCAAGTCACAGTTGCCCATGAACCTGCAAAAAGAATTGTTGGAGCATTAGGATTTTTCTTTTCTTCCTTTGAACACTTCTGCCTTTTTAAATAGTGAGAAGAAAAGGCTTTTTGATTGCCAGCCAAGAATTGGCCGATTGGGTCAAGAAGTGTCATTGAACCAATGGTGGGATAGCTGGACAAAGGAGGTCACATGATGAAAGTTTTGGGAATGAACTCACCCACAGTTGGCCACATTAGTTCCTGGTGCAGGTCTGAGTTGCCCTCTACAGCAAAGTACGTCACACAGTATCGTAGGGCATTGTGCACCTGGTATACTGTCGGTTCGCAAGAACGCGGTAGTTCCATTCTCGTGTAATCCTGTGTTATAAGAAAATAGCATAATAGCAGCACCATTTAAACTAATGGGGCTGGAATCGCATTATAACCAAGACACGCTTTAAAAATTTGCAATTCAGAATCAGTGTCCCCAAATTGTCAATTGCGAATTTGTGTTGATGAAATGCATGTCACAACAGAACGACCTGTTTTATCATTTGAGAAAGCAATATATTTAAGGAAAGATCCACCCTGTGTACATTTCAACTTACTGCAGTATTATAATCTAGAATTTCCTTCCTTCCTGCTTTTCTGCAAACAGACTTTTATTTGTGACTGGTGAGATACCCTGGTTTGAATCAGGCCTCAGTTATTTTTACCATTGTGCCTTTAAGAACTGCACAGTTAGCAGATGTCATGATGTTATTGTCGGCAGCTTTCATCAGCATCATTTAATCCCTGTGTAAATGTTCACATCTCAACGCTGGTCATGTGGAGCCTGCTTATTATTCTGTCAACTTGTCAAATGCCTGGTGGGATCCAGACAATTCTGTGTCCCCAGATTGTAGCTTTTCCGACTGAAATCCCATTGTACAAAAATGAAGGTCTCAAACCAACCAAGTTGTAATGTTAACTTGGCAAAATGTAACCAATTAACCTGTCAACGGCGTGACAATAGCCCACAACCATCAGTACAGGCCAGAACAGACAGAACTAAGCACAAGTCAAATGACATGTGGACAGTTATAAGAGAAAGTGTGCATTGTTTTAGTGTCTTCCTGCATCTCTTTGCAACGTGCCCAAAACGTTGAACTGCTTTTGGAATGTTGCTGAGCCAATTTATGGTAGAATATTTTGTACATGGCAAGATCCCATAATAATTGGGACAGTGATTAAGTTTCTGCTTCCAAGGCATTAACTGCAGAAGCAATCTCTTCCCTGGAACCATGGGAAGACACCTAAAGAGATGCAGAAATTCCATGATAAAGCATGAAATGCTAAGTGTTGGTGATTAAAAAGTTATGGTTTTTAACCGTTGATCAATGGCACTGCTGAAAAATGCACTAATTGAGTGCTAATGTTGTTGGTCTTAGTCTTACAAACTCTCGAGTTGAAAGGAAAACTGCCTTATCATGCAGGACTCCTGAAAATTTTAGTATGAAAGACAGGACTCCAAGTCTGAAAGGCTGAACATCTGGGTTCCTTTGTCTAGAAGAGCGAACATGTGTATGGCAGTCCAAAACTAGAAACCATAAACAGAAGACGGCTTCTACTAAATCCAATAGGGAATCCAGGAAAGAAATCTTTACCCAGAGCGTGGTTTGAATAGAGAACTCACTGACACATTGAAGAGCTGTTAATATTAATAGCTTTGATACATTTAAGTAGAAGCTGGCTCAGCATAGAAAACAGAAAGGAGTAGAAGGATATTGTCATAGGCACTGTGATGCCAACCACTGCCAACTTATTGTTGGTAGTTTGCTACTGCCGTCCTTTTTTCTTGACCATGTCTAAGGGCCTGCTTGTTTTACAGTAATAGAAGTGTATCATTAGTGAGTCTTAACAAGAAGAGGCATTTGTTTTGTCTACAGTGTATTATATGATTACAGTCAGGCGTAAGTTATATTGAGTTCAGATGAAAAGTGATCTGGGACATACTGCCAAACTGCTGTGTTTCTCCAGTACTCCCTGTTCTTATCCCAGATCTTCAGCATCCACAGTACGTTTTATCCTGCAAGTTACATTACTAAGTTAGATATTGTTGCTGCCTGACCTGTCTTGAGAAAGTCTTCACCTTCATCCCGACCAAAGTCCTGATTACATTATTAGGTTAGGTTAGGGCTTAATGCAGTCTTCAACATTTACCATTCCGGAACCATTACCATTTACAACATCTCTCCAAAAGTTATCATATCTACATTCATGTATATAATTACATTTACAACTGCTCTATCTTACCCAAACTCTCTGACTTCACAAATTCAGGTGATCTAGACGTTTTATAATTCTTCCAGAATGCAGTCTGTAAAGCCTCTTCATGCCAGAGGATCTTGTATTTTTTGGATGTCCTTCACTGAGGGTGTCATTCCTGCTGAACCTGATCGTTAGCCCATTGCCTTAACTGGAGGTCTCTGAGTTTCCTGATTTCGTTTTGCAACAGAACTCTTCACAGTGTTCCTGCCTTAGCCTTTCAAAGACAGCTTGACAAAAGAAAGCTAGAACTACTAGTTACACTGGTAAGGTGTCTATATTTGTGAAATGCTGTTGGTGTGAAATATTGTGCTTTCAGCCAGGTCAATCAATCTTTGCACTGGCCACACTTCAAGACAATAAAGGTAAGAGCATAGTCCTCGAGGACCATGGGTCTCTTGTTAAAGAGAGATAGGCCTCTGGTGGTGAGTTTACTGTGAGATTCACCATGCCACAAGTGAGGGGCAAGGTTAGGAAGACGGAACCTTCATGGTGACCTTAGCTAGTGCAGGAACTCAAACCTATTGATAATACATTCTCAGTCAGTTTCATTCTTGTTGAATTTGCTTGAGCCTATTTTGGCTTCCTGGACACTGAATCATGGAGTGATAGAGCTGTACAGCACGGAAACTGACCCTTCGCTGTAGCCCATCCATGCTGATCAGATATTTTAAGTTAATCTACTACCACTTGCCAGCACTTGGCCCATATTCCTCTAAACCTTTCCTATTTATATACCCATCCAGCCTTTTAGATGTTGTAATTGTACCAGCCTCCACCACTTCCTCTGGCAGCTCATTCCATACACGCATCACTCTCTGTGTGAAAAAATTGTCCCTAGGTCCCTCTTAAATCTTTCCCCTCTCACCTTAAACCCAAGTCTTTTAGTTTTGGACTTCCCCACCCCAGGGAAAAGACCTTGCCTATTCAACCTATCCATGCCCCTCATGATTTTATAAATTTCTATAAAGCCACCCTCAGCTCTGATGCTCCAGTGGATACAGAACTGACTCAAAGGTAGAAGACAACCTATTCAGCTTTTCTCTGTAGCTCAAACCCTCCAACCATGGGTGGCATGGTGGGACAATGGTCAGTACTGCTGTCTCACAGTGCCAGAGACCTGGTTCAATTCCCACCTCAGGCAACTGTCTGTGTGGAGTTTGCACATTCTCCCCATGTCTGTGTGGGTTTTCTCCGGGTGCTCTGGTTTCCTTCCACAGTCCAAAAATGTGCAGGTTAGGTGAATTGGCCATGCTAAATTGCCCATAGTGTTAGGTGAAGGGGTAAATGTAGGGGAATGCGTATGGGTGAGTTGCTCCTTGGAGGGTCGGTGTGGACTTGTTGGGCCGAAGGGCCTGTTTCCACACTGTAAGTAATCTAAACCCTGGCAACATCCTTGTAAATCTTTTCTGGACCCTTTCAGGCTTCACAACATCCTTCCTATAGCAGGGAGACAGAATTGAATGCAGTATTCCAATATGGCCTAAACAGTGTCTTGTATAGCTGCAGCATAACCTGGCAACTCCTATACTCAGTGCACTGACCAATAAAGGGAAGTGCACCAAATGCCTTCTTCAACATCCTGTATATCTGTGACTCCACTTTCAAGGAACTATGAACCTGCACTCCAAGATCTCTTTGTTCAGCAACATTCCTCAGCACCTTACCATTATGTGTATAAGTCCTGCCCTGATTTGCCTTTCCAAAATGCAGCACGTCGCATTTATCTAAATTAAACTCCATCTGCCACTCCTCGGCCCATTGGCCCATCTGATCAAGATCCAGTTGTACACTGAGGTAACCTTCTTTGCTGCCCACTACACCTCCAATTTTGGTACTATCTGCAAACTTACTAACCATGCCTCCTATATCCAGTGGAGGACCCAGCATCAATCCTTGTGGCACACCACTAGTCACAGGCCTCCAGTCTGAAAAGCAACCCTCCACCACCACCCTCTGTCTTCTACCTTCAGGCGAGTTCTGTATACAAATGGTTGGCTATCCCTGTATTCCATGTTATCTAATATTGTTAACTCATCTACCATGCGGAACATTGTCAAACGTCTTACTGAAGTCCACCTAGATCACACCCACTGCTCTGTATTCATCAGTCAGGTTCTACTCAGCTGAATGAAATGCATTTCTAATGCTATCTTATTTCATCTCAATACATTTTTTCATTGTCTTGGATTCATGAGTCTAGGAAGGCTGATGAAATGTTCTGTGCATTGTTCCTTGTCTGCTTGTCAACAACTTTTTGTCCCCAGATCTGAGAAGCTTGCCTTTGGCTTAACCTGATCCCTATTGATCTATTTAATATTCATTATAGCTATTGCAACTCCTACTACTTCAAGAAAGTGAGAGCAAGACATGCATGCTCATGGACGAGGTTCCCTGATTACAAATTACATGTGCTTTCTATTCTATCTGACACCTGGTATGCTGTAGTGTTGTTCTAATCTTGAGAGCTGTTCCACTTGGATCAGGCTGTAACTTCTGTTTATCTTCACCCATAGTAGAAGATCTGATAAGTCAGTGATACTCACCTTTTTGTCAAGCTCACAATTGTTGAGATACCCATTTACATAAAGAGGTTCTGTCAAATCTGGGCTAGTTGGATCTAATAAAAATCGAAAGAACTGAAAGTGCTGTAAATCAGACACCAAAGCCAAAATTGCTGGAAAAGCTCAGCAGGTCTGGCAGCATCTGTGAAGAGAAGTCAGCATTAAGGTGATCATCCCCCAGGTCATCGGATCCAAAACATTAACTCTGATTTCTCTTTACAGATGCTGCCAGATCTGCTGAGCTTTTCCAGCAACTTCGTTTTTTGTTGATTGGACTTAATGTTGACAGCTGTATGGATTTAATATCCTTGCATGAGCAGTTGTTTGACTTTATGGACAACTTCTGTACATTTTCTGGAAGTGACCTGTAGTTTTACAGATATATCATTTACATTAGCTGGACACGATATTGCCAGTGAGGCTTCATTGTTCCATTGTTGTGATACTGACTGTTAGTATCTGCTATTGAGTCTTTAATGTTTTTTACAACTCACAAACTGAATGAATTTTGTTGCTTTTCTGTACTAAAGTTATCCTTCTCGTCTTGGATTTTTCTGTGATTCTTCCTAATTTTTACTTCCAGTACAATCTGACTAGCTTTCTCAAAAGTCAATTGTCCTTTGGACTGTAATAAATCTGGCAAAGACTCATCTGTAATTCCAACAATAGTTCTGTCTCTCATGAAGCCTGATTTCAAAGTTGCGTAGACAGTTTTCCACTAACTTGTGGAGAACATTAATATCTGTAGTTTCCCTGATGCCGAACTCTTCCTTATGTTATGCTCTTTCAAGAGTTTTATTTGGTCTAAGATGAAAGTAATTGTTAAAATCTTGTAGATGTTTATCAAAATGATCCATTCTTTCATTAGTTTCTCTTATTTATTTCCCAAGTTGATTATTCATTCTTCTTACTTCGCAGCTTTTTAAAACTGTAGTATCTCAATGTTGTTTTAATTTTATTCACAAGTAAATTCTTATTTCTTCAATATAGCAGTGCTATTTTACTATCCTTTTCCAAAAGGTTTTAAACTCCAACATAGCAAAGTTATGTGTCTGTACTGCTTGCTGGTGGTTACCTGCATTTTTGCAGTCAAAATGGAGGTGCCTGACTATCTGCAGACAAAATGGAGGATTTCTGCCTATTGTGGACAAAAATGGACGATCTCCTGCCATTCACAGCCTCACAAACCACAGCCATCCTTTTCTACAACTTTCTCAAATAAAGCATGTTGCCTGCAGCCCTAATAAATTCTTCAGTCTGATTTGTGGTTTAAATTATGGTTCTCCTACTCTTACTGGAGTCTCTATAGCCTCCTTACTGTCCTTGACTGGATTCTGTTTTGGATTTTAGACTGTACTTTGTTTCCACATTTCAGGCTTCATGACTTTGCTGGGGCTGTTACCTCAGTTTAATTTAGCTCTATGCCCCATATTTTCACTACTATAGCCCTTGATTTGTGGCATCTACTTGTTATGATGGTACAGTCTTTGTGAGATGTAAGTATTACTTTTATAACATTGAAACTTTAAAGGGATTTTTAACTTTACTCATGTAGCTCAAATGCTTGCTAATTTCTTAAAGGATTGTCTAATCAGATTGTTCCTACCCATTCTCACTTCCCAATGGAATCGATAGCTGCAAGCTGTGACTAGCTTCTAGCTTCTACTTACTTATGTGCTTCTGAAGTGGAGGCTTTATCATTAAATGCTGTTTCTCCCTTGTCAGTCTTTTCTGCTGTTACAGCTGCTGACTGATATAAATAGTTCTTCAAGTGGTTAAGTTTTCAAAGTTGTAAATGTCCAGTCCTGCTCCTGGCTCCACTGAAATTCTTACGTTGTTACCTTGTAGTATTAACCAATGACACCTGCTGCTGATCACCATGTCACATATGTTGTGATGCCAGACTTGTGGTTGGGGTAGTTTGCTGCCACTATCCTCCTGCCATTGATCCAAGGGCCTGCTTGATAATGGCAGAGGTAAACCACTTGCATGTCTAATTAAAATAGGCTCTTGTCTTAAACAATATATAATTTATTGGATGATATCATTCAGGTTCAAGTTATATTGCTAAATTAGGTATTGTTATTAAGACCATTAGGAAACCATGGTCTTCACCCAACAAGATCCTAAAATGTTCTACCTTAACCCACCTAATTCTGTATGATGTTATCAAATTGCTGGGGCTTAATGCATTCTCCAAAACTAACCCTCTCACAACCAAATGCTTTCTACAACAGATGTGCTGGTGAGTTTCAATGAAGTAGAGTGGGAAGAGGTTTGTGTGGAATGGATGTGCTGGACCGAATGTGCTGAAAATTCAATATAGGTGCCTCACCATAACCTATCATGGTCTGGAAGGTTTGTGCGAAGCATACAGTGTGTGATAGACCAATTGAGCCAAATGCTCTCTTTCTGTGCTTTAGCTCCCTGTAATTCAGTGCAATTCAAATTTCTTCAAAGGCGTAGCGATTTTATGACTGGATTCCCTCATTGCTAGGATCTAAGCCATTTGTTTCTCAGCTGTGAGTCATTCCAAGATGTGTGAGTGGTAAGTCATGGAGCTGTACATCACTGTAAGTCATGCTTCCTGCCCAGCCAGTCTGACTCCAATGTTGGGGGAAGCTTTGCGACAGACAAACATTGCTAGGACTGTGTGAATGGGTCTATGAACCTAACCTGCCCAATGCCAGACCTAAAGTAGCAGACTGTGCAGAAATGCTGACAACGCTGGCTTTAGTCACATTCACTGCAGTGTTCTGAGCCACCTTAGGAGGCACTGTATTAGTGGGCAGCTTCATCATTGTTAACACCCCAGGTTAATATAGAAGGAGCACTGTACTGCCCGAGTGTTGAGAGATATTTAACTGACAGGCCTCTCAGGTAGATGTTAATGTTGTGTTAGGCGATGCATTAATGCAAGTCTTTCATTCTTTAAATTTACAGTATCAATTCTGATTCTGTAAGGTAGAAAGGACTCCATATTACAACAACATCATGCAAGGCTGAGCAGGTCGAAGTGGAGTTCTGTATGGTCAAAAAGATGTTCACTGGCACAGTGGCTCCATGATTAGCATTGCTGCTTCACAGTACCTGGAATTAAGTTCAATTCCATCCTCAGGCTACTATCTGTGTTGAGTTTGCGCATCCTCCCTGTGTCCACGTGGATTTCTTCTGGTTTCCTTCCACAGTCCAAAGATGTGCAGGTTAGGCGCATTGACCATACTAAACTGCCCATAGTGTCTAGGTGGATTCGCCATGGGAAATGCAGTGTTACAGGGATTGGGTAGGGGAGTGTGTCTGGATGGGATGCTCTTTGGAGGGTCTGTGTTGACTTGATGGGCTGAATGGCTTGCTTCGACACTTAGGGATTCTATGTTAGTTATATAGTTGTTTCTGAATCTTTTTGTGCTGCTATTTCTTAAACATCATCCGAACCCAAAGATAATAAAAACAGAAAGTACTGGAAAGCTCCTGTAAGTAAGGTAGCATCTGTGGAGGCCAGTAGAGGTTGGGGCCTATTTGTCCTTTGAGGTGGATAGTTCAAGTCAGGAAACATTTTCAATTCCACACACCCTCCTTTGTAAAAGAAAATGCCCCGCTACACATAGTTCTTGGTCTGACCGTGATATGATTTGGCTGTAAGCCCAAGGCATTAAAAGCATTTGCCCAGTGGGAATTCCTGTTTCGACAACTGAAGTACATTATTGACTTTGCTTGATTAGCATCTTAGTTATTCTTTTTAAGATCTCTTTTGTCAATGTCTCAATGTTTGTTTGAATAAGATTAGGAGGTGCCAAATATTTGAGGCCTCTATTATTGATACTTTAATGGTCTGTCTGAGTGACACTTTCATGGAGTTGTAGGAAATGTATTTAGAAAAGATTGTAAATGGGTGTTTTTTCTCTTCTGGCAGTTCCACATGTGTGATTGCTATACTATAGATTATTGGTCATACAGGCTTCAAATACCAGCTGAATGGATCAGGGGGTTGGTATGGAAGATTTAAGGGTCCATGGGAGAGTATGGATTTTTTATTCATTCCCAAAATATGGATAACATTGGCTACTTATCATTTATTGCCTAGTGGACAATTAAGAGTCAACCACATTTTCTATAGGTCTGGAGTCACATGTGTAGCAGCCCCGGTAAGGACAGCGGTTTCCTTCCCCAAGGTGTCTCTTCCTGACAATCAGCAATGGTTTCATGATTATCATCAGACTCTTGATTGCAGAATGTTATTGGGTTCATTCTGTTATGGCAGGAATTGAACTCAGGTCCCCAGAACATTAGAAACAAAAATTGCTGGAGAAACTCAGCAGGTCTGAGTGGAGAGAGAAACATAGTCAAAATGTTAGTTATTCTTTCTGTGTGATGGGTGCCCTGTGCTGTCTTCAGGATACAATAGACCTTTAGCTTAAACAGAAGCCCAGTCAAATCTCTCAAGTGAAGACACAACAACTGGACTCTGGGTAGAGCTGCTGTCACAGTGCAGGGCAACAGCAATCATCTGTCCCTCAACCCCACTACATTTCTGGGAGATTATTTTGTTACTGATTGATAGTCTGATGATACCAGGCCATTGTCCCTCTGCGTTGGCAGTGTGTTTGAATGGAAGGGGCATGGGCAAGAATTTTTTGAACTAACCATTTTTCCTGAATCCAGACGATGTGATCCATGAGTCATGTGACATTGGCTGGGTCCCACAAAAAATGCAGCAGGTTTAGATGATGCCTCCTGCCACTGTGGAGGTGGCCAAATTGGGATGGAAGATGCAAGCTCACTCTTAGCACTGAAAACTAGGATCACCGGACCAAAGTTTCAGGTCAATGACCTGCCTCAAAGTCTGTTTTTTAAAAAAAAGTTAAATATTAATTGAGATGAAATCGGAGCTGTTTCACATGACCTCCTTAAAGGAGAAAATCTCTGTTTTGTACATTTAAATTGAGCAATACAAACAGATGGGCTGTGAACTGAGGCTGTAACTATCAGAATTACGATCATACAGTCACTGATAGGCAGTACTGTTTGAGTAAAACAGAAGTGTAAGTATGTGTTATGTGTGAAAATTATATGCATTTTAGATATCCCAAAGACAGCACAGGGCACCCATCACACAGAAAGAATAACTAACATTTCGACTCCTTTATTCTTCCACCTCCACAACACTGCTGCAGTGAAATTCCCCTATAATTTTGACTTCCCTCCCATTCCTAATTTTAACAATTTGCACTTCAAATAACCAAAACCATTAACGTACACATTCACCAGCTGCTTTGCAGCTGCTCAGTCACTGACAACCACTGATAACTGATTTCCCCAGTGCCGCTGTGGTTCATCTATAGCTGCCATCCTAACAGTTCGGTAACTCGTAGCCACTTTGGGATAATTGTTTGGTACCTGTTCCTTTTAGACCAGCGTTGCTCATTACGATCTAAATGCTTAACAACTTGTGGCTGTTACCATATTCATTACAAGTTGTAAAATCTGTACAAGGAATGGTGTGCACTTGGTAACAAAATAATCTCCCAGAAATGTTAGTGGGGTTGAGGGACAGATGAGTGCTGTTGCCCTGCACTGTGACAGCAGCTCTACGTAGAGTCCAGTTGTTGTGTCTTCACTTGAGAGATTTGACTTGACTTCTGTTTAAGCTAAAGGTCTAATGTATGACTGCAGTGCTGTAGGAGTCATTTCAGCTACACACAGTCTTGGTTAGACCACATCTGCTTTCAGTTCTGGCTACCACTAGCGAGCGTAGATTAGCCATGGAGGGGTTGCAGCATAGATTTATCAGAATGATACCACAAGCCCAGAGGTTAAGCACAAAGAGAAGTTAAATAAACTATGAGAAAAGCAAAATACTGTGGACACTGGAGATCTGAAACAACAAAAAAGTAAGTGCTGCAGGAACTCAGCAGATTGGCTTTGGTGATGGCTGCAGCAATGTGGTTGATTCATAACTGGCTCCTGGGAAAGGATTGGCAATAAATTCTGACTTAGCCAGCGATAGCTTCATCCCATGAATGAATAAAAAAAGACAGAAGCAGAGTTAACGTTTCGAGTCCAGTGTGACTCTGCTTTGGAATTCCACTCTACAGATCTGAAGAAGTCACATCAGACTCAAAACATTAATGTATGAATGGATGATATGAATGAATGAATGATTTTTATTGTCACATATATTTTTCAGAGAGAAAAACAGTAGAATTAGCATTATTGTCACATGTACTCAAATGAGTACAGTGAAAAGTGTACAAATCAACATCTTTGCTACGGTGGTTAGATTAGATTTCCTACAGTTTGGAAACAGGCCCTTCTGCCCAACAAGTCCACACTGACCCTCTGAAGAGTAACCCACCCAGCTCATTCCCCTAACCTATATTTACCCCTGACTAACACACCTAACACTATGGGCAATTTATCATGGCCAATTCACCTGACCTGCACATCTTTGAATTGTGGAAAGAAACCGGAGCACCCAGAGGAAACCCACATAGACACGGAGAGAATGTACAAACTCCACGCAGGCAGTCGCCCAAGGTAGGAATTGAACTCAGGTCCCTGGCGCTGCGAGGCAGCAGTGCTAACCACCTGAGCCACCGTGGTCTTCCAAGCTTTTCCATTGTTGCCATGATCTGGCGCCATTTTGAATAGTTTTAAGGATGAAAAACAAAAAGAAAGATGTGGCTTAAAGAGATAGATGTTGCCAGACCTGCTGAATTCATCCAGCACTTTCTGTTTCTATAAATGAACTGGGGTTTTTAACTGAAATTTAGAACGTTAACATAGGAACAGGAGTTGGCCATGTAACTCTCTAAGCCTGTTCTGTGATATGATAATTTAATAGTTGTTTACAAGACAATTATAGGAACAGATAAGCTGGATTGATAGAAACAATCTCTGCCAGTTTAGGAATCTCGAATTAGAATGGTTGAAAATAAAGTCAGAGCCAGATTTTCAGGAGTGAAATTAGAAATCACTTCTTCACATAAAAGCTTGTTTGAAACCCTCTTCTGCAAACACAATTGGTGCCAAATTAATTGTTAATTTTGAAAATGTGATTCATTGAATTGTATTAGCCAGAGGTATTAAGTGATATGAAAGGCCACAAATCAGACATTATCTTATTAAATGACAGAAGAAACCCAAGAAGCATAATGGCTGAGTTCTGTTGCTATGAGACGCCAGCCTAGATAATCTGTGAAATGGATTGTAAACACATAACTGTCTGACTCACAGTCGGGTGTGTTAACACTGAGCCACAGTCAACAACTTAAGAGGGTAATTGTTGTTGATTTCCCACCAAGAGGCCAGGCTCGAGGGGAGCATGGGTCAAATGAATTAGGGGCAGGCATAGGCCATTCTAAAGCTCATGGCTGATCTGATTGCAACTTCAGTTCCACAGTCTTGCCTGCCTCCAATAGTTATTGTCTCCCTTGAGATTAAAAACTACACTGACATGGCCTTGTTTTGACCTGTATTCCCTTATCGTGAAGCTTCTGAGCTAAGGGAGGAAGAGCGCACGATTACCTGACATGATATTACTAAACCAAAATTCAGTCAGGAAAATGTACACTGCATTTATTTACATAGACTTTCCATATTTTCACTTTGAAAAATGGCAACCAGTAGAGTTCATTGACAACCATTCTCAATGCTCATAGTTTGTTAGTGAGCGTGCTGTTTTATAGCAGGTGCTAATTTACTCTAACCTTAATGCAATGTGCAGTTGAATGTGGTAAATGCTTGTCAAGCTGTGACTTTAACCAATCAGAAAGACTCCTCTTGCGTTTTAAAACGCTCATTGTTTCTGATTAACTTCAGGCCCAACTCAGGAAGCCAAAGAGAAAAACAAATCTGAGGGTTTGGGGGAATTGGCCGAGAATAGACTTGATCACCAACAAAAGTTGTGCGCCATTGACCGGCATGTCTTAGCGCTGGAAACCATTTTCATTTTAGTCCCACGTCATCGTTAGAATCCTGGTTGGGATCTTCCCATTCTAGTTTCCACGAAGAACTACTCAGTGATCTTCTGAGCATCAGGCAGCTGATTGGTTGTGACTCAATTTCTACAGGAATTATGGCCCCAGATGAGGAGGCTTCGTTTGCTTGGAGCGTTTGGCCAATCAGAAGCAGATGGCGCGGTGGTGGAGGGCATGGCTGTTGCTGGGAAAACTGTCCCCAGATCCCCCCATACCCCACGCCTAGGATGGAGGATTGTAGATGGGGGAATATGGAGGGGTGGGGGTGGGGGTGGGGGTGTTTCTAGGGTTGGGGAGATGGGGGAGCGTGGATGTTCAAAATGAGGGCACTAGACTCAGTCTCTTGGCTTTGTGGAACTTAATGCAGATCAAGGAACAAAGCCTACATAAACTGACCTCCTGCTCAAACTGGTTTCCCAGTAGTGTAGCCCGATGGTGCCCCCTCTGCCTCACCTAAAGCTGAAATAATTGCAACCCACCCAAAATATCTAACAAACAAATCCAAAGCACTTCTTACTTTTACAAGAGTATATTACATATACATGAGGCACTTCCTCTCCACAGATGCTGCCAGACCTGCTGAGTTTCTCTGGCAGTTTCTGGTTTTGATACTTCCTGGTATTCCAGTCAATATTTATCCCTCAGTCAACATCCCAAAAAATATAGATTGTGTTTGGTCATTATTGTAATGCTGTCAGTGGGAGGCTATCTGTGCTCAAATCCTGCTTTTCTACATTACAACAGGGACTAAATTTCAAAAGTATTTCATCATTTGTAAAATGCTTTGTTCATGTAAATGCAACATATTTTCCTTCTCTCAGTAAACCTTACACCAAGGTCATGCGTTGAGTTGGGTCCTTTAGACTGTAGCTTATCAGGATGCATGATCTCGCATTGTGTAATTATTAATGATAAATGGATTATGATTTGGAACAATATGATAACAAGTAGGCTTCAGTGTGTCCTCTCCCTAACAGATTACCTTGTCAGATTCACTAATTCAGTGTCAACCATTTGACACCCTTCTGTCAGAGAGAATTGCAAAACAAACAAACAAAGCTCTGCAGCCCAGCAAAGAGAAGCTTCAGAATGTATCTCTCATATCTGAAAGGTGACTTTGTGGATGGCTCAGTTGGTAAAAGCACAGGCTATAGTAGGACTTATGCATAAAGACCAGTGCCATTAACTCTGAGTTGATAGCACCCTCACCTCTCATACTGAACCATATGCATTCAGTGCCTCTCCAAAGCTTGAGCATGAACGTTGGACTGATCCTGATATGTGACTGATGCACTGCTATTGGCGTTATTGCCTTTCAGTTATTTGGGACATTAGACTGTGTGCTAGATTAATGTAAAAGCTCCCACTGGCACGGTTAAGAAAAGAGCTGGGAGTTCCCTTTGCTGTCCTCAGAACCACAGGAATGTCATATTGTGGAAGGAGGACATTCAGCCCCTCATATCTGCACTGTGCCCAGGCCAATAATTATTTCTCAACTAACCTCACAAACACAGTCTGGCCATTATCATAGTGCTGTTTGTGAGAGCTTGCTGTGTGCAAATTGATCCCTATGTTTCCTATGTTACAAGAGTGACTGCACTTCAAAAGTACTTAGTTGGCTGTAAAATGCCTTATGATGCCCTGAGGTTGTGCAAGGTGCTATGTGAATGCAATTTCAACGTGGTCCCTGCTTTAACCCATAGTCTGTGTTTGATGATTAGAACTTGGTTGTTCTCCATCCTGGGACTCAAAAAGATTTGGAAAAGCAGTCAATATTTTTGATTCTTGGTCCCAGCAATTTTGAGTCAGTTATCTAAGGAATGATGTACTAACATTGAAGGCAGTCTGGAGAATGTTCACTGGGCTGATACCAGGCGTGGAAGGAATGCTTATGAAGAGAGGTTAAGTATGTCAGACCTGGAATATAGAAGAATTAGAGGTGACCTTATTGAAACATACAGTGTTCTCAAAGGATTTGACAGGATAAATGCAGAAAGGTTTTTTCCCCTTCTGGGAGAGTCTAGGAACAGAGGGAATAATCTCAGGGTAAGGATTCCCCCATTTATGACAGAGATTAGGAGGAAGTTCTTCACTCAGAGGGTTGTAAATCCATGGAATTCTTCATCCCTGAAGGCTGTTGAGACTGGGTCATTAACTATATTCAAGGCTGAGATAGATTTTTAATCAGTAAGGGGATCAAAGGTTATGGGGAAAAGGCAGGAAATTGGAGTTGAGGATTATCAGATCAGCATTGATCTCAATGAATGCTGGAGCAGCCACCAAGGGCTGAATGGCCTACTTGTGTCCTTATGTCTTATGGTCTTAACCCCTGTGCAGGAAAGGGGATGGATTTAGAAAGCCCAGTTGTGCAGGCCTTTGGGAGAGATCACTTTGCTAACTATAAAAGAGAATTAGGCACTTCCTTGCATTCACAACACAAAACTCCTGAACTTTTATTTTGGAATGTGCATGCAACTTTGGGATTTGGGGCGCGATTGTGTAGATTGGCAGCTGGTATTGGATCCCAATAAGTCTGTGTGATGTTGCTACTCCTTTTCAGTGCAGCTGTTTAATGAAGATGTGCCAAGTTTCAAATAGGATGGTAAGGAGGTTTGCACAAAGCCCCCTGATGTGTCACAGCCATGGGTTAAAGGAGAAAACGGAAGACCCCATTATGGGGTGGGTGTCTCCTTCTTTCAAGGACTGGAGCCTATAGTTAGAGCATATTGTTAGAACAGAGCAGAGTTTTACTCAACATCCAAACCATGGCACACCTAACCTTGTGATACTCGTTCCTGAGATGGGTGCGTCAGAAAAAAAAAATACTAACATTAGGGTGGCATGGTGGCTCAGTGGTTAGCACTGCTGCCTCACAGTGCAAGACCCCTGGTTTGATTCCACCCTCGGCTGACTGTCTGTGTGGAGTTTGCACATTCTCCCTATATCTGTGTGGGTTTCCTCCGGGTGCTCTGGTCTCCTCCCACAGCCCAAAGATATGCAGGTTAGGTAGATTGGCGATGCAAAATTGCTCAGTGTCAAGAAATGTGAAGCCTAGGTGGATAAGCCATGGGAAATGCAGGGTTAAAGGGATAGATTAGGGAGTTGGGTCTGGCTGGGAAGCTCTTCAGAGGGCTGTGTGGACTTGTTGAGCTGAATGGCCTGCTTCCACGCTGTAGGGAAAAAGCATCTTGATTTGTGAGGGTGAGGTTAGAGGTTCAGGTTTATGATGCTGGATTAGTAATGTAGTGTATGAGAGCCCATTGTGACAAATCCTGAGATGAGGACATCACCATGGCGATTGCTTTTGTGCTGGGGAAACGTCCAACTGGTCAGCCATTGGAACTAATGAAGCTCCAAGCTTTACCCCCTGTTTAACTTTTCATTCCCTCAGGGCATCCTGGGGGCATAAGTAAAGCCTTTCCAGTGCTGCATGACACAGGATGTTGCTGGGGTTTTGAGGGAGAGGCTGAATAGGCTGGGGCTGTTTTCCCTGGAGTGTTGGAGGCTGAGGGGTGACCTTATAGAGGTTTATAAAGTCATGAGGGGACGGATAGGGTGAATAGCTAAGGTCTTTTCCCCAGGGTGGGGGAGTCCAAAACTAGAAGGCAAAGGTTTAAGGTGAGAGGGGCAAGATTTAAAAGGGGTCTATGGGATAACTTTTTCACACAGGGGGTGGTGCGTGTTTGGATCGAGCTGCCAGAGGGAGTGGTGGAAGCTGATACAATTACAACATTTAAAAGCCATCTGGATGGATATATGAATAGGATGGGTTTAGAGGGATGTGGGCCAAATGCTGGTAAATGGAAATAAATTTAATTAGGAAATCTGGACGAGTTGGGTGTGTTACCGTGATGTACAAATCTATTACGCACTAGGAACAGTTTTATAAGAAAAACATGGTAATGGCTGCTCACATTAAAGAAGTGTTAGAGTGAACACAATGAGACAGCAGTGCACACTGAACAGAGAAATAATTATTTGCAAAGAAACAAAGGTGTGGGCAAAGAAAATACTGTGAGAAAGTCGTGGTGTCAACACCTCTAGGCTACACCAGTGGGGTTCAAGTGTTTTACAATATGAAGAAAAGATTCATTTTGGAAAAATGTAAAGCCTTTTAAGCAGATTATTGTACATAGGATGGTGGAGTTTTGAAAGTGAAGAAAGAGAGCAAGATAAAGGTGTGGCCTGAGACAGCAGTCTCCCAATGTGAAGCAAGGAGACAAGCTCTCATGGGGAATCTGTAGGTGAGGGCAGGAATTTATATCGAACTGTGGATCCATGCCACAGAATTATAAGTATTAGGGCCCACAACCCCCTCCCTGGGATATTAATGTACTTGTACATTTGTCCTACATCTGCTTAGGCAAAAATTTTAACCCTTCCCTGCTAAACACCATCCTGCTAAGGAGGGCTTTCAGACAAATGTGCTCAGCCAAAGCAGAATTGCAGGCTGCTTCAGCACAGAAAGGGTTAATCAGTTTGTCCCTTTTTAACAATAGAGAGCTGCCTGTTGTCAGCTTTATAACAAACATTATTTATGCATATTAAAAATGACAAACATCCATACTTCATAATGATCCACAGAGTGGTGCTGACATCATCGAGACAAGCTAGGGAACAATCACCCCAATAAGCAATTAAAATGCATATCAGCAAGGACCCATCAGGTTTCATTTCCACACTAATTTATCTTGGTAAATAGACAACGGATGTCCCTCATTCATCAAGATGATAAAATTATGCAAATGATAAATGAGTTTATAGATAGCTTCACCGCGTCTTGTTGTAATGGATGATTCGATGTAGATGATAGTTCTGTCATGCACAACCCAGGCGACTTTCTCTCTCCCTCTCTCTCGCTCTCACTTAGGTGACAGTCTTACTAAACATAAATAATTATTTACTGAAGACAGGGCTGCTAATTTAGGGCAATGTTTTTGTGTGTTTTTAATCGTCCCTTAACGTGCTGCTGAGAGAAGACAGAAGCTGTTATTCCTGGTTAAACACAGTTATTGGGGAAGGGAAAGCATTGTGTCTGCTGGTTCCTTGTGACTCTTTGAGATTAAACAGACACCACACCGCAGATTTTGTTCCCAGGACTACACCATTGTACTCTTGCCGATGGTTTTGTATAAATGCCTAATGCAGTGGTGCCAAAGCTTTCTCTCTCTGTCTCTCTCTCTCTCTCTATCTCTCTATCTCCTTCTCTCTCTCTCTCCCTGTTATTTCAACCGAAGACCCAATGGTCAATATGAGTTAAAATAGTGGGTAAAAACAATCTGCCACAAGAGTGCAATTGCGTCCTAGGTCTGTAATCTCAGACACTATGCTCTGGTTGAGATGTTACCTGCAATTCCTTAATCTTCTTAAACAAAGCATCTTCTTAATGTTTGTGAAAAGGAGGAATTTCTTCTTTCAGAGGGTTGTGAGTCTTTAGAAACCCTTGCCACAGAGAGCTGTTGGAGTGGAGTCCTTCTGTGTAGTTAAGGCTGAGATAGATAGAGTCTTGGTCAGTCAGGGAATCAAGGGTTATGATGCAAGGGCAGAAATGTAGAAGGTGAGGAGTATTGGATCAGCCAATGATCCTACGGAATGTCAGAACAGGCTGTAGGGGCCATATGGTCTGTTCCTATGTCTTATGGACTAATCGAGGTGTTCTAATCTAGATGTTCAAAATTACTAGGGCATTGAAGAAAGGGGCAAGTGTCCTCTGGTGGGGTTGGGAGATCAAGGAGAAAGGATACTTAGCTTAAAAAGCCGGAACTCTATCTCCTCAGCAACTGTTGAGACTAGGGCTCAATTGAAAATTTCATAATTGAGACTAATTGATGTTGTACAAGTTATTTAACTCAGAGCAATAAAAGAATGCTGCTAGGTTTTAGATGTCTAATGGGTTTTATTCAAAGTGCTTTAAAGTGTCTGCTTCATGCTTTTAGCTCTTTGCTCCCACAGTTTATTACTTCTGTCTGTGTCCACACCCATGGTTCACTTCAGCACAGTGAGCATTAATAGTAAACAGACTCTCACACTCAAATAGAGAACAGTTGAACACTGTAGCAAATGTCTATTTGGCAAGGGTTATTAAACTTCCCTGAACTGGTATATAGAGGTAAGACACAGATTAGCCATGATCCAAACAGATTGCAAAACTAATCCTGAATGGCCTCCTTTTTCTATGTTTCTTGTGGAGGTCCAATAGATGTTTTAAAAATCAGGTAGGGTTCCGATGCAACAACCAGGATAAGAATTTCTTCTGAGGTTGGGGGAATCAATGACAAGGAGAAATCAGTTTTTTTTTTGTTTAGTCGTTCAAGGAATGTGGATGTCATTCACAAGGCCAATGCTTGTTGCCCAATTGCCTTTGAGAAGGCGGTGATGAGTTACCATAAGATGGTGTCAAACGAGCCTTGGCAAGTTGGTTGAGTGCATCTTTGAAATGAGGAGTGATGAAGGACTAACCAATTTTGCAATGAAACAGTTCCACCATCCTCCCCACAGGGGGCTGTGTCCAGAGGTCAACTGGAAAATTCCAGTCAACCTCAGACACTGAGCTTTAATAGGCCTTTCAAATTAACAATTGACAAATCCCCAATTTTAATGACACCACAACTGATGCTATGCCTTTAGCTGTCCTGATCTAAAACTCAAGAATTTCTTGCCTATTTCTCTCTGCCTCACTACTTCATCTTCCTCTTTTCAGATAGTCCTTAGAAACTATGTAGTGTAGATGGTAGTGTAGATGAGCAGAGAGATCTCAGTGTCCATGTACATAGATCCCTCAAAGTTGCCATCCAGGTTGATAAGGCTGTTAAGAAGGCATTCGATGTGTGAGCTTTTATGAGTAGAGAGATGGAGTTTCGGAACCATGAAGTCATGCTGCACCTCTACAAAACTCTGGTGTGGCCGCACTTGGAGTATTGCGCGCACTTCTGGTCACTGCATTATAGGAAGGATATGGAAGTTTTGGAAAGGGTTCAGAAGACATTTTACCAGGATGTTGCCTGGTATGGAGGAAAGGTCTTATGAGGAAAGGTTGAGGGACTTGAAGCTGTGTCCGTTAGAGAGAAAGTTGAGAGGTGACTTAATTGAGACACATAAAATAATCAGAGGGTTAGATAGTTTAGACAGTGAGAGCCTTTTTCCTAGGGTGGTGATGGATAGCACAAGGGGGCATAGCTTCAAATTGAGGGGTGATAGGTATAGGACAGATGTCAGAGGTGGTTTTTTTACTCAGAGAGTTGTAGAAGTGTGGAATGTACTGGCTGCAACAGTTGTAGACTCGCCAACTTTATGGGCATTTTAATGGTCATTGGATAGGCATATGTATGAGAATAGAATATAGATTAATTGGGCTTCAGATTGGTTCCACAGGGCAGCGCAACATTGAGGGCCAAAAGGCCTGTACTGTGCTGTAATGTTCAATGTTCTAAACCTTTGGTCATCCCATGTGACTTAATGCCAGTTTTTGTTTTATAATGCTTCTGTGTAGCTCCTTAAATTGTGCTATGAGTTAAAGGTGCTATATAAATATAAATTGTCCTTAGTGTTGAATCAATCATAGTTCATGGAGGAGTGTTCCGTACTCCTACCACATTGTGCCTGGAAATATTTCAGATTTCTGTCTTCAAAGATCTGGCTTTAACATTTAGACCGTGGGCCAGAGATTTAGAGAAATCTCTCAATGTAGGTTGGTTTCCACCATAACTAGTTGGTGTTCGACATTTTGGGGACATCAGAGTGATAAAAAAAAGTGCCATTTCAATGCAAATACTTTTTCCCTTGCCTTTGATATTTGTTGATTTGTTTGAATCATGTAGATCTGAAAGTTCAAATTTTTCATACCCTTGGTGGAGGAATGTGTGATCAGAAACCTGAAACGATTTAGTATCAGCAACTTGAAATGTTTGCAGGTTGGCGGAGTCATTAAGTTAAACTTTACATCTGGTCCCTGTAGCTCCAAAGAGCTAACTGTTGAATAAAGGTAAACATCTTGTTTAGTGGAGTTGCATTTTGGGGAATTTAGATAGGGACGTGAGGAAACAGAGAGGAATAGACAGATATATTGGTTGAATTAGATAAAATGGGGTTGGAGGAAGCTTGTGTGCAGTATAAACACTAGTACGGGCCAAATAGACTGCTTTTGTGTTTGTACTCCTGAATAAGTGATATAAGGAGATGTCTTTGTTGCTTCGCATTTCTCTTGAATTGAACAGGTTAATTAATTGATGTTGGAGTGTGATTAACTGAAAAATATTGTTTATTCTAGTGAGCTGTGAGCATATCCTTTGAAAGGCCAATGCAGACATTTCCTATTTGTTGAACATTTGAACAATCTACAGACTTTCTTGATTGAGCCATGATTCTTGGTTTTCTTTTGTTCATTTGTGGGATGTGAGTTGTTGGCTGGGCCAGCATTTGTTGCCTGTTGCCCCTTGAGAAGGTGGTGGTGAGCTGCCTCCTTGAACCATTGCAGTTAACCTGTTCCTTTGGGAACAATTTCTTATCCATTTCATGATTTACTCACAACGTTTGGTGAAATTAGATTAGATTAGATTACTTACAGTGTGGAAACAGGCCCTTCGGCCCAACAAGTCCACACCGCCCCGCCGAAGCGCAACCCACCCATACCCCTACATTTACCCCTTACCGAACACTACGGGCAATTTAGCATGGCCAATTCACCTGACCTGCACATCTTTGGACTGTGGGAGGAAACCGGAGCACCCGGAGGAAACCCACGCAGACACGGGGAGAACGTGCAAACTCCACACAGTCAGTCGCCTGAGGCGGGACTTGAACCCGGGTCTCTAGCGCTGTGCCACCGTGCCGCCCACATAGACCTTCCTTTGAAACATTACCTAAAACCCTTTTGAAAGTCAAATATTTTGTTTATTCTTGCATAGAACATGTTTATTCTTGCACTGTGTAGCTTACTCATTCCCAATTGCCCTTGAGAAGATTGTTTTCACTGGCAGGTGAAACTAGAACAAGGGGACATAGCCTCACAATCAGAGGGAACAGATTTACGACTGAGTTGAGGAGGAACATCTTCACCCAAAGGGTTTTAAATCTATAGAATTCACTGCCCAGTGAAGCAGTTGAGGCTACCTCATTGAATGCTTTTAAGGCAAAGTTAGATTTTGAGCAATAAAGAAATTAAGGGTTATGGTGAGAGGGCGGGTAAATGGAGCTGAGTCCACAAAAAGATCAGCCATGATCTTATTGAATGGCGGAGCAGGCTCGATGGGCCAAACGGCCTACTCCTGCTCCTCGTTCTTATGTTCTTCTGTTTCTTAAGATGGTGGTGAGCTGTCTTCCTGAGCAGCAGATGTCCATGGGCTGTAGGTGCTGTTAAGGAGGCACTTCCAGGATTTTGACCCAGCGATAGTGAAGGAACAGCACCAAGGTTCAACGTTGAGATGGTGTGTGACTTAGAGGTGGTGTTGTTTCCATGTATCGGTATTCCATGGAGGGGGTAGATTGGAGACTGGAGAGGAGAGTTTAAAATACTCACGTGTGGAGGTAACAAAGACTCAGGCAAGAGTTTCAAGCAGCAGATCAGCTAGGGTGGGGGAGAGGAGACTTCTGATCGATGTTCACTCTAGGCCTCACAGCTATTTTGAGGTTCCAAACACAATGATCATGGGATCATAAGTGATAGGATCAGAATTCAGGCATTCAGCCTGATAGACAATGCCAAGGCATTGACGTCTGGTTACCCTGATTAGGGACCTCCGACATTTGTGCACCAAAAAAGAGAATAAGTGGGAGTATTGATTGTGATGTTCTGGAATTGGCAGTGGACGGGTTAAAAGTTTCTCTCCTGCACATTAGTAAAGAAAAATGCCTAGCATCAAATCTGCATAAAATATGAGAGTTAATATTTCCATGGATGCTGAAACATTAACAACAATGGATTTGGAATGGAGAAAGAAGGAAATAATAACATAATTTCACACAAGAGTTCATGAGAATGTGGGACAAATATAGGGATTGAAAACACTTGCCAAAAATAATAGCCCCTTTAGACCAAGAGAACAAATTGATTCCTCACACAAAACATTTAATGGGAATCTAGTTATTTAAGATGATTTCAGAAAATAGTTACGAATTTGAAATGTTTGTAAAGAAATGATTTTGTTTTTAAAAAGGCAACAGTTCAGTCGCTATATCGCTAACAAGCAAATGTTTCACTAATATCTACAACTGCAGTACTTTATTAAGGAACAGCACTAAGGCTTAATGTTGAGATGGTGTGTGTCTTAGAGGTGGTGTTGTTTCCATGTATCGGTATTCACATATAGTCAGCCAAAGTGGTATGTTCCTTTTGATTGTTGGTCCCATTTTAGCTTTATTTTAGGTTTTAGTTTTAATTCTTATTTTCCTAACCTATACTATATACCTCTGTAATGTAGTGGAACTTATTTTCTTTATTTGCTTTCTTCTTTGTACCAAAGATTTGTACCTAGGTACTTTATATTTAAGATGGCACTGTGTGCTGGTGACATTGTACATTTCTCACTGTACTCCTGTTCCTTTGTAACTTGATTACACATGATAATAAATGCAATTCTAATTCTAATTACCATTTCCAACCATCATTCAGTTCCCACTTCATAAGATTTCCTTCAAACATTTCATTGGGATTGTCTTCCCCTCATCGCAGTACCCAGTTCTGTCATGAACCAGTTAGTTTACTGTATTCTCAGACCACAACAACCCCCTGCAGCTTCTTTTAAAAGCACAGTGCACTATGATAGTCTGGGCTGTTTGTTGAGTCTGTTATTTGAATCCATCGAGAAAGCTGTTTGTCTCTTTCACATTCTCCAGGCATTTTCCATTAGGGAAAGACTCTTGAAGCCAATCTTCCAATCCCTTGTGTTCATAACAAGCAAACAGTGGTGCCACTCACTTTGTCTGTTTTATCTCTCCCCTTTTTTTGTCTCTTGGTTCAGCACTGGGATAATTTTGGAAAGTCTGTAACAGTTAATTTTTATTGCAGGTCATAATTGGTAAGGTAGTGTTTTCAAAAAGAGTTTGGTTTTGTTCTGCACAGTGTTATTAATTCAATCAGGATTAGACCAATACTTGATGAAGAAAAATATTTATGTTTTCAAGAGAAGAGCAGAGAAATGGGTGAGTTGGTGCAATATGGAATTAATATCAGCTGGAGTGCAATACATTTGCCTTTAACCTGTTGTGATTGTTATACGGAGGAACCTGTTTATGAGAAACGCATTGTCTGCACAGAACCAGTAACCCAAGAGATTTGAAAGGGGTGAGGACAGTCTTGAAAAAGATCTTCCACAATTACCAAGAAGCCATTAATCAAATGCATAGCATACTCCAGTGAGTGACTGCCTAACAATCCTTGACAAATATAGTGTTGTATATAATAGGAGAAAAGGTTCTAACCGAAGAGGGAAAAGCAAGATCACTTGTGAAAATCCAAAATCACTGCAGCTTAGCAACAGAGACAGGGAGTTATGCAACAGTGACAACATATTCATCTTGGAATTTGAGAAAGGTTGTCCAGTTTTCTTTCATGTTGCTTTCATTGCTCCAGTTGCCTTATTCCCAGAGCTGACAGTCAGTGCAGCAACTCCATGGGTGTTCTCTCTGTGTCAAATGCAAAAGTGTATTTCAGCTGAAGACGTGTGTGTGCGTTTGAGATGTTTTTGAATGCAAGACACTAATATGTTAACAAATAGCTCTAATTCTGAGTTGCAGTTCAGAATCCAGACTTTATAAAACCAGTTCTACATGAACTTGGTAAAGACACCTATGGTATTGCCACACAATAGGTGTTTTTCACGGATAAAAGGTGAGTACAGTAGTACTAATTGAATTCATAAAATGATAGAATTCGTACAGTGTAGAAGCAGGCAATTTGGCCCATTGAGTCCATACTGCCACCTCCTGAAGAGGATTCAGACCCATCTCATTAACTCTGCATTCCCAATGGCTAACCCAGCTAGCCTGCACATTGCTGGAGTCTATGGACAATTTCGCATGGCTAATCCGTGTAACCTGCACATCTTTGAACTGTGGGAGGAAACCGGAGAACCCAGAGGAAATCCACACAGACACGGGGAGAATGTCCAAACTCCACACAGGCAGTCACACGAGGCTGGAATCAAACCCAAGTGCCTGGTGCCCTTAAGCAGCAGTACTAACCACTGAGCCACCATGCCACCCCATTGGTGTGGAATTGGTGCAGTCTTGGTGGGCTGAAGGGCCTGTTCCTGTACTGTACTGTTCTTTGTTCTTTTACAAATCAGCACTTAAACGCAACACCTTCTACCTGCTTCACAATCCATCCTGCTTTTAACATTTCTCCAAATGTTCACCCATTTTATTATGATCAAGACACTACGTAGATACTAGTTGTTGTTGAAAAGAGTTCTTCTTCCTTCTCTATTCCATGATTTGCTCAATGCTTATTGTTTAGTTAAAAGACTTCCATTTGAAACATAGCCTAAAATCTATGTTCATTCTTCTGCAGAATGTGGGTGTCAGTATCTGGGCCAGCTTTGGTTATCCATTCCTGATTACTCTTGAGAAGTTAGTGGTGAGCCACCTTCTTAAAATGTGGTTTCGGTGCTGTTAGGGAAGGATTTTGACTCAGCGACAGTGAAGGAACAACCAAGATGAGATGTGGCTTGAAGAGGGACTTGCTGGTGATGGTGTTCCTGTGTATCTGCTGGTTACCTGCTGGCTGCTGTCCTTCTAAGTTCCTATGTATCTGTTGCCTATGTCCTTCTAAGTGTTGGAAGTCTCAGGTTTGGAAGGTGCTGCCTAAGGAGCCTTGATGAATTTCTGCAGAACTTCTTGCAGATGGTACAGACGGCTATTGCTGAGTGTCGGTGGTGAAGAGTGTGGTTGCTTGTGGATCTGGTGCCAATCAAATAGACTGCTTTGTCATAGATGGCATCAATGGCTACCGAGCATCGGTGAGGGAAGGAGTCAGTGTTTGAAATGGTGGATGGTCTACTTTGTCCTGGATGATGTCAGGCTTCTTGAATGTGGTTGGAGGTGTAGTCATTCCTGCCTATGCAAATCCTCAACTGGAAACAAAAAACGCTGGCAATTGCAGTGGATCAGGCAGCATCTGTGGAGAGAGAGCAAGCTAATGTTTCAAGTCTAGTTGACTCTCTCTCCATGGATGCTGCCTGACCCACTGTGGTTTACAGAGTTGTTGTTTTCAGTACAGATTCCAGCATCCAAAGTCATTTGCTTTATCCCTACCCTCAAATGCTGTGTATTTTATTCTCTCCAGGTTTCCTTAGATTCTCTAATCACCTTGTCAATACTTTTCGGCAGATTTTTGTTAAGGTTCAGACTTACTGTCCAGGGATCTGGTCAGATAACAGCGAGCTGCAGGATCTCAACCTTTGTGAGATTGCAGCTTCAGAAGGGAAGGAGTTGGAGGAGGGGCAGGTTGCAATGAACATTTACAGCAACACTCATGGCCTGTGGGTGACACTGGCTGGGCCAGTATTTATTGTCAGTCTCCAGTTGCCCCTTGAGAAGGTGGTGAAGCACTGCCTTTTTGAACCACTGCAGTCCACAATACACTTCGGGAGAGAATTCCAGGATTTTAACCCAGAGACGGCGGAGGAACGGTGATGTATTTCCAAGTCAGGCTGGTGAGTGGCTTCAATGAGATGGTGTTCCCATGTATCTATTGCTGTTTTCCTTCAATTGGAAGTGTCCTTGGGTTTGGAAGGGACTATCGCAGGATCTTTGGGGAATTTTTGCATTGCATCTTGTAGAAACCCGGAGAGAAAAAAATACACAGCATTTGAGGGTAAGGTAGAAGCAAATGACTGCGGATGCTGGAATCTGTACTGAAAACAACAACTCTGTAAACCACAGTGGGTCAGGCAGCATCCATGGAGAGAGAGCCAATTAGACTTGAAACATTAGCTTGCTCTCTCTCCACAGATGCTGCCCGATCCACTGCAATTGCCAGCGTTTTTTGTTTCCAGTTGAGGATTTGCATAGGCAGGAATGACTGCACCTCCAACCACATTCAAGAAGCCTGACATCATCCAGGACAAAGTAGACCATCCACCATTTCAAACACTGACTCCTTCCCTCACCGATGCTCGGTAGCCATTGATACCATCTATGACAAAGCAGTCCATTTGCATCTTGTAGATAGTACACACTGCTGGCTACTGAGCATCGGTGATGGAGGGAGTGGATGCATGTGAATGTGCTGCCAATCAAACGGGCTGCTTTGTCCTGAATATTTGCAACAAACAAGAGTAAATCTGTTTAATGCACATCACTTACATCACTGGCTAATAATTTTACAAATGACACCAGTGCGCCCACGCTGAGTGGTGACACCCCTAAGTGTATATCCATGTGAGTATGAAAGTCAGTCTATCATGTAGGACGTACAAACAGCTAAAGGTTAATGAGTATGTGACACAAGCCCCTGATAAAGACTGTAATAATCCAAACAGGATTTCCAGCAATAGCCCCTAAAAACATTGTAATCATCAACTGCAGGAAAAAGAACATGGCTTGTGTTTAGAACTCCAACAAATATTTCAATGCATTTCACGTAAAAATCAGGTTGGAGGTTTTATCAGGTAACATCTTGCTTCTTAATCAGTCAGCTGAGATAAACAGCATTTTTTTTTCTATCATCCTTCTCCAATATCTTTGTCGCCCTGAAAGCAAAATGGAAAAAAAAGCAAGCAGAACATTTCATTGAATGCTCCTGAAGGTCGATGAAGTGACTGTGTGTTGAACAATCTTTACAATGGGAGTTACGGCAGCCATCTTGGAACTGTTGCTCTGTTCCTTCTTCTTTCTTTTCCAAAGTTTCTCCCACCATTTGCCCAAAAACACTTGGAATTGTTTCATTTCTCACTTTTGTGCAACTTAAGGGGGCTTTCTCTTTAGTTTTATTAATAGGTGTTTGTTTTACCCTCTTTGTTTTCCCATGGGATGTGGGCGTGTCGTCCCTAATTGCCCCTCAGACTGTGTGGCTTACTTAGCCATTTCAGAGGGCAGTTAAGAGTCACCCATATTGTCATTGGTCTAGAGTCCCATGTAAGAACAGATCAGATAAGGACAGCAGATTTGCTTCTCGGAAGAACATTATTGAACCAGATGGGTTTTTACGACGATAAGTGCTTCATAGCTACTCCAACTGAGATTAGCTTTCAATTCCCGATGTTCTTAATTGAATTCAAATTCCACCAGCTGTTAAACCCATGTCCGCAAGCAACATTCTGGGCTTTTGTTTCAATTGTCAGTGACCTTAGCTCTACACCACTATCTCCTCATGACGATGTGACTTTTGACTCCTGCAGCATATTTTACCTGATGTGTCAATGCTTGTGTTATCCCTCATCACATCAGCAACTGGCCGTGGAAATTGCAGTCTTGAAGAACCCAATATATATTTATTACGACCAACTGTCGTGTGTAAACATTACATTCACCAGCATCTCAATGTCTGGGCTAACGTTCAACAATTAGATTCCAACAGAACAGCGTGCTTCCAATTGTGCGCCATGCTTCAAGTGATCTGTGGTGAGATAGAGTCTGAGACCTTCATACCCACTGGCGACATGCTATGGTAGCAAAGTGATATTGTGAGCATATCTCTTAAAGGTATGCGGATCATGAGACTTGACACAGATGTTAGTTCATTCGTCGAATGTGCAGGGGAGTGGGAAGAGGGAAGGTGAATAACTTTCCGTGAACTGCTCCTTCAGAGTCATAGAGTCAGAGAGATGTACTGCATGGAAACAGACCCGTCGGTCCAACTTGGCCGTGCCGACCAGATATCTCAACCTAATCTAGTCCCACTTGCCAGCGCCCGGCCCATATCCCTCCAAACCCCCTCTATTCATGTACCCAACCAGATTCCTTTTAAATGTTACAATTGTACCAGCCTCCACCACTTCCTCTGGCAGCTCATTGCACACACATACCACCCTCTGTGTGAAAAAGGTGCCCCTTAGGTCTCTTTTAAATCTGTCCCTATTCACCCTAAACCTATGCCCTCTAGTTCTGGACTCGTCTATTTACCCTATCCATTCCCCTCATGATTTTATAAACTTCTATAAGGTCACCCCTCAGCCTTCGATGGGCCTGAATGAACATGATGGGAAAATAGCCTTCCTTTCAATTGTGACAATTCTACGATCCTGTCATTCTGGGTATTGCTTGTTTCTGCTGCAGAGTATTTTCTTGGAGTTCACTTGTAATCTTTCCCGGGAGGTTAGCTTTTAACTCACAGACACCCCAGAGCAATCTTGGAGCCTGGCAATCCCACACAGAGTAAGTTAGCTTGAAGAGCAGTGAACAGTCTTGGTGTAGTGGGAGTGCTGTTGGTGTATTAACCTCCTGCCTCTGGGTCATATGCTGGGTCTGGCCCTGGGCATCTCCTTGGCCTGTTGCTCACTGCATCAGTCTCCATATCTCAATAGTACGAACCTGCCTGTAATGTAATTTTGTTCAGAAGCATTACAAAACAGAGAATACCGGAATGAATCTGCAGGTCAGGCAGTGTCTGTGGAGAAAGTAGCAGAGGCCATGTTCCAGGGAAAGGAAGAAGGGAAGAGAGGGTAGATCTCTGACAGGGTGGAAGAGAGGGGGATTGAAAAGGATAGTGGGGGAAGGGAAAGGGCAGTGGTGATGGAAGATGTAAAGCAATAGAAGATGGCTCTCGAAGATATGCAATTGCAGTATTTTGAGGTTATTGTCAAAGCCCAATTTCAAGTTGAGTCACAGAACTAATCGTCTGTGTCTAAATAGTCTCCTGGACACGTGAGTGGACGAATTAGTCAATTTCCCACCACATATCCTTCCTCAGTTTAAGGGAAAAGTCATCCACTGTCTCAGCCACAAATTCAAAAGCAAGTGTGGTTTAAAAATGAAAAGGAAAGCAATTATAGGGCTCGGGACCTCAGCAGGGCAGGGGTGTGACTTAACTTGTTTGCTTTTTTGCAAAGAGCTAGCACAAAGATGATGGGTGAAATGGCCTCTGTCAGTGCTGTCCAATTCTGTGGATAGTGGGTTCCTGGAGAAATGAACCCACTATCAGCTTGGGCTGAAGTTGATTAATTTGTCTTTTCTCTCTGCAGCTGATGCAGCAACAAGCAGCTATCATGGCAGCCAGCACACACACTGGATACCTAAACCCTACTGCTGCCTTCCCCACTGCGCAGATGCATCACATGGCTGCAATCAACCTGAACGGACTGGCAGCTGCACCACTCACACCCACATCAGGTAAGGCCTCCTTACCCACCCGGGCAACACACCAGCGAGTAAGGGCCAGATCCCCACCTCCCCGAAATGCTCTAGTCCCCTCTCACAGGAGGGAAATGGGTAACAGACCATCAGCCACAGCCCTCTTGTGCCAGCTCCCCCACCTTCCGTATAACACCCGATGAAATGTGCACCTGACCAGCATTCCCTCTCAGGCATCTGGAATGTTCCAGGCAGAGCAACAACAGGCCACACACGTGCACCACTGGTGACAGGATGTGCAGCTACATTGGCAACCTTAAAGGCATCACATGGAACAAAACAAAGGTCTTACCTATCGGAGAGAAATTTCTGGTAATATAGCACACACAGACTCTCATACACGCATGCACGTACATACACAGACTCTCATACACGCATGCACGTACACACACAGACTCTCATACACACATGCACGTACACACACAGACTCTCATACACACATGCACGTACACACACAGACTCATACACACACAGACTCTCATACTCACACGTACGTGTGCACACACACACAGACTCTTATGCACACATGTGCTCACACGCACGTACACATACAGACTCTCATACACACAGACTCTCATTCTCACACAGACTCTCATACTTACACAGACTCTCATACACACACAGACTCTCATACTCACACGTATGTGTGCACACAAACACACAGAGACTCTTATGCACACATGTGCTCACGTGCACATACCCACACAGGCTCTCATTCTCACACAGACTCTCATACTCACACGTACGTGTACACACACACAGACTCTCATACACACACAGACTCTCATACTCACATGTACGTGTGCACACACACACACAGACTCTCATGCACACACACACAGACACAGTCTCTTTCACACACAACAAACAGTCTCATACACATATGTGCACACGCATACGCACGTACACACACAGACTGTCATGCACACACACAGTCTCTCATACACATACATGCACACACAGACACAGTCTCTCTCTCAGACACACACAGTCTCATACACACACATGCACACAGACTCCCATTTATACATGCACACACAGACTCTCATACATACAAGCATGGGCACATACACACACGCACACACATGCACAGACTCACACAAGCACATGCACACACAGACACAGTCTCTCTCTCACACAATCAATCTCATACACACACACAATCCCTCTCTCTCACACACACAAAATCAATCTCATACACACACAATCTGACACACACACAGACACGCACACACACAATCTCACATATACACACACACAATCCCATACACACACACAATCTCATACACACACAGTCTCTCACACGCATGCACACACAGTCTCATACTCATAACACACACAATCTCATACACACACAGTCTCACACATGCACACACTCAGACAATCTCATACACATGAACACATACAGTCATATTCATACTTACACACACACAGTCTCATAGATATGCACACACGCAGTCTCATAACGCACACAGAGTCTCATACATGTGTATATATACACACACACACGCACACTGGTACACACAAACACACGCACATACATACACAGAGTCACAAACAGACAAACATGCAGGTGCACACATGGCTTCATACATTCGTACACCTGGGCATCTAGCTCTGGCTTAAATACACTCAATGACCTGGCCTCTACAGCCCTCTGTGGCAATGAGTTCCACAGAGTCACCGCCCTCTGGCTGAAGAAATTCCTGCTCATCTCAGCTCTAAAGGTCGTCCCTTCAATCTGAGACTGCACCCTTGGGTTGTAGTCTGTCCTACCAGTGGAAAATCTTCTCCTTGTCCACTCTATCCTGGCCTCTCAGTATTCTGTAAGTTTCAATGAGACATCCTTCTAAACTCTATTGACTACAACCCAGAGTCCTCCACTGCTCCTCATATGACAACTCTTTCATCTCCAGGATCATTCTTGTAAACTTGCTTTGGACCACCTCCAATGCCAGCGCACCCTTCCTCAGAAAAACTCCTGATTAGAGCCTTATTCAGTCTCAGCATCTCATCTCTGCTCTTGTATTCTTGTCCTCTTGAACTGAATATGAACATTGCAGTTGTCTTCCTAACTGCCAACTGATCCTGCATGCTAGCCTTAAAAGAATCCTGGACCAGGACTGCCAAGTCCCTCTGTGCTTCAGATTTCTGAAGACTTTCCCCATTTGAAAACTGTCCATGTCTCTATTCTTCCTACCAAAGTGCATGACCTCACACTTTGCCACATTGTATTCCATCTGCCACTACTTTGCCCACTCTCCTAACCTGACCAAGTATTTCTGCAGCCTCCTTGCTTCAGACAGCTCAGTGTTTGGTGGAGGGAGGGTCTGGGGGCCTGGGGAGAGAGGTGAGGGATGTGGATGTTTGAGTAGTACTGCTTTCCCCTTGATGCTGCGGAATTTCTTTTAGATTCCCTACAGCATGGAAACAGGCCCTTTGGCCCAACCAGTCCACACCGACCCTCTGAAGAGTAAC